>NC_134778.1:29800792-29805792 GCF_046742065.1 Oratosquilla oratoria | reverse complement strand
CACCTGTGTGCTCCGGGCGGGTGAGGTGTTGGGTTTCTGTGCCTTGGATTGTTTGTTTGCACTCACAACTGCCCAAGTTTTCCGCCGTTGGACCCAATGTCCTCGACCATATTCTCAAAAGGTATCTGATGCGAGGATTTCCTCGCGAGAAAGAATAAAGAAAAACGCTGGATAGAGGGAGAAATACAGTATGAATTTGAGTGGACAGGTCAGTGACTTACCGATTCGTCAACACGATTGATGGTGATGTCGCGTGCACGAACGCTTGCAATTGGTATTTTCTCTCTCTCTCTCTCTCTCTCTCTCTCTCTCTCTCTCTCTCTCTCTCTCTCTCTCTCTCTCTCTCTCTCTCTCTCTATCTATCTATCTATCTATCTATCTATCTATCTATCTATCTCTATCTATCTATCTATCTATCTATCTATCAATCTATCTATCTATCTATCTATCTATCTATCTATCTATCAATCTATCTATCAATCTATCTATCTATCAGTCTATCCATCTATCTATCTATCTATCTATCTATCTATCTATCTATCTATCTATCTATCTATCTATCTATCTATCTATCTATCTATCTATCTATCTATCTATCTATCTATCTATCTATCTATCTATCTATCTATCTATCTATCTATCTATCTCTATCTATCTATCTATCTATCTATCTATCTATCTATCTATCTATCTATCTATCTATCTATCTATCTATCTATCTATCTATCTATCTATCTATCTATCTATCTCTATCTATCTATCTATCTATCTATCTATCTATCTATCTATCTATCTAACTATTTATCTATCTATCTATCTATCTATCTATCTATCTATCTATCTATCTATCTATCTATCTATCTATCTATCTATCTATCTATCTATCTATCTATCTATCTATCTATCTATCTATCTATCCCTATGTCTCTCTCTCTCTCTTTTTCTCTTAAGGCCCGGTCCCACAGGCCTTGCGGGTGAATTGCGACTGAATTACGCACGAAATTGGTAGGCATTCGCCAAACATACTCAGTATTCGTGATTCATGCTGAAATCAGTTGGCCAACCTCCGCACATGTTCCCAATGCATCCGCACTGGGTGGTTCTTCCGCTCCCAGATTTTTGAGCTGCACAAAATTTTGGTTGCGAATGAGATTTCGTAATACATTCACAATACATACGTAATACATACACAATACATACGCAATACATCCACTGGTATTCGCTATGTTCGGCCTTTATCCGCAACTCACGGGTAATTGCGTGTTGGTAGCGGAATGGGAACTTATGTATCGTGTATATATATCGAATGTATAGCGTACATATCACATCCATACTACAAATTATAAGAATGCATTTCAAATACATAGCGTATACTTAGCGTATAATTTGCGAACCAATAGCGATTGGATAACGGAAACCCAAGATTGTATATAAAGTGAGCCAGAACTTGACTCACGTCAATTGTCATCTGGTTCTGGAGGAGTATACACCTATATACCATGGATGCCGTCTGATTGTTGCTTTTACCCAACAACATAACAGTCAAGTTGCACAATTCTTGCAAGTGCTCCAGGAAAGAAGAAGACGGTCAAGATCGGTCTGGGTCAGACCCTGGATTGGCAGGAGACTGGAGCTGGGGATCTATGATAGGCTGATGGTGGAGCTGCGAAATGAGGATCCAAGTTCCTTCCAGAACTTAATGAGGATGTCCCCAGCCATGTTTGATGAATTGCTAAACAGGCTATTTCCAAGACTCACCAGGCCAAGCACCAACTACAGACCAAACTTGGAGGCTGGAATCAAGCTGGCAGTTACCCTGCGGCACTTGGCCTCTGAAACCAAATACAGGGACATGTCGTATGGCTTGAGGGTGCCACACAACACCATCAGCAAAATTGTGAGAGAAGTCTGTCAGGCTATATTGGAGGAGTACCTGGATGAGCAGTTCACATGCCCTAGCACTGAAGAAGGATAGCGCCAACTCTCCAATGAATGGATGCAGAGATGGAACTTCCCCCTCACCAATGGGGCCATCGATGGCAAGCATGTCGCATGCAAAGCTCCTCCCAAGACAGGCTCTGAATAATACAACTATAAGGGCTTCTTCAGCATCATACTGTTGGCCATGGTCAGTTCAGACTATAAGTTCCTGTGGGTAGACGTGTCTGGGTATGGTTCAGCATCAGATGCCCAGATGTTGAAGCACAATGAGCTGAAGGATGGCCTTGAGAACGACAACATCACGGGTTGGCCACGTCCTGACCCCCTGCCCAATGACACACAAGATGTTCCCTACATCATCGTGAGTAATGACGCTTTCTCCCTGAGGACATACCTGATGAAGCCTTACAGTGGCAGGAACATGACCAGGGAGGAGCACATCTACAACTACAGGTTGTCAAGGGCCAGGAGAGTGGTGGAGAATGACTTTGGCATTGTGGTGAACAGGTTTCAGGTCATGCTCACTACCATACAGCACCATGCAGACACAGTCACGTTCATCGTGAAGGCATGCATGGTCCTCCACAACCTGACGCGGAGTCGCTACCCTTTGCTACAGAACCAGCTGCTTGACCAGCAGCTGCTAAATGGAGAGATGGAGCCAGGAGCCTGGAGAATGGGACAGAACCTGCAAGATACCGTGGACGTGCAAGCACCAAACAGGGATTCCAAAGAAAGGAAGAATAAGCGGAACCTACTGAAGCACTGTTGCAACTCCCCAGCTGGTGCCGTTCCATGGCAGGATGGGATGGTGGATGTGTAATAGAGGAAATGTTTGGACTGTGTGGACATTGTGTACTAAAGTTGTTTGCATTAGAAATTTGGCAATTAATTTATTTTACTTATGTCTTCTTTGTATTTACAAACATGTCTAGGAGTGCTATATTTATCTTTTGTTCTGCATTGTAACTTGTATTTTTTGTGTTTTTCTATCCACTGTTCAATAATCGTTTGCTATTTAGTATATTTTTCTAGCAATTATAAGGGGGCCACCACCTCAATACTAGTTTTTTATTTGAGTATAGTTTCTTAATTCATTATTCAGCTATAGGTGGTAATAGCTTCTTAATTATTCGGTGATAGTTCATTATTCAATGATAGGTAGTAATAGGTTCTTAATTAATCTGTGACAGTTTATTATCAATTAATAAATGGCCAAGGGACAAATAGAAATCAAACACAGAAATTAAAAAGGGAAAAATACATCTTTATTAATAGAATGAAATATAATTACAGCAGGAAATACATTTAGAATGGAAAAATGCATTTGCTGACACTACTCCAGTGCTCCATCTCCCAGTGTGGTGGCAAATCTGGGCGTATTGAGACTCCCAATGGACCTGAAGGAGCTGTTGGCGACATCAGCTATACCACTGAGGTTGATGCTCCCTAGCGAAGATTGTTGAGGAGAGATGTGATATGCTTCATCACCACGTGGTACTGATCCTCGGGAAGTGTCCTCAAAGTCTCTGACAGGTACGTGATGAAGGGCTCCCTGGGTCCCTGGTCACTCTTGTGCACTAGCTGAGACAGCAGTTCAGTGCTGACTTTCATGCTGTCCCGGATATCCTTTAGCACGTCTTCCTCCTCCGTGGCAGTCCTCCTCCTGGTGCCACCGGCTGGGCGCTTGGAAGTCCTAAATTTCTTGGCAGCGCCCCTCTCAAGCTGGGAGAGAAACTGGTCCTGGTCCAAATCGGGGTCTGTTGGCAGGTCAGTATCAGCAGCACCATCACCAGTAGGTCTATCACCACCATCCAAGTCACCAACATCCGACAGCTGTCCTAGAGCGTCTGCCTCCACGTCCCGATCAAGCTGAAAAGGGATGAATTCCTTGAGTTTACATGAAGGCAAAAAAGATGAAGAAATTATGAAGAAGAATTTGGGAGAACATTACTAAAAATCATGACAAGCAAATTGGAAAACATTACTAAAAAGTTTTGACAAATAATTTGGAAAATCTTACAAATGTTTTCGAAAATATTGCTATAAACAATTATGATCTACTATTTGGAAAACATTACTAACAATTATGAAAAACAACTTTGAAAAAATTATTCACCAGTTTTAGTGGCGCTGTGGACCGGTGGCGTAGCTGTCCCTCGTAGAAGCTGCACTTCTGCAAGACGTACATCTCTCGGTCGGTCAGCTTCTTCGTTGCCTGGCCACTCTTGACTTTGTGCAGCTTCACGAACCAGGTTTGCATTCCCCTCCACCAGCCCTGGAGATGCTCAATTGTAAGGCCAAACTCCTGCGCCTTCTTCTCCCACAGGCTCCTCTTCTTCTGGACGTCCTTGAATTGCATGTGCCCCCGGCGCCAGAGGAGCTCATTTTTCCTCAACCATTCCAGAAGATTGTCCTCATGCTCTGGCGTCAGCTGAAAGTTCTTCCGGGGTTTCTTTGACTTGCAACTGCCCTTGCCAGTGCCTTGGGAGAGCTGGGAGGGAGGATCGTCAGGGGTGGAGCCTTCTTCATGCTGGTCACCAGGCGCCCTGGCTGGAGGAGGCTGGACTTCTGGGCCATCCATGGCTGAAGGAGGCTCTTCACGGTCGTCGCTGCCTGAAAGAGACTCGTCTTTGGAAGATTCCCTGGCTGGAGAAGGCTGGTCCCTGGGTGCAAGCTGGATGGATGCTTGGTCCTGGGGTGGGGTGGGCTCGTCCTTTGGAACTACAATTGCACGCTGCTTCTTCATTTTCTTGGTTGGCTTCTGAGTAGGGGCTGGGGTAGGAGCAGCAGTTGACCCAAAATCCAAGGGCATCGCCCTCTTCTTTATGGTGGAGTTGTGGGACATCTCAGCTGGCTTCTTCTGGAGCATCTTGAGAGGTTGGGTGGACATCTTCCTCCTTCCAAGTTGGCTGGCGTACTGGTGAGAAACGGAGCGCCCGCCCTGTTTTAAACCTCCGCAACCCAAATGCCACATATGCGCAGTGCATCCGCAATCTCCGGGATACATCCGCTCTACATCATCCATGCTTCCGCGACGCGTTCGCTATTCTGTTGCT
>NC_134778.1:29788292-29795792 GCF_046742065.1 Oratosquilla oratoria | reverse complement strand
ATCCAATCCTTTCTGCGCTTGATATTTGCTGGACGAAGGTGGGGTTTCCTTCTTGCATCTCTGCCATAGTAACCCAGGTTATGGAGATACCTGACAGCTATTCTGGGACTTATGTTGCTATGTCAGAGGCCTTGCAACGTGGATCTTCTTCGAATTTTCTTTTGGCATGACGCAAGGTTCTTTCTGAGGGCCCGGGACGACCTGAAAGAGGTTTTGTGCCCTTCTTGCCCTCTCTGGTGAATTGTACGATCACTCTATTAACAGTAGGAAGGGGTATTGACAGATTCAGATATTTTGCGTTAACTAAGTCCACATTCATGTTGACCCACAATACGACCTCGCTAAAATTCAGATACGTCTACAACTCCTTTGGTTCATGGCATGCTTGATTAATCTTGTATGTAATCTGAAACATAATTCTAGGTAAATATAACATATAAGGTAAACTTGAATAACATTAAGCATTAGATAATAGAAGAAACGCATTTTCTTGGTGTCTATTCAATTCTGTCATGTCTGTTTATGTATATATGTGTATATATGTATATATATATATATATATATATATATTATATATGCATGTATGTATGTATATATATATATGTCTATATATATGTATATATATATATATATATATGTATATATATGTATATATATACACATTTATATTATATATACATATATATATATATATATATATATATTTGTATATGTATATATACATATATATACGTATATGTATATATATATATACATATATATATACATATACATGTATATATACACATATAGATACATGTATATATATATATATATATATATATATATGTATATATATATATATATATATATATATATATATATATATATATGCACATTTATCCCCTTACTAAATTTGATCAAACTGCATTCAATTAAATTTCTTTCTGTTATGTCATCACATACAACAACAACATAACAGAAAGAAATTTAATTGAATGCAATTTGATCAAATCTAGTAAGGGAATAAATGTTAATCTTTATCAAGGTTTGTGCGAGTTAGATAGTTATGTGTCTCATGAAATTTCAAAATTATTTAAATTATAATATCAATTATGAGCAGTTGTCCCATACTTGTTGGTTACCAGGACGGTTCAAACGTCCGTCACGTGTATTTCTTCCCCTACCTCTCCGAATGCCCTCTTCACTATGTCATATGTTCTATACCTTGTTTCTTCATTTTATAATTCCTTGTTTGTATCTGCACTGAAGATATAATTATACGAAAGTGATCTGCTTCGTTAGTTTACTTTTCCTAGTGGTTACTTACGCATATATATATATATATATATATATATATATATATATATATAAGTATATGTATATATACATATATACATATACATATATATGTGTATATATATATATATGTACATATATATATATATATATATATACATATATGTGTGTGTTTGTGTGTGTGTGTGTGTGTGTGTGTGTGTGTGTGTGTGTGTGTGTGTGTGTGTGTGTGTGTGTGTGTGTGTGTGTGTGTGTGTGTGTGTGTGTGTGTGTGTGTGTGTGTGTGTGTGTGTGTGTGTGTGTGTGTGTGTGTCTGTACATATATATATATATATATATATATATATATATATATATATATATATATATATATATATATATATATATATATATATGTATATATATGTATGTATATATACATATATGTATATATATGTGTATATATATATACATATGTATATATATATATGTATATGTATATATATATAAATGTATATATATATGTGTGTATATATATATATATATATATATATATATATACACACATATACAACAAACGACCTCAGCGTCATATATAGGATCCTATGTGGCAACTGTGATAAGTCATATTATGGTGAGAGTCATAGGGGCCTACATGCTAGAATAAGAGAGCACAAGGCGGACCTAAGGTACCACCGCCTCTCAAACGCGATGGTGGGCCACGTGGAGCATGAAGGACATCTTCCCGACTGGCAACAGGCAGAGGTAGTAAAAAAAAAGGTCTATCTAAAAGACAAAGGAAGGTGATTGAAGCCCTATATATAACAACCAATGCCAACATCAACCAAAAAGTAGGGGATATATAATGGGAAAAATTTACAGCTAAATACGCAACCATAAGAACTTGCCCCAGAACAGCGCCCACATAGTACGACAAACTCCATCCGGTGCCCAAACGTCCGCACTTCCTGGGATGAGGGCTTGAGGCCAGTCAGTTCGTATTTTTATATATTTATATATTTTTATTTTTACTATATTTTTCATTTGCATTTATTTATTCATTGTTTTATTCTTGTTTTATTCTTGTTTCATTTTATATTGCATTATTTTACGTAAAAATTAAATTATATTACTATTTATTATATATTATGTCATACAACAGATACGATAAGATTTATTTTTATTACTATTATTATTATTTTCATTATTCTTATTATTATTATCATTATTATTATATCTATTATTATTATTATTATTATCATTATTATTATCATTATTACTATTATTATTATCATTATTATCATCATTATTATCACCATTATTATCATCATTATTATCATCATTATTATCATCATTATTATCATCAATATTATCATCAATATTATCATCATTATTATCATCATTATTATCATCATTATTATCATCATTATTATCATCATTATTATCATCATTATTATTATTATTATTATTATTATTATTATTACTATTATTATTATTATTACTATTGTTATTATTATCATTATTATTATTATCATTATTATTATCATTGTTGTTATTATTATTATAAATATTATTTTTTTTTATCTATTTGTTCATTATTAGTTTTCATGGTTTCATTTGCTTTGCTCATATTGCATTATTTTATGTATTGATTAATTTATATCTTATGTCATACAATGATGTGTCAAATAGAAAGCTGCCCACTCCAAACTATCACATTATTATTATTGTTATTGTTATTTTTATTGTCCGAATATGTCCGAATATGTTATTTATACTATTATTCATTTATCTATTTATTATTTGCAGTACCATATGTAAAACTATACCATATATATATATATTTTTTATAACATTATGTCATACAACAATATGCGATGAGATGTCATGTCACTTTAAATTAGCACATTATTTTCATTTTATTTTATTTTAATTTATTTCATTCTATTTGTCTGGATATTTATCTTTATATTATTTTATACTATAAGTTATCTTATGGTACTTTTTTGGGATTCCCACATTTTTACACCACTCACTTCACTTACACTGTTACACCCTCGGTGAACATTCCACACACACCAGAGCTGTATTTTTAATAACATCACAAAAATTATTGTACACTGTATTATAACTATTGTTCATTGTATTAAAAATTATAAACCATTGTACAACCAAACGGAACCCACCTCCAAGGAGGGAACGCGGTCCTACTCAGACTATGTATACCGCTAGCTTCACCCCAGAGTCACATTCCTCTGAAGAAGCATAGAGCGAAACCGGTCAGGAATAAACTCAGGAACTCGGAACTACACCTTCATCAACTTGTAACAATGTACCAGCATATATGTATATATATATATATATATATATATATATATATATATATATATATATATATCTATATATATAAACATATGTATGTATATATATGTATTTATATATACATGTATATGCATATATATGTATATATATATATATTGATATATGTACATGTATGTATGAATATATATGTATGTATATATAATGTATATATATATATATATATATATACGTATATATATATATATTTATATATATGTATATATATATATATATATATATATATATATATATATATTGTGACATCATGACAGGTGTATGAATAGTAAGAATGGAAAGACACGATTGAGAACAAGAGACTTTATTCCTGACCGGTTTCGCCTTTGAGGCTTCTTCAGAGGTAATATTTACAAAGAATGAATGCATAGGTATTTGTAGGGCAGTTGCTGTGGTTTATGAGGGACGCGGGGTGGGATTCCGTGTGTTGCTAGGCTTAGTGGTCATGTGGGGTCAGGTGTGAGGCGGGCGGATGTATTTGTTTGTTTGTTATGTGTGAGCAATTGTCTCATGGCGTATTTGGCGGCATGTTTTGTTATCTTGATATCTCCTGTTCTGTTGATGATGCAATCGTTGGTGTTTATGTATATTGCTTCTAGTGTCTTTCTTTGTGGTTTGTTTAGATTTTCATGTAAAATGTTAGCTTGGTTCCATTGAGGTAAATGTTGCTTATCATCTATGTGGTTTACCCAGGCGTTTGTTGTGCGGTGGTGACGGATATCAGCTTTGTGCTCATGTATGCGTTTCTTTAATCCCCTGTATGTTTCACCATATTAGGCAAGGTTGTATTCTGAGCAGGGGATTTTGTATAGGATACTGTCTGGTTGAGTGGGATTTTGTTTGTTATTTGTGAAGTCGCGTATTTGTCGTCCTTTGTCTGATATTACAGTGACGCCTATGGGTTTTAATTTCTTGGTTAGAAGGTGAGTTAGGTCCGATGATGGTACTATGAGAAGAATATTTTCATTTTTTGTTCGTGGTTCTGAGATGCTTCTTTGTTTGATTTCCTTAGTTTTGTGTAGGGCTCGGGCAATGATTCCTGTTGGGAAGTGGAGTGTTTTTGAATGTAGTGGTGATGTGCTCTATTTCGTGTTGAAGGTATTCTAGGTTGCATATTCTTAGTGCTCTCGGGAAGAATCCTATTAGTATACCACTTTCAGTTTTGTCGCTGTGGGCACTGAAGTAGTGTGTGTAGTCGTTTTTGTTTGTGGGTTTTCTGTAAACTTTGAATTTTGCTGTATTATTGTTCTTGATGAGTAAAGTGTCGAGGTATGGGAGAGAGTCATGGTTTTCTTGTTCGACTGTTAATTGTATTTTCTGGTGTGATTTGTATAAATTGTGTAGAAGGATGTCAATGTCTGTGTCTTTTGGTATGATGAGAAGGTGGTCATCTACATACCTGAACCAGGTGGTGCTATCGGGGAGGAATTGTTTATAGTTGCTTTGCTCTAGAATTTTCATTGCTAAGCAGGCGACTATAGCACTGAGAGGCGATCCCATTGGTAGGCCGTCGTGTTGTCGTTAAGTTTTGCCATTAAATGGGCAGAAAGCGCATTTAAGGCATTTTTCTACTAGTTGTTTGTAATCTCTTTTGTTAATTGGGAGGGTAGTCTCATCGATGTTATCTATGACTCGTTATATGGCTGAAATCGCGTCTGCTAGCGATGTGTGGGTGTATAAGGCGATGACGTCTAGACTGATGAGTTTCTTGTTGGTAAAGTCTGTATATATATATATATATATATATATCTATATATATATATATATATATGTGTGTGTGTGTGTGTGTGTGTGTGTGTGTGTGTGTGTGTGTGTGTATATGTATGAATATATAGATGTATACATATGTATATATATATGTATATACATATATATATATATATATATATATATATGTGTGTGTGTGTGTGTGTGTGTGTGTGTGTGTGTGTGTGTGTGTGTGTGTGTGTGTGTGTGTGTGTGTGTGTGTGTGTGTGTGTATACATATATATATATATATGTATGTATGTATATACATGTATATATATATATATATATATATATATATATATATATATATATATATATATATATGTATGTATGATGGTAGTCCGTCGATCACGACGATGACAGCTTCTTCTCAGGTTTTCTGGTGGGGAGGTTCGTCAACGCCTGTTATGGGTTCGGAGGTGGCTTATGAGGCCAATTCTCGAACGGCAGACGCGGGGGCAGTGGGGGCAGGGGAAATGTTCATTGCTTGGAGGCTGTGATGACGTGGCCTTGCGCCTCGCTCTTGCCTTCCTGGCGTTTTCTCTCCGTTGGTCCTCAAAAACGGTCTGGGCCTGCAGGGTGATGGAACGCCACTGAGGTCTGTCCAAAGCTTCAGTTTCAATGGGTGAGGTGTGTCTTCACGCAGTCTTTAAAGCGCTTGCGTGGTCTACCTATGTTTCTTTTGCCTGAGCTAAGTTCGCCATACCAGAGTTGTTTGGGGAGGCGGTGGTCATCCATTCGAATGACATGTCCCACCCATCGAAGCTGACTTTTGAGGATCATGGCCTCGATGCTGGTCATCTCTGCACGGTCGAGCACCTCCAGGTTTGTGACTCGGTTTTGCCATTTGATATTTAGAATGGATCTTAAGCTGCGCATGTGAAAGCGCTCTAGCTGTTTCAGGTGTCGTCTGTACAGGGTCCATGACTCACAGCCATAAAGAAGGCTGGTAAGGACCACAGCCCTGTACACTTTCAGTTTGGTAGAAAGTCTGACGTTTCGCTGGTTCAGGACTCGTGTTCTGAGCCGGCCAAGTGCTTGGCTGGCTTTGCAGATTCTGGCACTGATTTCTTTGTCCAGGCTACCGTCGTTGCTAATAGTGCTGCCGAGATATTTGAACTCCTTCGCATTTTTCAGTTGAGTTCCCTCGATGGAAATGGAGGGAGGCTGAGAGGTAGAGGTGGGTGCTGGTTGGAAAAGCACCTCTGTCTTTCCAAGGCTGATGGTAAGGCCAAAGAGGCGGGCACACTTCAGCAAACTTATCGACGATTAGCTGTAGGTCAGATACCTTGTGGGCCATGAGGGCACAGTCATCAGCAAAAAATGCCTCAAGAATGAGTTTCTCCGTGGTCTTAGTCTTTGCGTTCAGTCGACGAAGATCGAACACAGAACCTTCAGATCTGAATCGCAGATATACCCCAAGGTCCAGGTCCCTGAAAGCATGGTTGAGCACACAGGTGAAGAACAGATTAAAGAGGATCGGAGCCAGGACGCATCCCTGTTTGACGCCATTGCTTATGTTGAAGGGCTCCGACACCTCTCCGCCTGACAGCACCTGCCCGGTCATGTCGTCATGGAATTGTCTAAAAAGATTGACGAATTTTTCTGGGCATCCGAGCTTGGACAGAATGACCCAGACGGCCTCCCTGTTCACTGTGTCGAATGCCTTGGTGAGGTCAATAAAGACTGCGTACAAGTCCATGTTTTGTTCGATGTATTTCTCTTGCACTTGGCGCATGACAAAGATCATGTCAGCCGTACTGCGGTTTGGTCGAAATCCGCATTGTGCTTCTGGCAGGTTGTCTTCAGAGACATGGATAACGAGACGGTTGACCATGACTCTTGCCAGGATTTTCCCCGCAATGGGGAGAAGAGAGATACCTCTATAGTTTCCACAATCTGTCTTACTGCCCTTGTTCTTGAAGAGAGAGATGACGGTGGCATTTCTGAGTTCTTTGGGTATCTCTTCATCTTCCCAGATGTTGGTAAGGAGGGAGAAGAAGGATTTCAGGGCAACGGGTCCAACTGACTTAAAGATTTCAGCTGGGATCCCATCCATGCCAGGGGCCTTGCCTGAATTGGTATGGCTAATGGCCTTCATAACTTCTTCCATCGTTG
>NC_134778.1:29778292-29785792 GCF_046742065.1 Oratosquilla oratoria | reverse complement strand
GGTCTTTTAATGTGCGTGGATGTGGTACAGATGAGAGTAAAAGGGAAGAGATAGGTAGTATGTTTATGAGAAGAAAGATGGATGTGATGGCTTTGAGTGAAACTAAGTTGAAACGGAAGGGTGACTGTAAGTTTGGGAGTGTAAGTGGGAGGTTATCAGGAGTGAAGAGAGGGCGAGGGAGGGAAGGGTTGGCTATTCTAGTAAGTGAAGAGATAGGTAAACGTGTAGTGGAGTAGAAGGAGGTTTCCTCAAGGATAATGTGGATGAAGGTGAAACTGAGAAAGGAGATGTGGGTCTTTGTAAGTGCATATCATTTGAGGGAGATCTTGACAATGATCTTCTCTTAATTTTCAAAGGAGGTGAGTTTTCAGGCAATGTGAAGTTGAAGGTTGAAATATATGAATCTTCTGTTAAATGCATGGTATTAAGGGTATTAGAAATGTTAGAAATAGTGTCTCCATGCAATTCACAGGTATCAATTACAGAGATAAGACCTTAAACCAAATCCAATTTAGGACTCAACCCGGGACAGTTGATTGATATTTTTGTCTTGTTAGGGAAAAGCAGATAATGAGATACTTGTATGTTACAATGAGGAATTTGGTCTACAGAAATGTTTTGATAATGGCAATTGTTCATAACAGACACATTCCTAACCAGAGAAGCTTCACATGAATTTTTCAAAGCTTCACGGAACACAAAAAGAGAAGAATGACAAAGATAAAGATTCTTATTAACTCTTTTACAATCATTTAATTTATCACTAGAGATCATGCTTTCTTTTAGATTGTCTACAGAAAGGATGTTATTGATTGGATCTACTACTGGAATATCTACTTCATATAATGAACCATTTACCTTCAATGGGAAAGGTATCAATTTGAATAAGTTAAATTTCATGCTTGATGAAAAAGGAATTTCTATTATCACTGAGGTTATGTTTAAGTATGAGGTCAATAATGGGTAATATAAGGCCACATTAGCTTCCTCAAAGAAAGGTTCAAAGTTCCAATCCTTCCTTGCTGAATTAATTATTCTAATGAGTTGATGTATTGGAAGGAGAGAAGAAGTTATTTGACCTGAATTTGCCATAACTAAATCTTGTACAAAAGATTCCAACTGAACTTGCATCTCAGATAATTTCAAATGCATAGTATTGAGTAACAAGAAAAGTTGCATTGTATTCTCTTGTTCACTTTGTTTCAAATTGAGATTCTCTAAGTTATCTGAAATATCAGAGATCATTTCCTCAATGTTTTTAATACTTGTTTGTAAATCATCAATTTTTGCAACCTTCTCCTTTAATTTGTTAATAGAAAGTTTCAATTCAGCAAGGAAGGCAAAATTGGCAATTCCCAATCCAGCAAGAGCTCCTAGAGCCACAGCTATTACACTTCTCTTTTGTCTATCATTGCTTTTGAAATTTGAACCTATGATATACAATTTGTCCTCTATTTCCTTTATCTTATTATCAAGTTTACTTTGAACATCTTTACTGGAAATGTTCTGTTTTAAAACCTTTAGTTTCTCTCTGATGGAGTCCACATCTTCTTTAATTTTTTTTATGTTCTTGTAATCAAGAACTTCTCTTACTACCTTATCCACCAAGATTAGGTTACCTTGATGATGTACCAATGCTCCAGGACGAATCGGATTCCAGTCCATGGCACTCACCAAACTTAATATTATTAATAAGGCAGTCTTCATCTGTAAAATACATCAAGATTAATATTCAATTCATGCAGAATACAGTCAAAATATTCCCTATACTCTTCAGGGTTCTCAACATTGATACACAAGGTATCACTACCATCATCTTCATAGATCTGCAACCTTATTTTCCTCATGTCATCTAAATGTCCTATCAATTCTTCCCTTGTTTTTAAATGTTTAAGTCTAAATTTGTTCCCACCTGCAGAATCAATTACCCTATATGGACCAATGTACCTTGGTGAAACTTTATTATTGGGTGAATTTAGTTTGACCATTACTAAATCTCCAATTTTCAATTCTAGTTTGTGAGCTATTTTGTGTTGTTTTTTCATCTCTTGTGAATACACCTGCATATGTTCCCTAACTCTTTGGTGAATACTTTGAAAAGTATTTATCCTATTTGATATATAATCATCAATATTATATATGGGTTTCTGGTCTGCAGTCAACATTTCATATGGCAGAGTTTTGTCCTCCCCAAAAATTATAAAATGAGGTGTATCACCTGTTGCTACATTAATTTGATTGTTCAGGGTACACTTAACACAAGGAATCCAAGTATCCCAAGTTACACTATGAGGACTTATCAGAGTTCTAAGACATATAATTATTTTTTTATTTAACCTTTCTACTACTCCATTACTTTGGGGATGATTTACTAATATATTGACTTTCTTTATATGGAATACCCTACATAAATTTTCCAAGATTTTGTTATTAAATTCAGTTCCATTATCTGAAACTAAGATATTAGGTGTAGTGAAATTACAGATTATCTGATCATAGATTACTGAAGCAATAGTTTCAGCTTTCTTATTGTCTATGGGTTGTAATATACAGAATCTTGAAGAATAATCAATAGCAACAAATAAATATTTATATCCATTCTTAGTCATAGGTAATTCCAATGTGTCAATGTGAACTCTTTCCCAAGGTTTCTGTGGAATGGGATAGGTGAGTATAGGAGCAGGTTTTGGTGTATTTCCTTTTACCGTAACACATTTTACACACTTTTCTATATAATCATATATAAATTTCTTCATACCTGGCCAAAAGTATTTAAGTTGTGCTTGCCTATAAGTTTATCCTTTCCTGGATGTGAACTACAATCACTATCATGAAGTAGCTTCAATATCTCATTTACAAGAGTTTGTGGTATAACCAACGGATTTACTTGGCCTCTAGAAATGTCTTTCCCACTTACAACTGTTTTCCTATACAAAATTCCATTAATCAAATGAAATTCCTCTATCTTATACCCCTTTGGTAGCTTTGGAGGATCTCCTCTTGGGTTCATCAAATGCTTGATTAATGAATCACATGTCTCATCATCTCTCTGTTCTCTTATTAGCATTTCCTCATCTAAAGTTACTAATTCCTCTATACTACAAATAAAACTAATCAACTCAGTCATTGGTTGACTAATGTTTCTAGAAAGTGCATCTGCCGCAGCATTCTTTCTACCAGGTATATATTCAAATTGAACTTCATAGCACTGAAGTATTGCAAACCACCTAGCAAGTCTGCCCCTAAGATTCTTATGCTTAAATAAGTTCTGAATAGCTGTATGATCAGTCCAAACTCTGATTGGATATCCTAGTATCATATCCCTAAAACTTTCTAAAGAATAAATTACTGCTAAAGTTTCTCTTTCTGTTATAGAGTAGTTTCTCTCCGCACTATTACAAAGTCTTGATGTGTAAGCTATCGGCTTCAAAGTTCCATTTCTCTCTTGCATCAGTATGCCTCCTAATCCTATGTCAGATGCATCAGTACAAAGAATGAATTCTTTTTCATAATCAGGGAAAATTAGGATGGGTGAACTCGTGAGCTTATCTTTCAACTTGTCAAAAGCTTCTTGCTGTGCAGGTCCCCATATGAACTTTGAGTCCTTTCTCAACAAAGAACTTAGTGGATTAGCAATGTCAGCATATATTTGAATGAATTTTCCATAATAACCTGTCAATCCTAAAAAGCTCCTAACCTTGTCTACATTGGTCGGAACCGGAAAATTCTTTACAGCGTCAACCTTTGAATTCACTGTACTAAGTCCATGTCTGTCTATCTTATGTCCTAAGTAAATGACACTGTCTTGCAGGAATTTACATTTTTCAATTTTTACTTTTAACCTTGCTTCTCCTAGTCTTGATAATATCAAATGTAATTTCTCAAAGTGCTCCCTTGCTGTCTGAGAAACTATTAAAATGTCATCTAGAAAAACACTGGCAGTGTTTCCTAACAATCCATCTAGAATAGTATTCATTAATCTCATGTAAGTTAATGGACTATTACATAACCCAAATGGCATTCTCTTGAACTCATAATGTCCTGTTGAAGTAGAAAATGCTGTGAACTCTCTTGAGTCTTCATGCAACTCTATTTGCCAAAAAGCTGATTTGATATCTATTGTGCTAAAATATCTATTCTCAGTTCCCAAACTTCTCAAAATGTCACCAATAATGGGTAATGATAACCTATCACGAATGATGTGTTTATTCAATTCCCTATAATCTATCACTGGGCGCATAGTACCATCTGACTTTGGCACCAAAATCAAAGGAAAGTTCCACTCACTTTTACTATGTTCAATAATATCCTGTGATAACATTTCAGTGATCAGTTTATCTACTATTGCTAATTTAGAGTGAGGAACTCTGTAGGCGGGTATGTAGATAGGTTGTGTTCCTGGTTTTAACTTAATGTGATGTTTTAAAACAGTTGTTTTGCCTAAGGCGTCCCCCGGCAGAGCAATTGTTTTATTGTGCTTCACAAGCAAAGCAAGTAAACTTTCATCCAACTCAGGGCAATTAGTTGATTGTAATGATTCTTTATCTATTTCTTAAGTCTATTCCTTCTTGAACTGAACAGATTGATGAAGTTGGTAATTCTATCTCCTAACTATTCTCATTTAAAATCTTAATGGGTTTAGTACACACCTGAAAACATCCTATTTGTGTACCTTTCCTAAAAACTATCTCCTTATTCATAGTGTTAATTACTAGTACTTCTACGCTATTCTTATTTGACTTATAAATCCCTGAGTCCCACTTCAATCCTTTAATTTTAACTGATTCTGGGACTTTGATTATTTCAGAGACTACATTGACTCCTTTCAAACACACTTCAACCTCATTAATTGACATGGGATGTAACAATGTCGACCTTGTTACGCCACCATCTACAATTCGCAAGGCTTCGGTCATTGATAATTTAGTAATTTCTGGGATATCCTCAACATCTGAGTTGGGTTCACAAGTTGCTTTACTTTCTGTTGATCTGGACCGCTCGGCCTCGTTATCTAAGATAGAAATGTTATCAAGGGATTCATTGATTCCTGTCACTGGTCTTAAGTCTGGTTGATTAAAAAATGGGATTAACTGTGACTTCACTAAAATTCCTAAGTCAGCAAACCATATCACCATGTTTTCTTTTCTCATAGTTGCAAATCCTATCAATAAATCTCCTGGAAAAACAGATTCTTCTACCACTATCACTGGAATGTACAAATGTTCATTTGTATATAAGATAATTTCTAGTTCAACCTTACCTAATGTTTTTAACTGATTTCCAGTTACTCCTTGTAATGAGTAACGGATTGGCTCCAGCATTTTCACTCCTGGGTTCAACTGGTTTAAAACTTTGCTAGTAATTACATTAACTACAGACCCTGTATCAATAAATATTTGAATTGGGTTATTGAATACTCTACCCGCAATGAGAGGTCCTTCAGAAGTTTTACCATCAGTAATTATCAGTTTGTCAGTTTCTTTCACTCTTGCATTCCCATATTTAACACAATACCGCCTATCGGTATATATATGGGGAGTTCTGAAATTTTTTATTCTGTGTCTGGGGGTTTTCCTCTTAGCCCTGGGGGTACCCGAAAATTTCGGCATTCATGAGGCCTATGACCTATCTTATTATGATAAATACAGAATGGTGGGTTTCTACATTGATAATCTGTATGACCTTCATATTTGCAATTTCTGCAAATGGTTCCATAAAAACATTCTTGTGCTTTGTGTCCCCAGGTATTACAATTAAAACATAGGATTCTAGCATCCCTAGATGGACTTCTAGCATGTCGTCTATGTCCTACTTCTGTTTTCTTAAACTCTCTAGAATTCCTATGTTGACTTTGTTGACTTACAGGCATTACATATGGGTTTATTGTTCTGGTCTCACTGTATCCTTGAAGAAGATAATCTACTTCTCCTAAACTTATGTTTGACTTAAGATCTTTGTACAGTCTTTCTGCTGTTAAATCATCAGAATTTTTTGGTAATAAGCTAAATGTAATCAATTTGATTACCTGAGAAATTTTCATTTTGTCACTAGATCTTTCTATCCAGTCTGAATCTTTCAAGATAGAATTCATGTCTTTTGACCATCTATCTAATCTAGCTAAGTACTCTGTGTCAGTTTCACTTGTCCTAACTTCCTTTATCATCTTAACTAATGACCTAATAGGATCCTGGTCACATTTGGACATAAAATGTTTAATGAAGGCTTTCTTATAATCTTCATATTGGTTGATATCTTCCATTTGCTGGAAATTAATGATAAACCTAGCCCTTCCATTTTCAGGGTCGATATTCTCCTTCAGGACCTCTATTTTTCTTTTTTCATGTTATATTTTTGTTTACAATAAAAGTGTTTATTAAATTAAGATATTTGTTGACCCCATAGGTATTAGCTTCCCCAGTAAATTTTGGAATATTTATGTTGGAGGTATGAACCTCATGTCTCAACACGTTAGACTGGGTGGTCATAACTTACTTTAACTTGGCTGCCTCCACGTATTTGCTTGCGATGTCACTTCGCGATGTCAAGTTCTATCTTGACGTCCTTCTTCAGCCTTGTCATTCGGCAACGACGTTGTTCCTCAGCTTCATCACTCACTGCCTTGAAGATCACCTTGAAGGTTGCTGGTTCCACTCGTATGCACTCGTAATAGTAGTTGCTCGTAGTTGTAGATCCTTCGTTCCTCGTTCCTCTCGTAGTCGTGGCTCCGTAGTCGATCGTCCCGTCAGACCTTCGTCGTCACCTCGTCATTGAAACCAGCACACTCTTGGTTGTGGTTGCCTTATTCCCGTAGACTTTCTCGCACCACTTCGCACCAGTCTATCTTGCTTGCACCACTTCACGCACCAGTCTGTTTTGCACCAGTCTTATAATCTCTTCGGAGGTGTATTGAGCCCCCAGTTCGTCGCACCGCTGTTCACCACTGTCAGTCCTCGACCGATAACACTTCTTGTCTAGTAATTCACTCACAAGGCCCCATGCCTTCGTTACGTCAATTTCACTAATTCCAAGTTCCTCTTATTTAGTAGGCCCCATGCCTTGTAATTCTCATACTTCAGTCCAGTCCTTAGGTTAAGGAAAGTGATGGAATTATTTTTCTTTTCTTCTCACTAAATTTACACTGTCTTAGGTTACACACAGAGTCTCTCTCTTTTCCCGTCTTCTACTATCGAGATCTCCATATCATACGCCAAGCCACCTTTGTCTGACGTCACTAATTTTTCTCATCCAATCTCCTCTTACTTATCAAATAAGTGTCACACCTTATGGGCGTGACTTTAAATCCATCCACCGATAATTTTTCTCCTCCACCTTTTCCTCCAATCCGGAAGGATGTTACATTGTCACAAGCAATATCGTTTACCTCAACATTTGTCAAACGAAAAATAGCTTAGCGCTTACACATTGTTACATTAGCATATTTCATCGCCGCTCCAACCCTTGTTTATAAAAACAGTCAAATCCAAGCTAACGCGAGTCTGA
>NC_134778.1:29738292-29763292 GCF_046742065.1 Oratosquilla oratoria | reverse complement strand
GGCGCCCAACCAATCATCTCCCAAATCAGTAGCCACGTGACCCATCCTGCGTAGCGTGGGGTGGAGCTAACCTGGCTTGGGCACGCTTGGCTGTTTGGCGGGTGCCAACCGCGGGGGAGCAGAGGGACAAAGCCCACGTGGTGTACACGTGGGAAAAGCAGAGGGACAAAGCCCGGCTAGGCGCCAACTCACCACACACGTGGTGATGGTAACACAGAGGGACAAAGTCCGGCTAGGTGTCAACTCACCACATAGACACTGTAAGAGGTTGGTAGAGAGACATGGGTAGAAAGAAGGGCAGATGGTGAGGGTTTCATTTTTATGAATTGGGTGTTTGGCATAAAACAGTTCCTAAGCGAGCAGTTGTACAAGTTCGCTCTCCACTTAGAGTAATAAAAATGGCCGGGGGCCTGATACCTACTGCTGACATGTAACCTATGTAAGTTATGCAGAGATTCGATATTGCTTAAGTAAACAATATTGCATATAGACTTGTAATAACGAATCTGATTGGAGAAAGGGAGAGGAGGAGAAAATTCAATTGGTTTACGATTATAAGATCACACCGTTAGGGGAGGATCTTAAATATAAAGTTAAAAGATCATTGGACTAACGAAATCATGACGTCATTTCAAAACTTACCTGGGACGTAACAATACGTGTTCTCACGGGATTTAGGGATTGTACCTGGAGAAGCACGCAGTGTAGCTGTTATTCAAGAAAGAAAAGAAAATCTTCAAATATTTAATTCCCCCTATAACAAAAATACAGTGAAACGAGTAGTGAAAATGACCTTCAGAACTTGAATAAGTTGGCTCATCGGAGGCATGGGGCCTACCGACTAAAAGGGTGAATGACAAATAACATTTTTGAAAGACAGTGGTGAAAATCGAAAAGTGAAAGACGTACGAAACGAAAGTAAGAGCACGAAAGTGGCGACTAAGAGACACAATTCTGTAAAAATCATTATTGTGTATTTCTTGTATTGTGTTTGGTTGCTTAATTTTGGTTCCTTTCTTCATTGCCCCTAGTTTATTTTATGTGTTTCTTGTTTGACTTTTTATTTCCTCTCTCTCTCTCTCTCTCTCTCTCTCTCTCTATCTATCTATCTATCTATCTATCTATCTATCAATATCTATCTTTCTCTCTCTCTCTCTCTCTCTCTCTCTCTCTCTCTCTCTCTCTCTCTCTCTCTCTCTCTCTCTCTCTCTCTCTCTCTCTCTTTCTCTCTCTTCCTATTTTCTTTGGTCTTTGCTTTTATGCCCATACGTATGTATCCCACTGTGCGTTTCGAGATTTTACAACTACTGCAATATACACTTCTTTCACTCTTTCGGTTCTTTCATTATCATAGTTATTAATAACGGGGAAAGAGATAAAAGAAATTAATTAATCAACCAAAATAATGACACAGTAACACCAACAACTAAAAGATTAACTATGGCGTCAATATCACCGCCATCAACGCCATCACCGTCATTAGCAACAACAATAACTACAACACCAACGACAATAAGTACGATGAAGATAACAACAGCGACAACAAATACGATGAAAATAGCAAAAAGTTACAACAAACACGGTGAAAATAACCAGCGCCTACCCCAGTGGTTCTCAATTTGGTGGCAATGGCCTCCACAGGTACCATGGCAAGAATTTAGGGGGGCCATAACCTGCTGTTACAAAGTATACATTCCTCTATAATGTGAGGAACTTGAATATGAAGAAAAAGCCCATTAATTTGTCCTGGCAGAGGAAATATAAGATAATTATGATTGTCAAAAGGATTCTCTTCATTATATATATATGTGTGTTTGTGTGTGTGTGTGTGTGTGTGTGTGTGTGTGTGTGTGTGTGTGTGTGTGTGTGTGTGTGTGTGTGTGTGTGTGTGTGTGTGTGTGTGTGTGTGTGTGTGTGTGTGTGTGTGTGTGTGTGTGTGTGTGTGTGTGTGTGTGTGTGTGTGTTTGTGTGTGTGTGTGCGCGTGTGTATTTTCTTTTGGGGGGTGTTAGGAGAAAAATTAATTAGAGCCACACGAATGTTGAGAATTCATGAAGGGGGAGAATGGAGTGAAAAAAGGTTGAGAATCACTGGTCTATACCAATATAAGAACAAGAGAAACATCAACGACAACAGCAATAACGGCAAAGACAACAACAACAACAACAACAACAACAGGGTCAGCAATAGAATCCTCAAACTTGATGTTAGTATCTGAGTGTTCTACAGAAGCAACGACAACAACACAAAAAATAACAGGGGAAGCCAATAATGCTGCAGAGGGAGAGAGGGAAACAGAGAGAGAGAGAGAGCGTAAGATGTGGAGGCGATGAGAGTAGCGGAGCAAGTAAAGGTTGTTTAGTTCTAGTAAATCGCAGCCAGTTGTCTTGTCCAGAGCCAGTCGTGGTCTGCGCTAAGAAACAAGACAACTAACCACGAAAGCTGTGACGGTTGCCACTACATCAAATTTTGTCGTACAGTAATATCTACAATGTGACAGAAGTAGGTATTTCCATGGTTGAGTGATACACTCAATATTAAACAAAAATAAAATATAAGGATAATTCCTTCTGCGGACGTACGCTTCTCAACGGACTTACCGTTGTGTGGACCAGGTGGCCTAAGAGGTTAAGGTCAGGTCGGCCTAATTCCATTGTTAAGTAGGACCCCGGTCAGGTTCTGGTTAGATCTGACGCTCAAGAGCCATTTGATGCTGCTACGACGTACGCGACGTCGTATGACTTGATATTTATCTTCTCGTAGGGTGACGTCATGGGACGTGTAGTTGTGACGTTCTCAACTCAGACGTTTAGCTTGGACACCCTATGACGTGTAATATATCTTCTTCCAACAAAGAGAGTAAGAGTAAGAGAGCGTAAGAGGGTAAGAAAGAGAGAGAGAGAGAGAAAGAGAGCTTTGTTCAACTCTTATGGAGAAAACTTATTTTATAGTTATTTTCTCTTTTGCAAAATATAAAAGCGCCCACACAGGCTGAGGGGGAAAATAACTGTAAGTTAATATTTACACAAACCCTTGCGACAAACTTCTAAGATTCTATTCTGATTCTCGCCACAGTGTGGGTTCGAATCCTTAACTCCTCTCCGATTCCCAGTAGTGACTATTCATTGCCTGCCCCGAACAGTCCTTAATAGCACCATAGGGTAAATGTGACGGTTTCGGCCGTAGCCATGCATGACCTTGAACTAATCAAATTATCTCGATTAACGAGGCTTGCCAGAAGCTGAATAAGATCGCCCGGCCGCAGCAGCCAGCAAAATACAGGGTGACCTTCAAAAAAAAAAGTTTCCTAACTTTCGATAGGACTTATTTCTTAATTTTCTGCAAGAATTGAATAAAACTTTGGTGATAACTAGGTTGTTGTGTTTAAGATATCAAGATATGATGTTTTAAACACAATAAACTACTTATCACCAAAGTTTCGTTCAATTCTTGCAGAAAATTAAGAAATAAGGTTTATCGAAAGTTGGGAAACTTTTTGGGGGGGGTCACCTTATGTACAAAAAAAAAAAAAAAAAAAAAAAAAAAGTCCCATCATTAATGAGTTTATCCCTTCAGTGTATTAGTGCACTTTATATATTACTTTAATAGCTGGTAACAGGTGATTTTATTCAACCAAGTCGGGTGTGGGAAACCCTGTAGTGAAAAGCTAAAACGACGTACCAAAGGGTCATCAACAGCGACGTGAAAACGTTTGGGAGAAAATAGGCAGACAGGTAAAGACAGACATATATATACACATATACATGTTCATATATATGTATGTATATATATATATATATATATATATATATATATATATATATATATATACAGAGGGGGGGAGGGAGAGAGGGAGAGAAAGTTAAATCGGGAAGTCTACCTCCGAGAGTAAAAGAGGAAATACAAAATAAAAGGAGAGGAAATATATAGATGACTGGAAAACGACAGAATGATACTTAGAGAGAGGTTACAGGAGAGATCGAAAGAGACAAAAAGAGAGTCATGGCAGAAAGAAAGAGGTAGAAAGAGTATATAGCCAACAAGGATGAAGAAAAAGAGAAAAGAAAAATTAGATCACAAAGGACCAGTGGAATTTTCTCTTTAGCTAAAAGGAACCCCCCTCCCCTCCACCCCCAACTAAGAAAACAGGGAGATGGAAAAGAAAGGGAAAGAGGGAGGGAGAGAGGGAGGGGGAGGGTGTGGTGGGATCTGCTGCAGACAAAACCATTGCACGGTGAAACTTTGATGATTGGTACAGGAAATTTGTTTTTGATTGTTGAGAAGGACGTCTGCATACTCATACTTATGGACTTCTGGTCGCCACCAGGGCACGGACAACACCAATGGCCCACCACAGCGTTAATCTCTCCTTTGCTCTCTCGCTTTCTCTTGCTCTTTTCTATCTCGTCCTCTCGTTCTCTCTCGCTCTCTCGTTCTCTCTCGCGCTCTCGTTCTCTCTCACTCTCTCGTTCTCGCTCGCTCTCTCATTCTCTCTCGCTCTCTCGTTCTCTCGTTTTCATTCGCTCTCTCGTTCTCTCGTTCTCGCTCTCTCGGTTTCTCTCGCTCTCTCGTTCTCCCTCGCTCTCTCGTTCTCGTTCGCTCTCTCGTTCTCGCTCACTCTTTCGTTCTTTCGTTCTCGCTCGCTCTCTTGCTCTCTTGTTCTCGCTCGTTCTCTCGTTCTCGCTCGCTCGCTCTCTTTCTCTCTCGTTTTCGCTTGCTCGGTCTCGCTCGATCTCTCATTCTCGCTCGCTCTCTTGCTCTCTCATTCTCCCTCGCTCTCTCGTTCCCGCTCATTCTCTAGTTCTCTCTCCTGTGTACCTTGACCTTACTGTTAATCTTGTAGACAATTTTGTTGTGTTAAATCACCGACTACCAAAACACCCTAATAATTCCCAGAACACTGAAAAACAAGAGAAAAGCAGAGATAAAAATATTCCTTGGCTTATGTTTGTCAATCTTAAACATGAAGGAGTCTGAAAAAACAAAACATCAAATCGAAACTGGTTACAGGCAAGAGAGATAGAGGCAGGTAGACATGCAGACAGAGACCAACAGACAGAAAGAGAGACAGAGAGAGAAAGACAGAGACAGTGTGAGGGATAGTGAGAGAGACAATATGAGAGATAGTGAGAGAGACAATATGAGAGATAGTGAGAGAGATGATATGAGAGATAGTGGGAGAAATAAAGAGAGATCATGAGAAAGAGATAGTGAGAGAGAAAGGTTGATAGTGAGAGACAGAGATAGTGAGAGAAAGAGAAATAGTAAAAGAGACAGTGAGAGATAGAGTGTGATAGAGACAGTGAGACAGATGGAGAGATGGAGGGAATGAGATAGAGTGAAATAATGATAGAGCGACATAGTGAGATTGATAGTGAGAAATAGTGAGAGATAGTGAGAGATAGTGAGAGAGTGAGAGATAGTGAGATAGTAATAGAGAGAAATAATGAGAGGGTGATAGGAAGAGTGATAGTAAGATATAGTGAGAGATAGAGAGATATATAGAGAAAATGAGAATGGGAAACAGTGAGAGAAAGAGAGGAAGATAGTGAGAGAGAGAGAGAGAAAGAGAGAGAGAGAGCGAGAGTGAGAGAGAGAGATAGTGAGATAGTAAGAGAGAGAGAGAGAGAGAGTAAGAGAGAGAGAGAAAGAGAGAGAGAGAGAGAGTAAGAGAGTAAAAGAGCGAGAGAGAGAAAGAGAGAGAGAGAGAGAGAGAGAGAGAGAGAGAGAGAGAGAGAGTAAGAGAGTAAGAGAGAGAGAGAGAGAGAGAGAGAGAGAGAGAGAGAGAGTGAGGGAGAGAGGGAGGGGGAGGAGGAGGGGGAGGGGGAGGGAGAGGGAGAGGGAGAGGGAGAAAGAAGACAGAGAGAAATGATTTTTGGATTGTTGTTCGTTTCTTTAAGAAAAAATTGTCACGGGGGGGGGGTTGCTTGCTCACGTATCCCTACTGGCAGGTGCCAGGCACCTTCTTCTTTTGGAACACAAAGCCACGAAGCAAAGGTTTTGTCTGTCGCTCTGGAGATAACAACAAGGGAAACTAGTACAAGGTGGTGAATGTGTCCCAGGGCTTTGGTCGTACGTGAAGAATATTTTTATGAAAATATTCCAAAAGTAGTAAACCGCCTAGGTCAGGGCCAGAGTGATAAAAGATTTTTTTTTTTTTTTTACAACCCAACCACCAACCACCACCCACAAACAACCAGTCACAACGTGAACCCTAATAGACATCAACCACCAAAAGCAAAATCTAACAGCAGAGGCATCTATTTCGTTTAGGTCTTATGAGAAAGCGGCGTTGGCGTCAGGGACGAGGCCAGAGACTCCTCCTTTTCCTTCTCACTCAACAGACATCGACTTTGGCGTTCTCTCCCTTTATGCTACTTCAACGTTGAGCATTTGTTTCGGTGTTCCTGTCGACTCGGCCGAAGGGCCGGGGAGGACAGTGGTCAGGGGAGTCATGTCTAGTGTCAGAAATGTCGGACAGCTTGTCAAGCTGCTTTTCTTCTTCTTGACTACAGCGAGGGCGTCCGAGGTCAATTAAACCCCCAGATGATATCAAGAGTACAATGTCCAAAGAGAAATAGAAAGGAAAATGTCTATAAAGACTGGTTCAACCTCTTGGCTTTGAATGCCTTTCCTTAGGTGAATAGAATCCTCTGGAGCAAAACTAAAATATATGAGAATATGTTCAGATATAATTGACTAGGTACCTGGCCCACTACGCTGGCACGCTGTCATCTTGGCTTTCCGGTCGCCAATTACTCGCGCTCCGTGTGTTCGACTGTTATATAGAGATTAAGATAACCATTTTGCCACGGGGGGATTTCACGGGATTAAAAGAATCACATGGCAGCAGCCAGAATAAAATATAAAAATACTGATCGTACTGAAGCTTTTTTCTTATCTTATTTCTAGAATCTTCCCTAAAATGAGCAACATCGCCAGATGAAAACAAGAATAGAATAATTAAGAAAAATCTAGACGAAGGTGATTAGCTTACGCCTGGAGGAGCTGAGTAGTTGCGGCCGAGGCCATCACCTTTGCCATTAGGATGCGCTTTAGGGACTGCTCGGGGACAGGTAACAGTCACTGCTGTGAATCGGAGAGAAATGCGGGACTCGAACTCACAATCAAACGAATGCAAAACCAACTCGCTTCCCGACTACCCCAACGCACAAATTTGGGTTATAGAAAAAAGGTCAGTGGGGATAACCTAATCTTCTAAATAACCGGTTTCAATTCCCCGAATAGAATTGTCTGAATTAAGGTAATTTTTTCGCGTCAAATCCATTCTGTCATACACCTTGAATGCCACCTTGCAGATCTGTAATGTCTATATTATATATCTATACAAAAAAAACTAAGTCGTCTAGATCAGTGAGCATTTGAATTTTATTTGCTTTTATCATTCATTAATTTATTCATTTATTTATTCATTCATTCATTTATTTGCTCATTCATTACTTCATTCATTTATTCATTACTTCATTCATTTATTAATTACTTCATTCATTTATACATTACTTCATTCAATTATTCATTATTTCATTCATTCATTGATCTATTCATTTATATATTTGTTCATTTATTCATTCATTCATTTGTTTATTCATTCATTCATTTATCCTTTCACTTATTCATTCATTCATTCTTTCATTTATTCATTCATTATTCATTTATTCACTTAATATTTTTTTATTTCTTCAATTATTTATATAATTATCTTTATTTCAATTTGTTTTTATAAGAAATTCTCGTTTATCCCTTGGTTATCGTGTGGCCACCGTACTTCTGAATAAAATCCTCCTTTGGCACTAAAACACAGTACAAAACAATCAGCACGGGATTGGTAAAATGGGGTTTTCACATATTGCCTTACTCTCGTATTATAAAATTAGCTGGCGAGCGAGTCATATGAAACATATTAATTGTCTCAATAATTTACCCTTTTTCGAAGCTCTCCTAATAAAAGCAACATGTTCTGCAATAAACTTTCAGTTCGGCCATTTCAGAGTGCTGAAACTGTACCATCCTTACTTTCCTACTGGTTGAATCCAAAACCTACAAATGGAGTGGAGATACATATATTATTTACAGTATGTACAACAATACAAGGTATATTCATGTATATACATGTATATACGTTGAATACGCATTAATAATATTTGTATATATACACATGTATGTACAATGTGTGCTGGTGGCGTAATAGTAGTTATGGGTTCGAGTCCCGCACTCCTCTCCGATTTTCAGCGGTGACTGTTATCTACCCCAACAGTACCCAAAGCGTAGAATAGGGCAAAGGTAACAGCTTTGGTTGAAGCTACTCAGCGCCTCCTGGCGTATGGTACTCATCAACTTTTCAAACATGCATTCGTTAATCTAAGGAAAAAAATTCCTGCTATTCTTTCTTGAATATCAAAGCAATCATATAATGTATGTACTGTATATACATATAATCATATAATGTATCAATCATATAGTGTATGTACTGTATATATATAAACACACACACACACACACACACGTGTATATATATATATATATGTATATATATATGTATATATATATATATACATATATATATATATATGCATATATATATATATATATATATATATATATATATATTTCTTTATACATATATAACGTGAGTATATAAGCGCATGTTAGTGAACTTGGTCATTTATTCTGTTCTCTGTTGAACAACAGAGCATTCAGTATTGACATATGTATGTATATGTACACATACACACACACTGAATGGTCCCCAGTACAGATATTAATCTTTTTTCAACCACATTATCTTTTTCGTTTTAATTCCATGTCATCACGATCGAGACTGACAATGCGCTCGACGGAGACATATGTGGTTGAAAAAAAAGAATCAAATATATACATGCATATATATATATATATATATATATATACATATATATGTATATTTACATATATATATATATATATATATTACTGTTGAATGCTAAAGCACAAGTGGCATCAATGATTTTTAGAGAACATTTCTCTAACTTTCTAAGTATCATTTTCACTTCATGGTTCAAACTCTGGAGGAAAGTACGAAAGTCGTCAGAGTAGTTTTCCATGTTATACCTACAGCTGTTTCAACCATTTCACATGGTTGTCTTCAGGGTAAAACTGATTACAAATGTGAAAACAGTAGAATATAAAGGCCCGTGGGCCGTAGAAACAACAGAGAAGAAATAAGAATGGTGGAATACATACTGTATATACATATACATATATACACATATATATATATATATATATATATATATATATATATATATACATAATACATATTTGTATTTATGTAGATATGACGTAAACACAATATGAGTGTAAGTACCACCCTTTACATAAGTCCATAACGATATATTGTAATCCCTTTTGGATCTGTACGCCGCAGAGGAACCAGATCAAATCAAAAGTGCCTCCCGGCGTGGAAAGGTCTCAGATATACTACATTCTCTCAATGCAAGTCAATGGTACATTTTATACATTGTATTCAGAGCGAGTCCTGCTGATCAAGAGAGCATGGCAGGACTGGTAGTAATTGAATTAAATTGGACAAATTTAGGTTTAAGAAGGAAATAGGCAAGAACTGGTTTCCCAACAGAGTGGTTAACCAATGGAATAGACTTAGTAACCATGTAGTAGTGAGCGCTGAAACGATTGGCTGTTTTAAGAAAAATTCAAATAAGTTTATGGATAGAGATGACAGGTGGTAAGGGACATGTAAGTGCCTAGTGTAGGCCTTATGGTCTCTTGTTGTCTCCTCCATTCTAATGTTCTTATGTTTTGTAGCCAGGGGATTTCATTGATTCAGAATGACCTCAGGATTTCATTCAGCTGAAGAGCGTCCCCAGATCGATGGTTTTGAGTGCTAATAATGCTCTAGTTGTGTCCATAGAGAATTAAAGACTATATCTTATGAAGTGGATCGTTGGCACAGACGCAAGGGTTCACAAATTTATGAAGGGGGAGTGGATGAGTTTCCCTCGGCCAAATAGTGTACGCAGCTCTAACTATGGGATAGGCTTCATAATGCCTTTACTGTGCAGGGAAAGGGAATAAAATCACCTGGAAAGAGCCAAGATATATGAACATCAGCTTTATTTGAAGGGAAAGAGTGTAAACAGCTTTATATGTGGGATAAGGTTGTTTTACAAAGGCAAAGCATGCCGACAGGAGACCTTTTGATCCATTTCTAGGTCGGATGAAAAAAGAAAAAAAAAAAAAAAAAAAAAATCATATTAATAATAAATTAAAACTATAACAATGTAAATAACAATTAAAATACATAAATAAATGTATTGGTATAGTTGAATAACAAACAAACAGGTAAATAGTAAATGATAATAAATTGACATATAACTAATAATAAATGAAAATCAGACAGACAAATTATAACAAAACAAAAACAAATAATATAACATAGATTATAATAATTACAGCATCTTACTTAGGTATTTATCTAAATGATTCTTAAAGCTTCGAACTGAACTACATTGCACTACCTGTGCAGGAAGTTTATTCCATTCATTAACTACACGGTTGGCAAAGTTGTTTCTACCTACTTCCAAATTGAATCTATTTCCGGACAGTTTGAGACCATTGTTTCTTGTCTGATTTTCATTCAATGTGAAAATTTTGTCACTTTTGATGTTGTCAATTCCCTTTAAAATCTTAAAGACCTGTATCAAGTCACCTCTGAGTCTACGCTTTTTTAGGGAAAACAGATTCATGTGCTTAAGTCGATTTTCGTATGATTTATTTTTGATATTTGGAATCAGTTTTGTGGCTCGCCGTTGTACTTTTTCCAGTCTGTCAATGTCTTTAATGAGATTCGGTGACCATACGGAAACAGCATATTCCAAATGTGGACGAACTAACGATTTATATAGCTTGTTAATGAGTGATGGACTTTTGAAATCAAAAGATCGCGCAATCAATCCCTGAATCTTATTTGCTTTCTCAGAGGCTGAAATACACTGCTTGGATGATTTGAGGTCGTTACTGATAATTACGCCGAGATCTTTTTCACTATCCACTTTTGTTAACGAATTTCCAAATAACTTGTAATCGTACTTACTGTTATTTTTACCTATGTGCATTACCTTGCATTTACTTGTGTTAAATTTCATTAGCCACTTTTCAGACCATTGCTGTAATTGATCTAAATCTTCTTGAATATCTAATTGGTTTGAGTGATCATTTGTTAATTCCTTTACTGTGCAGGGAAGGGGGTTACCTTATGTTGAATGAAATCACCTGGCGACAGCCAGAATATATGGACAAAAGTGTCAATGACATTGAAAGTGTCTTTCCCTTTACTACTGAATAAAATAGTCAGGCGAGACGACATCCAAAACAAAAGGAAAAAGTACCATTCCGTCCGGGAAGAGATACGCCATCTTATATCATGACGTCCACTGGTATTAGACAAAAAAAGACTGAAGGGCACCTCAATGAAGTGATTAGCCAGTGCCCTCGTCCTTTCACTACAAGTGCCTCCTCCCTCCCACCGCCATATTGGGTCTCAGTTATTATCACTCCAACAAAGGTCACTTTTCTTCTGGGCGCCTCCCGTCTTAACTTTTTTTTTTTTTTTTTTTCAAATATCACTTGCTCGAGCTAATCAGTAGGTACTGTCTTGCTTTTCTTCCACAGGGAGAACGTGGAAATCTCTTCCCCTCATGTTCTCATTTGTAGTGTTTGATCTATCAAAGAAAATGGATATAGTGAGGCCCCAACTTTGCTTCATTTATTTAAATGTATCTTTTCAAAACTGGATTTCTTTTGACGTACATGTATAAACACATATACACATGTACATGTGCGTATACATATGCATATACATTGTATATATATGTAATGATTTTTTATTTAATAAATGTACATATAACAGATGTATACATTATATAGTTATAATAAATGTATATATAACATATGACAAATGTATGTGATCATTTTAAATATAATAGATGCATATATAATGATATATATAATAAATGTGTGTACACCTTAAGATCTACATATGCATATGATTTATGTACATTGTGTGTATGTGTGTGTGTGTGTGTGTGTGTGTGTGTGTGTGTGTGTGTGTGTGTGTGTGTGTGTGTGTGTGTGTGTGTGTGTGTGTATTTACCTAGTTGTATTTACCTACTTGTATTTTACGGGAAGGGGAGCTATGCTCGTGGGGTCCCGTCTTCATATCTCATTTTATCTAAACTGAGATATGAAGACGGGACCCCACGAGCATAGCTCCCCTTCCCGTAAAATACAACTAGGTAAATACAACTAGGTAAATACACACACACACACACACACACACACACACACACACACACACACACACACACACACACACACACACACACACACACACACACACACATACACATACACACACCACACACAATGTACATAAATCATATGCATATGTAGATCTTAAGGTGTACACACATTTATTATATATATCATTATATATGCATCTATTATATTTAAAATTATCACATACACATTTGTCATATGTTATATATACATTTATTATAACTATATAATGTATACATCTGTTATATGTACATTTATTAAATAAAAAATCATTACATATATATACAATGTATATGCATATGTATACGCACATGTACATGTGTGTGTGTGTGTGTGTGTGTGTGTGTGTGTGTGTGTGTGTGTGTGTGTGTGTGTGTGTGTGTGTGTGTGTGTGTGTGTGTGTGTGTGTGTGTGTGTGTGTGTGTGTGTGTGTGTGTGTGTGTGTGTGTGTGTGCATGTGAAAACTTGAATACAAGCAATGAATCAATGGATATGGTTACGTAGCCTTGGCGTGTTGCTTAGTGTTTGCTAGACACTAGACTAATGTTTGAGCAAATCCTCCCTAACGTCATAACCTCAGCCACTGGTTTGTAAGGACAAACTACACCAAACGACTGTCATTCTGATTTGGAGCTCTTACTGCGTACTAACAGTTTCGGCAGATCTTGCTCACTTCTTTCCAATCCGTTTCACACCTATCGAGAAGGTTGTGCATTTTAGTTAATCGTGTACTCCTACATTATATTCAACGTACATGACAGTTTATTTTTTTTTCTTCTTCTTTTTTTTTTTACTTTATAGCCTACCTTGGTCAGATCCTGTAACGAGACCGTAACTTCATCTTCACAATGCAACACATATAATTCCTATACATAACGCTGTGTAACTGCTAGCAACTCATAAGTCATTCACCGAAGGGCGACCATCATTTATACTGGAATTGTCACATACCGTTACATACGTTATTCATTATACTTCTACTCATTACCTTCCATGGGTGTTTAATACGTACGGCTATCTCTTGTAATTATAATACCAAAAGGAGTGAATAAAAACAATTGGTGATGCATTACTTGTGATTCCCAGACCTACATACGTAACTACAAACAGCTCATTCCCCGAGGAGTGACTACGTTGAGAGTGGCAGAGGAAGTCAATTTGTTCGATCGTTCTGCCCAGTATATGCTGTTGCTCTCCACCACTAGCTGCTCACGAACTTTCAGCCATAGCTGTACATATACATGTACGCGCACATTCATGTGCATATTTATGCCCCTTCTCTCCTTTTCTTCCTCCTCCTCCTCCTCCCCATCCTCTCTCTTTTTCCTCCTCCTCCTTTGATTCGTCTTTCTCTCCGTTTTTTCCTCCGTTGTTTTCTTTTATTTATCTCTTAATCCCCTTTAACAGAATAAAAGTATCTAATTTGAGTTCTTTCTCAAATATGTCACCTTCCCCTCCTCCTTCTCCCCTCTCTCCTCCACCTCTCCTTCCTCCTCCAATAAGTCCTCCTTTTTCCTTCATTTGCCCTCCTCTGCCTCATCTTCCCTTCATACACCCTTCTCTTATTACTACTTCATTTCCTATTTTTTCTCCACATTTCTTCTCCTTCCTTATTTATTGATTCTCTTGCACTCTCTCCACCCACCTTCTTCCCCCTACTCGCTCTCCCCTTAATTCTTTGTAATTTATCCTCCTTCCTCCCCTCCCCTCCACTCCCTTCCCCTCCCTACTCCCTCGCTTGCAGTGTCCGAGAGCTTCATAAATACTCACCCCCAAAACCCTTCCCACCCCACACACCCCCACTCGCTCCGTCTGTTGCGTCTATTAAAGCAGTGCCGGGTGCGACTGGATCTTTATGATGAGCACTTGCTCCTCCTCCACTCACTCTACCTCAACCTTATCCACTCCTGTATGAATATATATAAACACACGCGTTTATGTATATGTACCTACACACACACACACACACACACACACACACACACACACACACACACCTACACACACAAATGTATATCATATATATATATACATTATATATAATATATATATACACATATATATACATATATATATACGTATACATACATATATATATATATACCTGTATATACATATATATACATATACATACATATATATATATATATGTATATATATATATATATATATATATATATATATATATATATATATTCCAGACAAACTACATAAGAAATATATACATTCTTTTTGATAATAAAGTTATCTAACTTATACAAACCTAAGCTCAAATTCATATTATTTTCAAATTTGTTTTTGATGTAACATAATTCAATTATGTTTCTTTCTGCAACATTGTGACAAGATACAATAACTTTCGTGTTTTGCCAGTCAATATTATGGGGAAACTCTTTTTGATGGACAAAAAGTTCATTAGATATTTGGCCGGTTCGCGTATTTCATCGCTGAGGCAAGTTGCCTTGTTCAGTGTTCAGTCATTACGTTGTTCCTGTTTTATTGTTTGTACGATTGGCAAGTTAACTCTTATCCTTGCATTTCTTATATTGTGGTTAATCCCTTATGTTTCACTTATGAATTTTTTCTCGCGTGTCATTGAATTATTAGCTATACCCGTTGCATTGAGAAATGGCCGTTAGGGCGGAGCACTGGGAGTGCCCCTGTGGTGCCACATATAATTATTTCATAATTTTATTTTATTTTATAATTCTATTTTATGATTTTATAATGCTGCCACAGATAATTATATTATAATTTTTGTCACACACCGCCACTGAAGTAAAAATCAAAGCAATGTTTTCTATACAAAGGTTTCGTTTCCTCGAGTCTAGACATGGCATATGAGGAAGAGAGAGCGACGTTGCCGCTACATCTAATCTCTGGCTTCGCCCCCCTCACACTGCATTCAGAAAACATTATATCCACACGCACGTTCTCGCCATGGATGCCCATGTGTGGCAACACCGGGAAATCTCCTAGCCACGCCTTAGCGGTCATTTCTCGTTGCGATGACTATAGTTAACTCGGCAGCGTTCATTACATCTTTGTGTGCGCGTTCAAAACCCTGAGTTCAGTATGTTCGGTGTAGAACAGTTTTAGATGCTCCTTCAATCGAAGCATTGGAGAAACTTAACAAAAAACAAAAAAACAAAAAAATCCTAGCAATCGCTCAACACTTCCAGTTAGAGGGTTGTTCAAGCTTACGAAAGGACGCCCTGAGGGAGGTAGTTGTCAACCACCTCATCGAAAAAGAATTATTCCTAACTCCATCACCCGGAAATTCTAAGGAAATATATACACCCAGTAATTTACCCCGTCTGGGGTATTGGCTGCTTGTTATTGTGGCAAAGTAGCATGCAGTTGATACTTTAGGGTCTATATGGGGCGCCCCTACGGACCAGAGCCACACATCATTTTGTCTATGATAGAGGAAAACTCTTCATAGAGAAATGATGACACTTTTATACTACGACTGTCCCTCCGTTATACTGTCCTCCAACCCCTTGCTGCTGTCCTGTACCATTTCTCTGAGTATTCATTTTCTGCTGTGGGGGAATTCCCTGTGGTGGGGGAAAAGAATACTGCCACCAAGTATTTCCACTTGGATCGTAAGAGGCGAGAAGAAAGGGACGGGGAGTGGGACTAGGCATCCTTCTCCTTGTAGCCCCACAGGGGACATTCCTAAACGAAAAAGTAAAGGCATAAGAGGGTCTGGGAGTTTTCGCAACAGCACCCTAAGGTTTGGGTCTTTTAATGTGCGTGAATGTGGTACAGATGAAAGAAAAGGGAAGAGATAGGTAGTATGTTTATGAGAAGAAAGATGGATGTGTTGGCTTTGAGTGAAACTAAGTTGAAACGGAATGGTGACTGTAAGTTTGGGAGTGTAAGTGGGAGGTTATCAGGAGTGAAGAGAGGGCGAGGGAGGGAAGGGGTGGCTATTCTAGTAAGTGAAGAGATAGGTAAACATGTAGTGGAGTGGAAGGAGGTTTCCTCAAGGATAATGTGGATGAAGGTGAAACTGGGAAAGGAGATGTAGGTCTTTGTAAGTGCATATGGGCCTGGCAGTGAGAAGAGTGTAGAAGAAAGGGAGGCCTTTTGGATAGATTTAAGTGAGTGCCTAGAGGATTTAGGGAGAAATGTCAATGTAATAGTACTGGGAGACCTTAATGCTAGGGTAGGAAATGTTCCAATTGATGGAGTGGTTGGGAAATGTGGAGTTCCAGGAAAGAATCGTAGTGGAGAGTTGATGGTGGAAATGTGTTTAGAAAGAGAGTTGATGATAGCAAATACAGTGTTTCGGAAGAAAGCCAAGCATAAGTACACATGGGAGAGGGTGTTGGATGGAAGGGTGGTAGATAGAGCATTGATGGATTATGTAGTGGTAAATAGGACTATGATAGGAAGAGTTAAGGATGTACATGTGCTAAGGGGAGAGGGTGGGGGAATATCAGATCATTTTTTGGTGGAAGGTAAGTTGAGAGTGGAGGATAGATGGAGGAAGAGGAAAGGGACAAAAGGTAGGGAGATGCTTAGAGTGAACTCTTTAAATGAAAAGGAAAAGGAGAAGGAGTACAAGAAGAAGCTGAAGGAGGAGTGGGAGGGAGTGAAGGATAGAGTAGAGCTAGGTGTGGAGGAGGAATGGGGATGGTTCAAGGAGGAAGTCACAAAGTGTGCAAGGATGGTGTGTGGAACAAGAAGGACAGGAAGAAATAGAAGGAAGGGTAGTGAATGGTGGGATGAGGAAACAAAGAAGGTTGTAGAAGAGAAGAAGCGAGCTTTCACAGATTGGTTACAAAATAGGACGAGGGAGTCATATGAGAGGTACAAAGAAAAGAAAAGAAAAGAAAAGTAAAGTAAAAGGTAAAGGAGGCAAAGAGGAGAGCAGATGTGAAGTGGGGTAAGAGTATGACAGAAATTTTTTAAAGTAATAAAAAGATGTTTTGGAAAGAAATTAAGAGAGGAAAAGGAGGAGAATCAAGTAGAGAAGAAAAGGTAAAAGATGCAGATGGAGAGATGATAATGGAAGAGAAGGCAGTAAGGGGAAGATGGGCGGAGTATTCTAGGGAGTTGCTAAATGTGAAGGAGGATAGGGAGGGAAAGATAGTTGCAGTGGGAAATGCTAAGAAAATGACCGTGATGAGTGAGGAAAATGGAGGAGAAATAAGGCAGGTAGTTGTTAAGATGATGAAAGCAGGTAAGGCACCTGGTCTGGATGGATGCCATGCAGAATGTCTAAAAAAAAGGAGGTACAGTGATGGTGGACTGGCTGGTGAGGTTACTTAATGTTTGCTGGAGAGTGGGTAGAGTGCCGGAGGACTGGAGGAGTGCCTGTATAGTTCCTCTTTACAAGGGAAAAAGGGGACAAGTGTGAATGTAGTAGTTTCAGAGGGATTGGCTTGTTAAGTGTAGTTGGGAAGGTTTATGGGAAGATCTTGATTGAGAGGATTAGGAGAGGAACAGAGGGAGTAATTGGTGAGGAACAGTATGGATTTAGGATAGGTAGAGGTTGTGTAGATCAGATCTTTGTGGTAAGATAGATATGTGAGAAAGCTATAGGAAAGGGGAAGGATGTTTTTTGGGCTTTTATGGATCTGGAAAAGGCTTAATATAGAGTAGAGAGAAAGACACTGTGGGAGGTTAAGCTGATATATGGGATAGGAGAAAGCTTCTAGGAGCTGGCAAGAGTTTTTATGAGAGTAGTAGAGCTTGTGTCAGGATTAGAAATGGAGAGAGTGAGTGGTTTGAGGTAAAGGTGGGACTTCGTCAAGGATGCGTTATGTCGCCCTGGCTGTTCAACTTATACATGGATGGGGTAGTGCGAAAGGTAAATGCAAGGGTAGTGGGTCACGGATTGGAGATGGTTAAAGAAAATGGAGAAAAGTGGGAAGTGAGCCAGCTGTTGTTTGCGGACGACACTGCGCTTATGGCAGGATCGGAGGAGGGACTGAGGAAGTTGGTGACAGAGTTTGGGAGAGTGTGTGATAGAAGAAAGCTGAAGATAAATGTGGGTAAAAGTAAGGTGATGAGATATACAAGGGGTGAAAATGGCAGTAGACTGGAAGTGAGCATTAAGGGAGAGCGACTGGAGGAAGTGGATAGTTTTAGATACCTGGGTGCAAATGTGGCAGGAAAAGGTGGAGTAAAGGTGGAGGTAGAATGTAGATTGAGAGAAGCGAGTAAATGCCTTGGTGGATTAAAAAGTGTAATGAGGAATAGACATTTGGGAATGGATGCTAAGAGGAGACTATATGAAGGAGTGATTGTGCCAACAGCACTGTATGGGGCAGAAACATGGAAGATAACAGAGGAAGAGAGAATGAGCTTGAATGTGTTTGAGATGAGGTGTCTGAGAAGTATGATGGGGGTTACTAGGCTAGATAGAGTGAGAAATGAGGAAGTGAGGAGAAGAACGGGGGTGGAAAGGGAATCGGGAGATAGGGTTGATGAAAGAGTATTAGGATGGTTTGGACACATGGAAAGAATGAGTGAAGATAGACTAGTAAAAGAGGTATGGAAGGCAGATGTGGAGGGAGTGAACATAAAGGGACGTCCTAGGATGAGGTGGATGGATAGGGTGAAGGGGACTTTGGGGAAGAGGGGAATGTCTGTTGAGGAAGGACGGGAGAGGACGGAAGACAGGGGGGAATGGAGAATGGTTGTATATGGATTGTGTTGTGATGCATGAGGTGGAATGGGCGGGGGGATGGGGGGTGATGTAGTATGTGTGAGCAAAATTTGACGCAGCCCAAAGGGAGTTCCCCCCGTCTTCTCCTTCATATGGGGGGACGGAGAGGGGGGGTCGCCGATTTAATGAAGCGACCTTGCTGTGGATGTGCTGTATTTGGCGACACTGCTTGTGACCCAGGGCAGTGGACAAGGTGCAGGGATGACCCGTCATCCAGGAGGTGCTAAGATAAGAGGGAGGGTGGAGGGGTGTGGAGTGCATTCAGGGATGGAATGGGTGGGAATGATTTTATGCCTTTTTCTTTTTGGCTACCTCCCTTGTAAGGGGGAAAAAGCCTTGGTATATGTATGTATGTATGTAAGTAGGTTGAATTCAGGAGACACGAGATACAACTAGAGACCCTCAAACAAGGCAAGCCCAAGCTAATAACTCTTCCATGTTTAGAGTAGACCAACATTTAGGTAGTGTTCCTAAGTTCAGTTTCTCGAGAAACTAGCGAGGTTCAATGGGTGGCCATATGATAAATGGACTCGGCTCGTCTATCGGTCGTTCACGGGTAAGGCGTTGGACGTTTTCACTGCTCTTTCGGAAGAGCAGATGAAAGACTATAATCTGGTTAAGTCGATTGTCCTTACGAGTTACCAACTCGTCCCAGAAGCCTATCGCCAGCAGTTTCGAAACCTTAGGAAATCTAACAACGAGAGCTACGTCGAATATTTTCGACGAAAACAGGTCCTTTGTCAAAAGGTGGATCGAGAGCGAATCGGCGCATGTAGACCACGACAGATTCGTTATACTGATTCTACTCGAAGACATCCACGCTAATTTACACCCTAAGGTACGAGCCTACCTCGACCAGAGAGATATTAGTATCCTGGCTGATGCCGGCCAGTGGCCGATCACTATTGTTACTAAACCACGTGTAGCTTACAGCTCTTCTGCTCCCGCGTTCCACCCTGGCCAGTCAGTCCGGACTAAGAAATTCCCCCTTCCACCTACGTCAGCACCTCCTACCGCACCGCCTGAACCGCGGATGCCCGCAGGACTTGCATCAACTACCTCAGGTAAGCCCGTTGTCCGTGAGACAGGAGAATCTATCCTTACAAGTGAGAGGAATAATTTTTGTAAATACTGCCTCAAACTAAAAAGCCCCTCTTATCCAGAATCCCTCTCTCTCTCGGTCAATGTGGCCAAGCAATCGGACGTTCAGTTGGATCACCTTTCTCCTGCCAGTAATCGATCTGTTGCCACAATTGGTTTTCCCCTTCTACATTGTCTATATTCAGGCCATTTTGTTCCTCTGGTTCCGTAGCTCTTACTCAGTCCAGTGTACCCATTCCCATTAAGATTTTGAGGGACATAGGCTCCGCCTTATCTGTGGTCACCAAAGACGCTGTCCCCGTCTCAGATCAGTGTTATACCGGAAGTTGGGTTCTAATAAACGGTTTAACCGGGGGATCACATATCCCACTGTGCTATGTCACGTTAGGAGTAGTAGATAAGTTATATGTAGAAGGCGTCTCTCTCCTAGTAGGAAATGACCCCGTTGTAGGTGTGATGATACCAAATTCCGAGGTCTCGTCACATCCTACCGCTGAGAATAACACCTCTAAATTAAAAAAAAAAAAGACCTCCCTGGGCTATTTCCTGCGTGTGCAGTCACTTGTAGCATGAGCCACCGGGCAGATGTCCAAATTGATAAATCAGTCGATGAAAATCGTAACGATGAAATTCCCTCCCTATCCGGTGACGAGTTGAAGAAGCTTCTATTCAATTAGGCCCCCCTGACCTTGCTCTAAGTCAGTGGTTCTCAAACTTTTCCATCTAACGGAACCCTTTCGCATTTGCTGGTACTCGGCGGAACCCCCAACAACTCCCTCACCATATATAGATGGACCCACCCCCATATAGATGGAACTCTCCCCCAACACAGACACACACACATGACTAAATGAAAGTGGAAAGTTTAGTACAGTACTCAGCATCACAATTCTTAAATTTTTAACAGACTTTGTTGACAGACTTAACGATTTAAGACTAACCGTCACCAACACGCACAGTATAAAATTACTGTATAGGCCTAGTCGTGCACTCGCAGTCTCTGTCCCTCTCTCTCTCTTTTCTAAAATGCAAAATATTTCATCACATTCATATTTCATTTTATTCATTCCTGTTCAAATAGATAAATAATTGTAATTTTTTGCCACGGAACCCTTGAAAGGTCTTCACGGAACCCTGGGGTTCCGCGGAACACACTTTGAGAACCACTGCTCTAAGTGATTTTTTTTTTTTTTTTTTTTTTTTTAAGACTCCTTACCGACTAATTTTGGTTCTTCTCCTGTCACTAGGAGTAAGCTCGTTCAACTCCAGGCAGAGGATCCTGAACTAGCCAGTTTCCGCAATAGGGCAGTTCGTGAGTTAGAAGTCCAACAAGAGGCAAATTATTGCTACACTAGCTCTGGTGTATTGATGTGGAAATTCCGTCCTTCTGTCTCGCCCGCCAATCACCCTTGGTCAGAAAATCATCAAATAGTGATTCCCAAGACCTTACGCCAGGACATTCTTAGCATTGCTCATGATGGGGTAGGAAGACATTTAAGTGTTAGGAAAATTTATGCTAAGATTCTTTCACATTCCTACTGGCCTAAATTTAAGAGACATTAGTACCTATTGCCGTACATGTTGTCCTTACCAGACAGCGGGAAAACCTAACCCCAGTGTTAAACCGTTCCCTCTACAACCTAGCCCAGTAAAAGAGGAACCATTTAGTAAAATTGTCATTGATTGCGTCGGACCACCCAAGACACCCCGCGGTAGTCAGTTCCTGCCCACTATCATAGATTGTGCGACATGTTCTCCGGAAGCTATCCCTTTGCGCCGCATCACGGCAAAGAATGTCGTAAGAGCCCTTTTTTTTAACACAAGTCCTTCCCACAGTGGTGCAGTCGGATCAGGGATCCAACTTTACTTCCCGTTTGTTTAACCAGGTGATGGAAAGCCTGGGTGTCCGACGGTCTAGGTCTTCGGCCTATCGCCCCCAATCCCAGGGTGTGGTAGAGAGGTTCCATCAGACCCTCAAAAGAGTCCTACGGATTTCTTGTCTAGAGACTGGAAAGGATTGGGACAAGGGAGTAGATTAAAGTACTGAAGGAAAGCTGGATAAGCAACGAAACGGTAACCCCGTTGGCCTCGTATGCTGATAAATTTAAGGATAGACTACGCTTAGCTATAGGTCTTGCACATTCTAATCTAAGCTGTGCTCAGTCCAAAATGAAGCACCAATTTGATAAGTCCCATCATGTTAAAAATAGGGAATTTAAAGTTGGTGAGAAAGTGTTGGCCTTCATTCCCTTAAGTAATCATCCTTTACAATCCAAATACAGTGGACCCTATATAATCTTGGAGTGTCAAGGTCAGACCAACTATGTCATCCACACTCCCGAGATGTGTAAGAAAAAGTGTCTCTTGCACGTTAACTTGTGAAAACCTTATCATGCCCGTGACGGTGTGGTGGAAGAGAGTACGGAGGCCGATTCTCCGTCTAGTTATACCAGAGTGTAGTGACGAAAGGGACGAGTGTTTCTCGGAAGTTCTTAATGGGTCTAGTGTTAAAATGGAAAACTCAGCTGTCTTAGAGGATCCCAATGCAAAGCTAAGCCATCTCTCTGGTGCCCAAGCAAAGGATATAAAGTCTCTTTTGAAAGAGTTCGTGTGCCTCTTCGATGATCACCCTCACTCCTGTTCAGTACTAGAACCTGATGTAGAGACCAATGGGGCCCTCCCCATCCGCCAACGTCCTTACCGCTTGAACGCTTTCAAGAGGGAGTACGTCCGAGCCGAGGTGCAGCGTCTCCAGGATCTCGGTATTGTAGAGCCCAGCAATAGTCCTTGGGCATCCCCAGTTGTTCTCGTGCCGAAGCCCGATGGTTCCATGCGACTGTGCGTCGACTACCGACGGGTCAACGCGGTAACGGAAGCGGATGGGTACCCCTTGCCTCGTATCGACGACGTGATCGACGACGTGGGCCAGGCTCGGTGGGTGACGAAGTTGGACCTCCTACAAGGTTATTACCAGGTCCGCCTGACTGAGCGTTCGAGGGCCATCTCCGCCTTCGTCACACCGGAAGGACTTTACCAGTTCACTGTCCTTCCCTTCGGAATGCGGAACGCTCCTGTTACTTTCCAGCTACCCGTGAACTTCATCATGGCAGAGCTGGACGGCGTTCGATGTTATCTCGACGACCTCATCGTCTTCGGAACCTCTTGGGAGTCGCATCTGAGTCGCCTAAGGTCCCTCTTCGCTGTGTAGGCTGCCAACAACCTGACAATGAACCTCACCTAGAGTGAGTTCGGCCATGCCCGGGTCACCCTCCTGGGGCATGTGGTCGGACAAGATGTGGTCCGACCTATTGTAGCCAAGATCGCAACCATTTAACGGTATACAGTGCCGGAGAAGAAGAAAGCCGTGATGCGGTTGCTGAGAATGGTAGAGCACTACCAACGTTTCTGCCCAAATTTCTCGTCCATCGTGGCCCCAGTGACCGACCTCCTGAGCGGCAAGAATGCCTTCAGGTGGTCTCAGGCTTGTCAGGAGTCCTTCGAGAGCCTAAAATCCCTACTGACCAATGCTTCTGTGCTACCTGCCCCTGACTTACATAAACCGTTCACCCTTCACGTCGATGCAAGTGACGTCGCCGGGGGAGCCGTGCTGTTGCAGGAAGGTGAGGTGTGTTATTTCTCGAGAAAATTCAACAAGTACCATAAAAATAATGCCTCCATTGAAAAGGAGGCACTATCTCTATTGATGGCCCTTCACCACTTCAGGGTCTACAAAGGTAGTACTATTCACCCGGTGCAAGTGTGAATGGACCATAATCCTTTGGTTTTTGTTGAGAAAATTAAACTTAAGAACCAAGGACTTTTGAGATGGACGTTAGCTCTTCAGCCATTTAACCTACGAATCTCGCATTTTCATGGAAAAGATAATGTGCTGGCTGATGCTCTGTCCCGAGCCTAATTCTTATACATACATACACACATACATACATACATACATACATATACCAAGGCTTTTTCCCCTTACAAGGGAGGTAGCCAAAAAGGGAAAGGCATAAAATCATTCCCACCCATTCCTTCCCTGAATACACTCCACACCCCTCCACCCTCCCTCCCATCTTAGCACCTCCTGGATGACGGGTCATCCCTGCACCTCGTCCACTGCCCTGGGTCACAAGCAGTGTCGCCAGACACAGCAGATCCACAGCAAGGCCCCTTCATTAAATCGACGACCCCCCCCCCTCTCCGTCCCCCCATGCATAAAGGAGAAGACGGAGAGAAATCCCTTTGGGCTGCGTCAAATTTTGCTCACACATACTACCTCACCCCCCATTCCCCGCCCACTCCACCTCATGCACCACAACATCATCCACATACAGTATAACCATTCTCCATTCACCCCTGTCTTCTGTCCTCTCCCGTCCTTCCTCAACAGACATTCCCCTCTTCCCCAAAGTCCCCTTCACCCTATCCATCCACCTCATCCTAGGACGTCCCTTCATGTTCACTCCCTCCACACCTGCCTTCCATATCTCTTTTACTAGTCTTTCTTCACTCATTCTTTCCATGTGTCCAAACCATTCTAATACTCTTTCAGCCACCTTATCTCCCGATTCCCTTTCCACCCCTGTTCTACTCCTCATCTCCGCATTTCTCACTCTATCTAGCCTAGTAACCCCCATCATACTTCTCAGACACCTCATCTCAAACATATTCAAACTCTTTCTCTCTTCCTCTGTTATCTTCCATGTTTCTGCCCCATACAGTGCTTTTGGCACAATCACTCCTTCATATAGTCTCCTCTTAGCATCCATTCCCAAATGCCTATTCCTCATTACACTTTTTAATCCACCAAGGCATTTACTCGCTTCTCTCAATCTACATTCTACCTCCACCTTCACTCCACC
>NC_134778.1:29685792-29733292 GCF_046742065.1 Oratosquilla oratoria | reverse complement strand
TCAGAATTGCCTAAGAGAAAACCTGTCTAAAAAAGTGTGTAAAAATATGTATGTATATATATGTATATATATATATATATATATATATATATATATATATATATATATATATATACATTGTTATAGCCAACCGTGAATCGGATGATGCCTTTCAAATCTCCCGCCTGCTACTAACGAAGTTTTGAATATGGCTCACTCATCACCCTCAACGTAAGACCGACGTTGGTGCTCGAAACTTGACCATGAAACAATAAGCCACGCCCCCATCGACTATATAAAGGGACCGCCCCCCCCCCCTCTCACCCATCAGACGTCGGCAGCCCTTGGCAGCAGACAGACGATACTTACACGAGCACAGTTAATCTCGCTAGAGCTACTCTCTAGAGTTGACTCGTATTCGTAATCCAACTATACATTGGATAGCTTTGCCTTGGCAGTTAACACTGCCACCCACTTCTGGGCATTTCCCAGCACTTTTTTCTTATTCGTCATTTTTCGTATCTTCGTAGCTCTCCGAGATCCGCACGAGCCCTTGTTGGCTCGTGAGACTTCTTCGTCGTCCGGCCCGGCGAAATCTAGAAATTCCATCGTAGTTTAGAGTAGTGTAGACACCGTACCCACCGGGCACACAGTGTGTCGTACCACGCAGCTGTCACCAGTCGCCAAGGAAGCTGTGTGACCCCTTTATATTATATTTTTGGCCCTGCAGGGCACATTTTATTTTTGTGTAACAGGGGGCTCTTCTCCCCACCCCGACGCGCAGGATGGAGTCCTCAACTCCATCCCTGCAAACTAGGAAGACCTCCCCTGACGACCCTAATATCGACCCGGACAAGGCTAGACACGTGTTTCTCCATTCTGACCAGACCCGATTAGCTGACCTCATCCCTTTCATGCTTAAAAAAAAATGTCTATCACAATTTACTGATTATATCAATGAAGTTAAAAAACTTAGAAGCGGAGACCTCCAAATTACCACCAACTCTGGGAAAGCTACACGCGACCTTCTCAAGACCAGGAAGTTTCATTCCTTCGATGTTGTTGCATCCCTCCCTAGGTCACTCAACTCCTGCATAGGAGTAATCCACTGCAGAGATTTGATGACCATGGAAGAATGTGAAATCCTCAATGAAATGAAATCCGAAGGCATATTAGATGTTAAATTCATAGCGCGCCCCTCATAATTCTGACATTCAATTCAACAACCCTCCCTGAACACGTCAAAATTGGATACATTCATGTCCCTACACGACCATATGTCCCTAACCCTTTACGCTGCAACAAATGTTTCAAATATGGTCACCTTGCCAAATTCTGCAGCAAACAGTCATATGCGGTAAGTGTGCAGGCGAACATCCTACGGATGCTTGCTCTGCTAATGTGTTTCAATGCGTTAACTGTCCCTCCAATAACAACCATCCATCCACCTCCCGAGACTGTCCCACTTTCAAAATAGAAAAAGAAATTTGTACAGAAAAAGCAACTTGTGGCATATCCTTTTACGAAGCAAGGAAGCGTGTGATGGAAAGACTAGTTAGACCAACTAGTACCTCCGGAGCAACTTCCTATGCTTCGGCAGTAAATAAAACTTATAGAACCATTGAAACACAAACAGAGAACAAACACTCCAACAAGGACAAAGATCATACACAACTACCAAGCAAACTCACTCGCACCTTCCTTCCCCGGCCATCCCAGAGCTTCCCAAGCGTGTGCTTACACGTACGGAAGAGGATGTCCACATGGAGACCTCCGTTTCTAATAAGCGACTTTTAAGTCCCATTTCTACCCCAGAGCGAAAATCCGGGCCTAAACACATCTCTCCCACTAAGGTCAAGAAAGGAAGAAACCGAAGCAGATAAATAAATAAATTGAAATAAAATAAAAACGAATAAAAAATAAATAAATAAGTAAAAAAAAAAAATGAAAATAATCCAGTGGAATTGCCGAGGTGTTAGAAGTAAATTAAATGACCTTGTAATTTTTAACTCCCTAAACAACCCCTCAGTAATATGTCTACAGGAAACACTCCTCAAGCCCAGTGTTGAGTTAACACTCAAAAACTTTACCATATATAGGAAGGACAGGTTAGCGCCTGGAGGGGGGGTCGCAGTTGCAGTCAGCGACTGCCTTCCCCAAGTGGAATTACCACTATCCACTAACTTGGAGGCAGTCGCAATCAAAACAAAACTGCAAAACAAACTCGTCACCATCTGCTCCATTTACCTACCTCCCGACCCTCAATTCCCACTAGAGGAGGTAAACAAATTGATAAGAGAACTACCCCACCACAAACTCATAGTGGGAGATTTCAACTCCCACCATCACATGTGGGGTAGCAACAAAACATCTCATCGAGGGGAGCAGATGGAAGAAGTGCTAAATACCAACAACCTGATCCTCCTAAACACTGGCAGTCCCACTCGTGTAGACAATTTAAGGGGTTCCTTCACATGTATTGATTTATCCATATCATCTCCTGCGTTGTCTGACATTATCCAATGGACCACGCATGACGACACCATGCTTAGCGATCATTTCCCAGTAATCCTAAAAATAGGGGGTGACCACGCTACGGCTACTCCAGTCTACGGAGACAACCCATCCCCTCTCTGTCCCAAATTTAACATCACAAAAGCCAACTGGGAAATGTATCGCACAACCACCGACGTCAACATCACAGGGGATAATATCGATGACAAAATATCAAATTTATCAAACTCCATTTTGAATTCAGCTCATAAGCATATACCAAAAACCTCGGTATTTCACAAGCATAGAGTTCCTTGGTGTACATCAGACTGCAGAAAAGCACTTTGCAAGTGGAGTAGGGCTTACCGTACTTTTAAAGATAACCCGATTCCACCAAAGTTTATTACTTTTAAAAAGACGCAAGCAGAGGCCCGTAAAACAATCAAACATGCCAAACGAAAGTCTTGACATAAATACATCTCGACAATAAACATAAACACCCCTCTAACACAAATCTGGTCAGCCGTCCGAAAAATCGACGGCAAAAATACCCCCAAATATCAAGACCCTGACCTTTGGAAACACATTTGTAGATACTCCTGCCGACATCGCAAACACAATAGCAGACACATTTACGCAAACAAGCAAAAAGAATAACTATTCTCCAACCTTCTTACAACACAAACAAAGACGGGAAGCAGAACCCCTGATCTTCCATACACAGACATACCACGACAATAACACCCCCTTCCAACTACACGAGATTGAACAAGCCTTAAGCTCGTGCAGAGGAACCTCTGCTAGCCCAGATGGGATTAGGTATGAGATGATGCAACATTTTAATTCAATTTCACTGAAACAATTACTAGAAATATACAACGCAATTTGGATTAATCAAGAATTCCCAAAAACATGGAGATATGCCCACGTCATACCTATTCTCAAAAAGGGGAAGGACCCAAAGAATCCTTCCTCTTATCTCTCTATAGCGCTTACCAACTGCTTATGCAAAGTATTAGAACGTATAGCCAATAACAGATTAAAATTCATTCTAGAGTCTCAAAATTTAATAGTTCCTGCCCAATGTGGTTTCAGGAAAAATAGAAGTAGTCTCGACCATTTGGTCAATTTAGAACACAATATCCTCTCAAGTTTCGAGAGGAAAGACTACCTTGTTGCTTGCTTTTTAGATTTAGAAAGAGCCTACGACATGGCATGTCGACGTGGTATCCTCGAAAAACTCTATGGACTTAGAGGGAGTCTCCCTATTTTCATTCATTTTTTTTTTTTTTTTTAAAGAACGTACATTTTCCGTTAAAAATCAAAATTACTATTCAAAAATACGCACACAAGAAAATGGCGTACCACAGGGAAGTGTATTAAGTCCCACACTATTTATGCTACTCATAAACGATATTCTACCCGCTCCACCTCGGAATTTTAAATACTCATTATACGCTGACGACGTTGGAATCTAGCATTCCTCACCGAATGCCAAGTTTTCCAGCTCTCGCGTAAACTGGCCCTGGACTCGCTCCAGGACTGGTCTGACGAATGGGGATTTAAGTTTTCGGAATTGAAGTCAACAGTAATTGTATTTTCACGCAGAGCCCAGGCAGAAATCGATCTGCAATTACATGGTAATCCCATTCCAGTACAAAATTCAACCTTTTTCCTTGGCCTGAAACTGGACTCCAGGCTAAACTGGAAGGCCCATGTTAAATATCTAGTTGATGCGTGCAACAAGAGACTTAATTTGCTACGTAAAATAACGGGCACAAATTGGGGAGCAGATAGGAAATCCCTGCTAATGATTTACAAGTCCCTAATTAGATCTAAATTAGACTATGGGTGTCAAATTTATGGTTCGGCAATACCAACCACGTTACAACCCCTGAACATCATCCAAAACAAAGGCCTAAGAATAGCACTTGGAGTATTAAGCTCACAAGAATCGAGAGGCTGGAAGTTGAAGCCAATGTTCCCCCCCTACACTACAGGCGCGAACTCCTTGCACTCCGATACACCGCCAAAGTGCTCCGTAATCCCTGACATCCCTGCAAGGAAACGATGAATCAGAACAAGCACTTCACCAACTCCAGCCTAAATCCCCTTTCCATCAGGATCCGATCCGTGTGCGAGCAGTATTCAGTGCCACTGTGGTCAATAGAACAGATGAAAACCACATGCTTACCACCGTGGAAAAACATCGCCCTGAAGGTCAACATCAACCAAGACCTCAAGAAAAAATCGTCCTCCATAGAAGAACTTAAACAGAAGACCCTGGAGACCATCAACAAGTACAATGACCACATGGCACTGTACACTGATGGCTCCAAGTGCGGCCCCAAAACTGGGACAGGGTTATACAGCACCAAAACCCGGATGATGTTCAGATTGCCGGACCATACGAGCATATATATCGCCGAACTCTTCGGTATATACAAAGCCATAGAAAATGCTCAATCTGACATACATAGTAACTTCGTCATATTCAGACTCGTTAAGCGCACTACAATCAATTAAGACAGGTAACCATATGGAGAACTTTCTCTTGGGCAAAATCATTAGCACATTGTCGATAACTAACAAGTCCATTACTCTCTCTTGGATTCCCAGCCACATTGGGATCTCCGGGAACGAGAAAGCGGACACTTTGGCCAAATCTTCCATGGAAAAAGATTATATCACAGACATACCCCTGGACACGGGAACTTTTAACTCCATCCTAAGAAAATAATTAAACACCCACTGGCAACTCCAGTGGGACAATCTTCACATCTCGCACAAACAAAAGGAACACGTAACAGACTGGTCGACATCAAACAGAAACAATAGACGGGAGGAAATCGCAATAGCAAGACTCAGAATGAACTCAACCTACCTCACCCATCTAAACCCATACATAAATGGCGCATTTCCTCCCCAATTCACATGCAACACCATACTATCCATAAGACACCTACTCATACACTGCTCAAAATACAACACACAGCGCCAAGCGCTTATACAATACTGCAAACTGAAAAAAATCAGTTAAACACTTTAAATATTTTGACCGATGACAAATTACTTATTGTCAAAGTAGTATTTTATTTGCGCACAACAGGACTATTATGGAAATTATAATGGTAGATTAAAAAGGATCGCAGGTTCACACCAGGCTTAATGACCTCATTATAGGTCGATAGCCTTAAAGATAAAAAAACATTAAAAAAAACTCTCACTCTCAATTCCATCACAAGAAGACAGTCAGACTTGCTAGGGCTACTCTCTGGAGTTGACTTGTTCTTGTAGTCCAGCGTAACGTTGGATAACTTACATTTAGACAGTTCACACTGCTATCCACATCTGGGCTCTTCCCAGCGCTTCCTCTTCTCCACCTTTCCGTCTCTTCGTAGCTCTCCGGGATCCGCACGAGTCCTTGCTGGCTCGTGAGACTCCTCGGTCGTCCGGCCCGGCGAAATTAAGTATAAACCTGTCGTAGATTAGAGTAGTATAGACCCCGTCCTCACTGGGCACACAGCGTGTCTTTCCACGCTGCTGTCACCAGTCGCCAAGGAACTGTGTGACCCTTGTAGTATTGTCCCTTTAAGTCTATTGTGCACACTTCTTGTGTGGCAGGGGGCTTGTCCCCCACCCCGACGTGCAGAATGGAGTCTTAAACTCCACTTCTGCAAACGAAAAAGACTTCCCCTGACGACTCTGATATCGACCCGGATAAGGCTAAGCACGTTTTTCTCCACTCAGACCAAACCCGATTAGCTGATCTCAATCCCTTTATTCTGAAGAAATGTTTGTGCTTTTATACTCATGATATCAACCAGGTTAGGAAACTAAGAAGCGGAGATCTCCAAGTTACCACCAACTCTGGGAAAGCCATACGCGAGTTGCTTAAGGCCAAGAAGTTTCATACCTTTGATGTTGTTGCCTCCCTCCCTAAGTCATTCAACTCCTGCAGAGGAGTAATCCACTGCAGAGATTTGATGACCATGGACGAGTCTGACATCATCGAAGAAATGAAAGACGAAGGGATTCTAGATGTCAAAATCATAACGCGAATGGACCGAGAAAAGAACATGCGAGTGAACACGCCCCTTATTATCCTCACTTTCAAATCCACAACCCTCCCTGGCCATGTCAAAGTTGGACACATCAATGTTTCAGTACGACCATATGTCCCCAACCCTCTGCGTTTTATTAAGTGTTTTAAATATGGTCACCTTGATAAGTTTTGTCGTAGCCAAACGATCGTGTGCGGTAAGTGTGCAGAACATCCCACAGATGCCTGCTCTACAAATGTGTTTCAATGTGTCAACTGCCCCTCTAACAACAAGCATGCATCCACCTCCCGAGATTGTCCCACCTTCAAAATAGAAAAAGAAATTTGTACCGAGAAAGCAACTTGTGGCATCTCTTTCTACGATTCACGGAAGCGTGTGATGGAAAGACAAGTTACCCCAACTAGTCCTCCGGAGCAGCTTCCTATACTTCTGCAGTTAAGAAAATATACAGAACCGTTGAAACACAAACTGAGAGCAAGCACTCTAATAAGGAGAAAGATCTCTGCCCACCTACCAAACAAACCACGCACTCGCACCTTCCTTCTCCGACTATCCCAAAGCTTCCACTACGTGTGCCTACATATGTGGAAGAGGATGTCCCCATGGAGATCGACGGCTCCTGCAAACGACTATTAAGTCCAATATCCAGCTCAGACCGAGCATCGGGGGCAAAATACACCTCTCCCACTAAGGCCAAGAAAGGAAGAAATCGAAGCAAATAAAGATAAAAAATAGAATAGAATAAAATGTAATAAATAAAGATAAATGAAAATCATCCAGTGGAATTGCCGAGGTATTAGAAATAAAGTAAATGACCTATCTATTTTCAACTCTATAAACAGCCCCTCAGTTATATATCTACAGGAAACATTCCTAAATCCCAGTGTTCAATTACACCTGAAAAACTTTACCATCTATAGGAAGGACAGGTTTGAGCCTGGAGGAGGGGTCGCAGTTGCTGTCAGCGACTGCCTTCCCCAAGCGGAGCTGCCATTATCCACAACTTTGGAGGCAGTTGGTGTAAAAACGAAAGTACAGAACAAACTTGCGTCCATCTGCTCCATGTATTTACCTCCAGACCAACCATTTCCGCTACAGGAGGTAAATAACCTTATAAGACAGCTGCCCCACCATAAACTTATAGTCAGAGACTTTAACTCCCACCATCACATGTGGAGGAGTGATAGAACATGTGCTCGAGGGGAGCAGATGGAGGCAGTTCTGAATATCAACAACCTGGTCCTCCTAAAGTAAACACTGGTGATCCCACTCGTGTAGACAATGCTAGGGGTACCTTTTCATGCATCGATTTATCCATATCGTCTCCTGCACTGTCTGACGACATAGAATGGACTGTGCATGACGACACTATGCTCAGCGATCATTTCCCAGTAATCCTAGAAATAGGAGGTGACCACGTTACGGCTGCTCCAGCCTATGGAGACAACTCACCCCCTCCCTGTCCCAAATTCATCATGAGGAAAGCCAACTGGGAAATGTATCGACGTACTACCAACGTCAACACCACAGGGGACAATATGGATGACAAAATAGTCAAATTAACTTTATCCATTTTGAATTCAGCGCATAAGCACATACCAAAGACCTCGGCATTTCACAAGCATAGAGTTCCTTGGTGCACATCAGACTGCATAAAAACACTTTCCAAGCGGAATAGGGCTTATCGAACTTTTAAAAAGAACCCAATTTTACCCAGCTTGATTACTTTTAAAAAGGCGCAAGAAGAGGCCCGTAAAACAATTAAACACTCCAAGCGAAAGTCTTGGCGTGATTTTATTTCGACAGTAAACATACACACCCCTCTAACGCAGATTTGGTCAGCCGTCCGAAGAATTGACGGCAAACATGCACCTACCATAAAGACTTTGACAATAGGAACCACATTTGTAGATACCCCCACCGACATCACAAACATAATAGCAGATACATTTACACAAACAAGCAATACAGATAACTATTCAGCAACATTCCTACAGCATAAACAAAGACTGGAAGCAGAGCCACTGGTCTTCCATACACATACACACTACGAATACAATACTCCCCTCCAACTACACGAGCTTAAACAGGCTTTAAGCTCGTGTAGAGGGACTTCTGCTGGCCCGGATGAGATTAGGTATGAGATGCTGCAACATCTAAATTCAATCTCACTTAATGAATTACTGGAACTATACGACGAAATTTGGATTAATTATGACTTCCCAGAAACATGGAGACATGCCCACGTCATACCTATTCTCAAAAAGGGGAAGGACCCAAAGAATCCTTCCTCTTATCTCTCTATAGCGCTTTCCAACTGCTTATGCAAAGTATTAGAACATATGGTCAATAACGGATTAAAATTTATTCTCGAATCTCAAGATTTAATAGTTCCTGCCCAATGTGATTTCAGGAAAAATCGAAGTAGTCTCAACCATTTGGTCAACTTAGAACATGATATCCTTTCAAGTTTCGAGAGGAAAGATTTCCTTGTAGCTTGCTTCTTAGATTTAGAAAGAGCCTACGACATGGCATGGCGACGTGGTATCCTCGAAAAACTCTATGGACTTGGCCTTAGAGGGAATCTCCTTATTTTTATTCAAAAATTTCTACTAGAACGAACATTCTGTGTCAAAATTCAAGGTTGCTTTTCATCAGTACGCATACAAGAAAATGGCGTACCACAGGGAAGTGTGTTGCGCCCCATATTATTTATGTTACTTATCAACGATATTCTACCAGCTCCACCTCGGAACCTTAAATACTCATTATACGCTGACGACGTTGGAATCTGGCATTCCTCATCGAACGCTAGTTTTTCCGGCTCTCGCGTACAACTTACCCTGGACTCGCTCCAGGACTGGTCTGACGAATGGGGATTTAAGTTTTCGGAATTAAAGTCAACAGTAATTGTATTTTCACGCAGAGCCCAGGCAGAAATCGATCTGCAATTACATGGAAATCCCATTTCAGTGCAAAATTCAACCTTTTTCCTTGGCCTGAAACTGGACTCCAGGCTAAACTGGAAGGCCCTTGTAAAGTATCTAGTTGATGCGTGCAACAAGAGACTTAATTTGCTACGTAAAATAACGGGCACAAATTGGGGAGCAGATAGAAAATCTTTGATAATGGTTTATGAGTCCCTAATTAGATCTAATTTAGACTATGAGTGTCAGATTTATGGTTCGGCAACAACAACCACATTACAACCCCTGAACATCATCCAAAATAAAGGACTACGACTTGCACTTGGAGCATTAAGCTGCACAAGGATCGAGAGGCTGGAAGTTGAAGCCAATGTTCCCCCCCTCCACTACAGGCGCGAACTCCTTACACTCCGCTACGCCGCCAAAGTGCTTCGTATTCCACGACATCCCTGCAATCGGGCGGCGTCCCAATACGAGCACTTTACCAACTCCAGCCTTAATCCCTTTTATATCAGATCCGGTCCTTGTGCAAGCAGTATTCAGTGCCACTGTGGTCTATTGAAAAAATTAAGACGTTCCACATACCACCGTGGAAAAAGATCACCCTGAACGTCAACATCAATGAAGACCTCCAGAAGAAATCGTGCTCGGTAGAAGAACTCCGACAGAAGACCTACAAGTCATCAACGGGTACACTGACCACAGGGCACTGTATACGAATGGTTCCAAGTGTGGCCGTAAGACAGGGACAGGGTTATATAGCTCCACAACCCGGATGATGTTCAGATTGCCGGACCATACGAGCATTTATATTGCCGAACTCTTCGGAATATCCAAAGCGATAAAAAAAAATGCTCAATCTGACACACATAGTAACTTTGTTATTTTCTCAGATTCTTTGAGTGCATTACAGTCAATTAACCCTTAACAGGTAAAGGTCTTTTTGACAAACGATTCAGGTAAAGCGGGGTCTGACAGACCCCAAACACAAAAAATAAAAATAAAATACTTCTACTGCATTAATTGACATAGAAACATATGTACTTCAACTTATATTCTTCCATTTACATGCTTAAAAGTGACTATAATTGTTAGACATATATTTTAATGAAAATTACAAAAACAATTATGAAAAATAAGATATTGTTGACTTCAGAGGGTGCTTGACTGAAAGCATGAAACATGAAGCGGTTGGTCATCATCATTTTGTAGAGACCAATGTCCCAACTATCTTTAAGGAAAAGCAGAGCTACAACAAATGAATGATAAATGTGTTTCATAAACCATGAAATCTGAAGAAAAAAAACGAGGTGATTATTTTGACTGACCAATTTTACGCAAAAATTATGGACTGGTTTTAATGAAATTTTCAGGGAAGATTAATACAAGGTCCAGCAAACAATCTATAAGTTTTTAATGGTATCTAAGTTTATTATTTATAAGTTTTTATGGCTCTAAGCACTCCTACCCTGACTCAGCAAAACCCCATCCTTCGTTGACGGAAGTTTGTGGTCTCAGAGGGTTTTGAGTTTTCTTGAGAGGTCATGAGTCGAGCAATTCATACATAATGCTAGTGATAATGAAGAACATATTTTATTGGATATACTGAAAGTGGAATTTGTGATACTGAAGAATCTAATTGCAGTCATCGCAGATAGGGGTTGAATGGTCCTGACACACTGGTCTTTTGCAGTGTAGGCAGTAGTTCTTGGTCTTCCTGTCAGACTTCCGGTCACACAAGGCACATCGCTTTCTCATAGAAGAGGTATCCGCTTGCTGATGGGACATGTTCAAGCCAAAGACCGTTCTGATGGTCATCAAAGTACTTTTGTGCATCCCCTTGAAGTTCATCCTCTCCTCTGCCCATGGCCGTATCATCTCTTCTGCCAGCTCAATCAGATACTTCCAGCGTGATGAAAGTTCCGCCTGTCCATCACGTTTCCTCATTTCATTGCAGGTTATATAGGAGTTGACACCGGCGGCGTTGACCAGTCCGTACATTATGCACAAAGGCGACCGTTTGGTTTTTCGGCTGCACGTATATCGGGCACACATTTGATCAAACGCGTCAACCCCTCCTTTTGTGTTGTTATAATACAAGATGATTTCTGGCTTCCCACAGTCATCCATAACAGGTTGTTGGTGCATTGAGGAGATCAACTGCACAAATTTTTTCTTCTTCTTGTCAGGTAAATGTGACACAAGTGCCATGGTTGTGTCAAAGAGGAAAGCCGTGCACCCTTTTCTGATGACCGTCTTGTCTGTCATCAGAGCTGGTACTTGTGGCTTCTTGTCCCTCAGTGTGCCTACATATGTGAGCCCACAATTTTTCAAAAGATCTTGTACAAGGGGGATAGATGAGAACCAGATGCATGTGTGGGAATAGAGTGGCTGAGGTGTCCTAAAATGTGGCGAGATGTCACATCTTATGATGATATGAGAATAGTGTGAGAAGAAACATATTATCAACAGAACAGAAAATATCAAACATTTATATGTGATACAAAATATGTGATACAAATTAAATTTGAACTAAAAGAGGGGAAGGATGAAATAAATTACAGCTGTATGTGTGGGAATAGAGTGACTGAGGTGCCCTAAAATGTGGCGAGATGTCACATTTTATGATGATATGAGAATAGTGTGATCTTGTTGTGAGAAGAAACATATTAACAGAACAGAAAATATTAAGCATTGATATGTGATACAAAATATGTGATACAAATTAAATTTGAACAAAAGAGGGAAGGATAAATCAATCAAATAAAATGTGGCGGAATGTCATGCTTTATGATAATATGAGTATAGTGTGACCATGATATGAAAAGAAACTCACATTACCAGAACAGAAATTAAACATTGTGATAAAAATTAATGTGATCAAAAGAGGGAAAATGGAATAAATAAAATAAATAAATAAAATAAATAAAATAAATAAAATAAATAAAATAGATAAAATAAATAAAATAAATAAATAAAATAAATTAAATAAATAAATAAAATTAAACTCGGATGTATGTTTTTCTGTTGATAAAAAAGAAGAAATTATTATTTACCCATAAGTATAAATGATAAAACATTTATATGACATGAACAAACCTCAGGTAAAGTGGGGTCTGACAAACCCCACGCTACTCACACCTCAGGTAAATTGGGGTCTGACTGACCCCACGGTACTCACACCTCAGGTAAAGTGGGGTCAGACGGGCTCAAAAGCTCTATAAAGCTTATATAGAGCAAGATTCAGGAATGACCCTATCACCCCATTAAGCTACTCCACTGATCAAGAAGGTATATGGGAGTACATATCTGTATGTAATATATTAGTATATTAAAATTAAAAAACAAAAAAGTATGGGGTCTGTCTGACCCCACTTTACCTGTTAAGGGTTAAATCAGGTAACCAAATGAGGAATTCTCTCCTGGGCAATATCATTAATGCACTCTCGACGACCAACAAGTCCATTACTCTCTCTTGGGTTCCCAGCCACATTGGGATCTCCGGGAACGAGAAAGCGGACACGCTGGCCAAATCTGCGTTAGAAAAGGACTATATCACAGATATACCCATAGACATAGGCACTTTCAATTCTATCATAAAAAAAAAACAATTACACGCCCACTGGCAACACCAGTGGAACAATCTCCACATCACACACAAACAAAAGGAGCACATAACAGACTGGTCAACATCATATAGAAGAAATAGACGGGAGGAAATCGCCATAGCAAGGCTGAGGATGAATTCCACCTACATCAACCACCTAGATCCTTACATCACTGGCGTATTTCCTCCCCAGTGCAACACCTGCAACACTACACTATCTGTAAGACACATACTCATACACTGCAAGAAATATGACACACAGCGCCAGGCGCTTATACATTACTGTAGACTCAAGAACATTCAATTAAAGGTGACAAACCTTTTGGCCAATGACTGTATCCTTATTGACAAAGTAGTGTTTTATTTGCGCACAACAGGACTGCTGTGGAAATTGTAATGGTAAATTAAACAGGATCGCAGGTTCACACCAGGCTTAATGACCCCCTTATGGGTCGATAGCCGATAAAAAAAAAAAAAAAATCTCATTCTTACCTACAACCCCCCCACCCCATCCCACCCCCCACCCCTGTGCACTTTACCTATACTGTCTCGCCCTTTCGTCGCTGTGATTCGGTACCCTACATGTTTGCAAGTATTAGTGTAAACCATTCTCTTGGACTGTTTTGTTTATAGTATTTGTATTATGTAAGTTCTATGTTATTTCCCAGGGTACTGTGAGTGTATGTTTGGTAAATGTAAAACAGTAAAGCTTTATTTTCTTTTCTTATTGTAAATATAATTTATTTAAGTTTTTTACCTAACCCATCCTTATAATCTTGCTTACAACCAGCCTCAAATAGAGCTTTTCCTCGGAACGTACCTTAATCTAACTATATCATCTATACGTTCTACTTTATTGTCATGGGCTTGCTCCCGAACTTGAACTCGACTTACCCCCTAGACTCGAAATTAGTTCCACACTTTCCATCAACTCAGGCCAAACCAAGCAAGCCCTATGACAATTGGGGGCCTGCCAAGGGATGGCAATTTATATTTACGTGAAATGAACTAGCGATCCGTAGGTAATATCGAAGTCTGCTCCCCTTAACGTCAATTATCAGTAACACGTGCGATTGTCACTTTGTTCATTACTCTCATACACTCGCTACCACTGAACTATTTATGTTTTATCTATATTTCCAATATTACATTAGGTTCGATTTGTTTTTAAAATACCAATATTACGTTAGGTTAGATGATAGGATGCAAAACATTAAGGTGTCTATTACTCGAAGTGTGTGAGACCCTGACATTCATATGTTCGACATTTTCAATCGATTCCAAAGGAGAACCTCTATTTATCAAGTTCGCAGTAACTCGCCCAAATAATTTCCGGTATTTAACTACCAACCCCTCCCGAGTTAACTAGCGTCCTTCCAAACTACCCACTTGTTGTAGCCCTCACGTCGAACCATTGTTATGACCATTGTTACGACCCCGACCTTTCCTCAGTATCTGTGCTTAGTAGATTTATACTATCCCCCACAGCTTCAAAAGTTTACTATACCTGCACAGTAAACCATGTATTCTAACATTCAGATCATTAGATAGCCATATTCTGATTCAGCGACAGTTTATGTGTGAGCTCTCCTCCTTCCTATCGGGAAACCTCTAAGCAGACTATTTGTAAGTTTCGGGCGTATAGTCTGAGCGCTGATACCTTAGTATACATACCGTCTATAGAATAAATGTTCATAGACCGGGTTCTTACAAACCCACCATAAATTTCATTCAACCCGAACAGGGAATTAATCCATTTCCGTCTGTGAAGTCCAAGATTTGGTTAACACTAACTCCCTGGAGTGGAATTCTACGAGTAAAGACACTCACAATGTCTTTCAATATAGATACTTTTGTTAATAAACTTCAGTGGATCAGTTAGAGTGTAATCTCAAGAAGGATGCCCCTCCTAAATTACGAAAAGATGAACTCAAACGTGTGGTCATCGAACACCTCGTAGATTCGTTGGTACTGGAAGCAGACGTATTCGAGTTAATTCACCAGGAGAGTGCTCGTGACGTAACTGAAAGAGACCTAAGTGTAAGCAACAGTGATCCCCCCCTTGCAGCCTGAAGCCCGTGGTCCCCCCCCACTTTCCCTAAAATGATTCAGTTGTATCTTTATAATTAGAGAAAATTAAACTAGAGAGAGAAAGAATGAGACAAGAGCGGGAGCTTGAATTAATTAAATTAAAAGAACGAGAGAACAGAGAAAGGGAGCTTGAATTAGAATACCAGCGTAAATTAACATTGTGGCTGAAATAGATAGTGTCATGGGCGCTTGCTTGGTTTGGCCTGAGTTAATGAAAAGTATGGAACTAAATTCGAGTCTAGGAGTAAGTAGAGTTCCAGATCGGCAGCAAGGCCCATAACAATAAAGTGGAACGTATAGATAATTTAGATAGATAAAGGTAAGTTCCGAGGAAAAGCTCTATTTGAGACTGGTTGTAAGTAAGATCATAAGGATTAGGTAAGATAGAAGTCTGCACGAAACTTAAATAAACTATATTTACAACAAGCGAAAATAAAGCTTTACTGTTTAACATTTACGAACATACACTCACAATATTCTGAGGAATAACATAAATACACTTTCCTAGTAAAGAAAACATACAATTCACAGATCACCGAGTCTTAATAAACATATATAATTCACACAAAATAAGAAATAACCTTATACAAGTCCGAAGAATCAGTTAATACTATACTTGCGAACAAAACTGTAGGACACCGATATTACAGCGACGAAGGGGTGAGACCTGAGGTTGAAGTCCACACGGTAAGGGTCAGAGTCTATGTGGGGGTGGACAGCCGGTTTCCCTTTATATACCCGAGGAAGGCGTGGCCAAGTGTTTCATGGCAAGGTTCGAACCCCAACTTTTGAGAACGTATGATGGCCACGAGTCATATTCGAAGCCGTTAGTAGTAGGCGGGTGATTTGAAAATGGTTCGATTCACGGTTGGCTATAACAATAGGAATAATAAATCTGCCCACCTATTAAATAATCAAGTTGCCTCTATTCCCAATTTTAATGAGTCAGACCCAAAATACTTCTTTAGACAATTTGAACGTCTAGCTGAGCACTTAAACTGGCCCGTAGAAGAATGGGTATACATTATTCAAAGCAAATTGGTAGGAACAGCCGCCAAAGTCTTCAACAGTCTTGAGGAGTATTATTTCTATGAATTAGTCAAATCTAGTATCCTCAATACCTATCAAGTTACCCCTGAGTCTTACCGTCAAAAGTTTCGAAATTTGACTAACTCGACATTTGTCGAATTTGCCTCTGAAAAACTCAGAATCTTTAAACAATGGCTCTCTGCCACCAAAGTAAAGACTTATGATCAACTCATTAATTTGATGGTTCTCGAGGAATTTGAACGCAGAATTCCACTCCAAATCATGCTTCATTTAAATGGGAAAGATGTACTTGATCTAACTGAAGCAGCCTTACTCGCCGATCAATTTGCGGTACTTAACGGGTTGAAACGAAACGGGAAAGTATGATTCGGTTATTCGAGAAACACCCCCTCCGTCTTCTCAGATAAACCAGGATTGTGCACCACCATTACTCATGACAAAGAATTGCATCCTAATACTCTTCCTATCCGCCAGACCCCTTATCGCCTCAACCCCCATAAGGCAGAGAAGATGCAGAAAGAAGTGGCCTACCTGTTGGAGAACGGACTAGATGACCATAGCTGCTCCCCCTGGGCATCGACGGCGCTTCTAGTCCCGAAGAAAGGTGATGAGTGTCAACTATCGGAAGCTAAACGCGGTGACAGTCAAGGACTGCTACCCGTTACCCCGCATCGACGCCCTCGTGGATCAAGTGTGATGAGCTCCTTTCATCTCTAAGGTGGACCTGATTAGAGGTTACCACCAAATTAAATTAACCCCCAGAGCCCAAACCTTATCCTCCTTTATCACCCCTTTTGACCTCTTTAACTTCCTTGTTCTACCTTTCGGGCTTTGCAATGCTCCTGCCACCTTCCAACGTGCTATTAATCATACTATAGCCGGCCTCCCTGATATTTACGCTTACCTTGATGACCTTATCATCCCAGCAGATTCCTGGGGAGAACACCTCAGTAAGTTGGACGCCCTTCTTGAGCGACTCGCCACCACTGGGTTCGTTGTCAATCTGTCCAAGTCCATCTTTGGAAGCGCGAGGATATCATACCTGGGCATGAGGTGGGAAACGGAAAGTACCGACAAAAACAGGCGAACGTGGAGGCCATCCTGAACTTCCTAGTACCATCCAACCAGAAGTCTCTCCAACGGCTCTTGGGGATGGCGTCTTTCTACCACCGTTTCTGCCACAACTTTTCCTCCATCGCGGCCCCTCTCACCGCCCTCACCAGCCCCAAGGAGAAATTCGTCTGGTCTCCAGCCTGCCAACGCTCCTTCGAGATCCTTCGGCAGTTCCTGAGCAGCGAACCGGTGCTGAAGACCCCCGACTACTCCCAACCCTTCGTCCTCCACGTAGACGCATCGGAAGAAGGGATAGGAGGGGTCTTGCTGCAGGCAGACGACGACACCCGGGCCTTGCATCCCGTGTGTTACTTCTCCACCAAGCTGCTCCCCAACCAGCGATCACATTCTACGGTGGAGAAGGAAGCCATAGCCCTAGTATCTACTTTCAAACATTTCGAGTGTTATTTGAAGTATCCTGGTCATGTAACGCTCGTCTACTCCGACCACAACCCTCTTACCGATCTACGAGTCCTCCGGTGGGCCCTTGTCCTCCAAGCCTTCAATTTCCGCATGGTCCACATCAAAAGAGAAGACAACATAATTGCTAACACCCTGTCTAGGGGAGCGACCAGCCTCCTAGACGATTCACGGTGACTAAGGACTCTCTAGTCCAGCTGCCCCCCGTTACGCTGGACTTCCTGCGGGGGGTGTTATAGCCAACAGTGAATCGGATGATGCCTTTCAAATCTCCCGCCTGCTACTAACGAAGTTTTGAATATGGCTTATCACCCTCAACGTCTCTCCAACGTTGGTGCTCGAAACTTGACCATGAAACAATAAGCCACGCCCCCATCGACTATATAAAGGGACCCGTTCCCATCTCACTTTCACTCTTACCTACAACCCCCCTGTAGACTTCACCTATACGGCCTTGGCCCTTCGTCTCTGTGATTCGGCACCTTACATGTTCGCAAGTATTAGTGTAAACCATTGTCTTGGACTGTTTTGTTTATAGTATTTGTATTATGTATGTTCTATGTTATTTCCCAGTGTACTGTGAGTGTATGTTCGTAAATGTAAAACAGTAAAGCTTTATTTTCTTTTCTTATTGTAAATATAGTTTATTTAAGTTTCGTGCAGACTTCTATCTTACCTAACCCATCCTTATAATCTTGCTTACAACCAGTCTCAAATAGAGCTTTTCCTCGGAACGTACCTTAATCTAACTATATTATCTATACGTTCCACTTTATTATCACGAGCTTGCTCCCGAACTTGAACTCGTCTTACCCCCTAAACTCGAAATTAGTTCCATACTTTCCATCAACTCAGGCCACACCAAGCAAGCCCCATGACAATATATAGATATATATATATATATATAAATATATATATATATATATATATATATATATATATATAGATAGATAGATAGATAGATAGATAGATAGATAGATAGATAGATAGATATATAATATAGATATATAGATATATATATATATATATATATATATATATATATATATATATATATCCTATACGAGAGTTGACACCTTGACGTGGTGGATAGGCTTCAAATTCTTAATGATTACAAGTTATGTCAACAGAGAGGAAATCTCTGCAGGGTCACACATATCAAACAGGTTTTATGAGAAAGATGAGACAAAGAGCAGCTTACACACACAGTCGCAGGACTCACTGCTAACTGACATGTCCCTGATGGCTAACAGGGAAATTCTTCATAGATATATGGGGTACCGTCATAATGACAGCGTGGACTATTGGGCACCTTATAGATATATTCATAGATACTCACGGACGAAGTTCTGGAAGAGGCTCACGCCTGTGACTCCAGCTCGATATGTAGGGCTCCACCGAATGTAATGAAGAAGGTGACACCAGAGAAATATCAAACTCCTCTAATGCTTATACTAGTTCACTAGAGGTAGCAGGTGGATCTCTTACTATTAAAACGTCTATCTTTTTAGTAACCCTAGTCAACCACCCTTCTGCGGCTTTCTTAGCCTTTTGAAGTTGCTCTATCTTATTTAATTCAGTGGATGCCACTTGATAAATTGTTACTAGAAATGTCTTACCGGCTACTAATTCCCGGGTCTGGGCACCATATGCTCTGCTTGTGAGCAGTTCTTTTTTTTTAAATTACCTTTCTTCTCAGAGGCCGGTAGTTAAACTCATCTTGCTTTCTTTTTTCAATTCATCTATTTTCTTAATAACAACAATACAGTCTTATAAAAGTTCTCCAACAATCATCTCCAGCATACAGGTACTTAACAATTTAATTTTCCTTAAGTATGACAGATCGTGAATAAAGTTCTTACAATATCCTTATCTATTAATAGTTCACTAAGAATCAAATGATAAATTTACGACATTACAACTGAAATAGTTTTGGAACGCCTTGTGTGCTTACGGGCAGTGTGCCACCGAATGTGAGTATGCACTGTCTAAGTAGGTCCAAGTTTTGGACATTAAACAACATGAAGAAAATGAAGATCTATACTTACAACGTAAGAATTCTCTCAGAAGACCACAGGCTGGAAAGTTTAATTGAAGAACTAGACAACATCAATTGGGACATCGTAGGACTGAGCGAAGTCCGAAGAGCGAAAGAAAAGCTGATACAATTACAAGAATGTCAACACCTATACTATTATAGAGGTAAGGACAAAGAAAGGTCTAGTATAGTAGGATCCTTGATAAATCGAGAGGTTGCTGGTAACGTAGTCAAGTTCAGTAGTTTTTCAGACAGGGTAGCTTGGATTGTGATAAGGCTGTGTAAAAGGTCCATTCTAAAAAGAGTTCAGGTTTATGCACCAATTTCGCCGAGTTCAGACGATGAAATTGAGTCCTTCTATGATGATTTAAGTCAGGTAATAGGTCAAGAAAAATTAAGTAAACATTGGTAATAGGCGATTTTAATGTTAAAGGGGGGAAGAAGATGGGAGATGAGTCGTGCATTGGGGAGTTTGGAGTAGGTGAAAGAAATGGCAGAGGCGAGGTAATAGTTAATTTTGCAGAGAACTACAACATGAGGACACTGAACACTTTCTTCCAAAAGCGTGTAGGTCGTAAATGAACCTGGAGAAGTCCAAATGGAACAACAAAGAACGAAGAAGAGATGAGAACAAGAGCGAAGAAGAGATGAGAGCAAGAGCGAAGAAGAGATGAGAACAAGAGCGTTAGCAATGTTACGGTCATAAATAAAATCAATATTGGTAGTGATCATAGAGTAGTAGGTTGCACAGCTAAATTCAGTTTCAGAGCTGAGAGAAACAAACTAGTTTTACAAAAAAAATAAGCCTTGCTAGGAAGAAAATTCAGTTAGAAATTAAAAATAGACTCGAAGCTCTAAGAACTAACGAGGACACCGTCAAAGATATGAATTTGAATTTAGTGAATATCATTAAGGAGTCGGCAGATAAAATAGAAAGTACAAAAAGTATTAGAGAATACAAACACTTCAAAGGTACAAATGACCCAATTAAAAGAAGAAATATACAGATTAAAAGCAGGAGAGACGAAATAGGAAAAGTAGAAGCTTATCAACAAAAGGCAGAGATCAGAAAAAAGAAAGAGAAACATGGATGAAATAGAGGAAACTATTCAAAAAGGTAAAAGTATTAAAGGGACCGATTGCAAACATGCTTTAGGTAAACAGCAAAATGTATGTTTCAAAGATAGAAATAGAGAGATAATCAAATGTAGAGACAGAATGGTAAAAAGAGTAGAAAAATTTTACCAAGAGCTTTACTCGTCGAAGACCGTAGTTGAATCAGTAAATTCATCTATAGACGTTAGCAGTGTACCAGAGATTACAAAGGAAAAAGTGGAATTAGCTCTAAAAAATATGAAACAAGGAAAAGCACCTGGGGAAGATGGTATATCGATATATCTTTTGAAAAACGCAGGGAAAGAATTTCATATTAAGATAGTTCTGTTGTACACCCAGTGCTTACGTCAAGAAAGCGTTCCTGAATCCTGGTGCAATGCTATAGTAATTTTGCCTCATAAAAAAGGAAACCAGAATGACCCACCGCCTAACTTGCTATCAAATGTATATAAAGTATTCTCAAGATCCTTACAAATAGACTAAGCCAGGTTTTAGATGGAAAGCAACCGAGAGAACAGGCAGGCTTTAGAAGTGGATATTCGACTCTAGACCAATTGCTGGCGATGAACCAACTAATCGAGAAAACGACATAATACAAGATACTTCTGTTTGGCTTTTGTAGATTACGAGAACGCCTTTGACTCGGTAGAACAAATAGCAATACTAAACTCGCTAAGCAAGCAAGGTACAAACAAATAGGTCGAAAGGGTTCTAGGAAAGATATATGCGAAAAGTACCGCTGTAATTCGACAACAGAGAAATACAGAAAATATCAAGATCGAGAAAGGAGTATGGCAAGGCGATACAATTTCACCCAAATTATTTACAGCTTGCTTAGAAGAGATTTTCAGAAGGCTGAGTTAGGAAAACAAAGGTTTGAAGATTAATGGCGAATATTTGAACCACCTAAGATTTGCGGAGCAGTGATCTCGAATGGCTGAATTGATTTGATCTGATTTTATATGCATATATATGCTTATATGTGTGTATGTATGTATGTATGTATGTATGTATACATATATATATATATATATATGTATACATATAATGTATATGTATATGTATATGTATATGTATATGTATATGCATATGTATATGTATATGTATATGTATATATATATAAAACATTTATGTGTGTGCGTGTGTGTGTGCAAGAGACCATAAAGTCTATACCAGGCAGTTCCATGTTACCCCTTATCATCCCTCTCCATAAAGTTGCCCAATCTCTTTTTAAAACAAGCAATTGTTTTAGCATTCACTACATGGTTATCAGGTAAACCAGTTCTTTCTTATTTCTTTCTTAAAGCTAAATATCTCAATTCTAAACCCTTTACAACAAGTGCTGCCCTGCTATCTCAATATGATGACCTTGCCTGTATCACCCTTGACCCATTCCCTTAACATCTTCATGTCGTTCGGCATTTCTCATGTGTTCCACTCCGAACTCCTCGTTCGGCATTTCTCATGTGTTCCACTCCGAACTCCTCCACTCGTTCTCGAGGCCAAAACCCTCGTTCCCCCTCAAAAGAGGAGGAGGCTGAAGAGGGATCTCAACTCATCCTTATGGAGAAACTCTCGAACTCATGTTGAATTCCCACGAAAAGGACGAGTAGAAGATCTTCAGAGTAATTAATAGGACTTAAAATGGCAATGGCCGACACAATAGTCAGAATAGATACCTTTATCAAATATACAATGTTTCGTTTGTTGAAGCTTTTTCAAATACCTTGAGGAGTACCACATTAATTTCTTATAAGGAGAAAGCAATTCTTTTAGTTTATGATTTTATAGGTACCTGTCCCATTAAAGAAACTGATAACGTTGAATATATTTCCTAACGTGAACGTCTGTTGAAGTCTTTCTAGTCGTGGCAAAAGGAATTGAAATTAAACATATCCTGTATATGGTTCATAATGAATTATCACCGACAAATATAGAAATGAACAGAACGCGAAGACCTAGTGACGCGCTGCAAGTGCAGAGGTCATACTGACTGACTGAATTATCCGAATCTGAATACCCTGCCCTCTCGGGGCAGGCGTTATATATATACAAGAGACCGACCTGACGCCTTGACCAGACGCAACCTAATTGCGGTGACCCTTTCTACCCTCCAGACATTAAGTCAGATCAACTACCACACAACTCTACCATGCACCAACTTGCACCTACAAGCAGATTTGTGGGGTACATGTGCATAACAATTTGTACATGCTCATCATATCATTCACTGTTTCTTGTCTCAAATTTAGACTGATGTTTAAATAAAAAGTTCAGAAGTCTCTGTTTATTGATACTGATTACTATATTTGTGTATGCATGTGTGCGTGTATGTATGCGTGCATGCGTGCATGTATGCGGGTGTGCATTTGTGCGTGGGTATGTGCGTGCGTGCGTATGTGCAGGCGTGTGGGAATGCGTTCGTGTGAGCTTGTGTGTGTATGTGCGTGCGTGTTTACCTGTGTGTGTGTGTGTTTGTGTGCAGAAGAGCTTTGTTTGAGTTGGAGCCTTGATACAAACCCATACTCTTTCACCAAAGGAAAAAAAAAATAAAATTAACTGAGTGATGATGATGATGATGATGATGATGATGATGATGATGATGATGATGATGATGATGATGATGATGATGATGATGATGATGATGATGATGATGATGATGATGATGATGATGATGATGATGATGATGATAATGATGATAATGATGATAATGATGATAATAATAGTAATAATAGTAATAATAGTAATAATAGTAATAATAATAATAATAATAATAATAATAATAATAATAATAATAATAATGATAATAATAATAATGATAATAATAATAATGATAATAATAATAATGATAATAATAATAATGATAATAATAATAATGATAATAATAATAATGATAATAATAATAATGATAATAATAATAATGATAATAATAATAATGATAATAATAATAATGATAATAATAATAATGATAATAATAATAATGATAATAATAATAATGATAATAATAATAATGATAATAATAATAATGATAATAATAATAATGATAATAATAATAATGATAATAATAATAATGATAATAATAATAATGATAATAATAATAATGATAATAATAATAATGATAATAATAATAATGATAATAGTAATAATGATAATAGTAATAATGATAATAATAATAATGATAGTAATAATAATGATAGTAATAATAATGATAATAATAATAATGATAATAATAATAATAATAATAATAATGATAATAATAATAATGATAATAATAATAATGATAATAATAATAATGATAATAATAATAATGATAATAATAATAATGATAATAATAATAATAATAATAATAATAATAATAATGATAATAATAATAATGATGATAATAATAATAATGATAATACTAATACTAATAATAATGATAATAATAATAATGATAATAATAATAATAATAATGATAATAATAATAATGATAATAATAATAATGATAATAATAATAATGATAATAATAATAATGATAAGAATAATAATGATAAGAATAATAATGATAATAATAATAATGATAATAATAATAATAATGATAAGAATAATAATGATAATAATGATAATGATAATAATGATAATAATAATAATGATAATAATAATAATGATAATAATAATAATGATAATAATAATAATAATAATAATAATAATGATAATAATAATAATGATAATAATAATAATAATAATAATAATAATAATAATAATAATAATAATAATAATAATAATAATAATAATAATAATAATAATAATAATAATAATAATAATAATAATAATGATAATGATAATAATAATGATAATGATAATAATAATAATAATAATAATAATAATAATAATAATAATAATAATAATAATAATAATAATAATAATAATAATAATAATGATAATAATAATAATGATAATAATAATAATGATAATAATAATAATAATAATAATAATAATAATAATAATAATAATAATAATAATAATAATAATAATAATAATAATAATAATAATAATAATAATAATAATAATAATAATAATAATAATAATAATAATAATAATAATAATAATAATAATAACAATAATAATAATAACAATAATAATAGTATTGATAATAATATGATAATAATAATAATAATAATAATAATAATAATAATAATAATAATAATAATAATAATAATAATAATAATAATAATAATAATAATAATAATAATAATAATAATAATAATAATAATAATAATAATGATAATAATAATAATAATAATGATAATAATAATAATAATAATAACAGTACATCATACATATACCAAAGGCTTTTTCCCCGTACACGGGGGTAGCCAAAAAGAAAAAGGCATAGAAACCACTCCCACTCATTCCATTTCCTATATATTCCACTCCACTCCACCCTCCTCCCTCCCTCTTATCTTGCCACCTTCTTGATAACGGGTCATCCCTGCATCCTGTCCACTGCCCTGGGTCAGAAGCAGTGTCGCACAGGACTTCCATAGCAAGGCCGCTTCATAAATTCAGCGACCACTCCCCCCCCCCCTCTCCGTCCCCTCATGGAGAAAAGGAGAAGACGGGGAGAAATCCCTTCGGGCTGCGTCAATTTTTTTCTCATACATACTTCACCACCCCCCATCCCCCACCCACTCCCCCTCATGCATCACAGCATCATCTATACACAACCCCTCTCCATTCACCCCTATCTTCTGTCCTCTCCCGTCCTTCCTCAACAGACATTCCTCTCTTTTGTAATGCCCCATCCATCTCATCCTAGGACGCCCCGTCATATTCACTCCTTCCATCTCTACCTTCCACACTTCTTTTACTAATCTTTCTTCACTCATTCTTTCCATGTGTCCATGTTCTCCTCCTCACCTCCTCATTTCTCAACTCTATCCAGGCTAGTAACCCCTATCATACGTCTCAGACATTTCGTCTGAAACACACTCAAACTCTTTCTCTTTTTCTCTTTCATGTTCCATGTTTCTGCCCAGTACAATGCTGTTGGCACAATCACTCCTTCATATAACCTCCTCTTAGCATCCATTCCTAGATGTCAATTTCGCATTTCACTTTTCAATCCACTAAGGCATTTACTCGCTTCTGTCAATCTACTTTCTGCCTCCACCCCCACTCCTCCCTTTCCTAACACGTTCGCACTCAAGTATCTAAAACTATCCACTTCCTCCAGTCTTTCACCCTTAATGCTCACTTCCAGCTTGCTGTCACTCTCTCCCCTTGTACATCTCATCACCTTACTTTTGTCCACATTTATCTTCAGCTTCCTTCTTTCACACACCTTCTCAAACTCTGTCACTAACTTCCTCAATCCCTTTCCTGATCCTGCTACAAGCGCAGTGTCGTCAACAAACAACTGGCTTATTTCCCACTTTTCTCAATTTTCTTTAATCATCTCCAACCCCTGACCCACTACCCTTGCATTCACCTCTCGCACCACCCCATCCATGTAAAGACTGAACAGCCAGGGCGACATAACACATCCCTGACGAAGTCCCACCTTTACCTCAAACCACTCACTCTCTCCATTTCTAATCCTAACATAAGCTTTAATACTCTTGTAAAAACTCTTGACTTCTCTTAACAGCTTTCCTCCTATCCCATATATCTGCAGTACCTCCCACAGTGCCGTCCTGTCTACCCTGTCATAAGCCTTTTCCAGATCCATAAAAGCCCCCAAAAAATCCTTACCTTTTCTTATAGCTTTCTCACATATCTGTCTTACCACAAAAATCTGATCTACACAACCCCTCACTGTCCTAAACCCACACTGTTCCTCACCAATTACTCCCTCTGTTCCTCTCCTAATCCTCTCAATCAAGACCCTCCCATAAGCCTTCCCAACTACACTTAACAAGCTGACTCCTCTGAAACTACTACACTCACACTTGTCCCCCTTTCCCTTGTAAAGCGGAACTATACAGGCACTCCTCCAGTCCTCCATCACTCTACCCTCTCTTAAACAAACATTAAATAACCTCACCAGCCAGTCCATCATAACTGTGCCTCCTTTCTTCAGACATTCTGCATGGCATCCATCCAGACTAGGTGCCTTACCTGCTCTCAAAGGATTACAAAGGATTTACAAAGGCGGAGCATGCCGACAGGAGACCTTTTGATCCATATCTAGGTCGGGACCTTTTGATCCATATCTAGGTCTCATCATCTTAATAGCTGCTTTCACTTCATCCTTCCTTATTTCTCATCCATTTTCCTCACTCATCACTCATTTTCTTAGCGCTTCCCACTACAACTACCTTTCCCTCCCTATCCTCCTTCACATTTAGCAACTCCATAAAATACTCTGCCCACCTTCCTCTCACTGCCTTTTCTTCCATTATCATCTCTCCATCTGCACCTTTTACCTTTTCTTCTCTACTTGATTCGCCTCCTATGCACGAAGACTGATAAACACTTTCTGTTCCTTAGGTAAGTTAAAGATCGGAATGTCCATTGGCTTCAGGGAGATTCCGTCAGGTCCCGGAGAGAAGGTCAACTTCTGCAGGAGTGAGGTGGCAAAGATAAAGATCTCCATACGAGCGAGGGACTCCCCTAGACACTGACGACGACCTAAAAAAATCACATCTCAATGAGACTCCTTTCACGCGTATCCACTTTTCGCCGTGCGCCGTTCACAACACGTCGCTATGCACTCAAATATCCGTGGGTGTCTATGGACGCTTTCACGCGCCATGACCACGACCACGTGTGAAAGCGTTCAAAGACACCCACAGTGCTCTCAAGCACGACTTCGTGTCGTGGACGGCGTACGGCGAAAAGTCGATACGTGTGAAAGGAGCCTTAGTCACCGATTTAGAAAAATATATCATGTACTCAATAATGTAAACATTCAATGCACGTCAGTAATTTATTTCATTCATGACGTTCTAAGATATTCACCAATAGAAATAAACAAATCATTCATTTTAAAAGACTCTATACACGAAATATATTAGACATCAACTGTGTTATAACAATATTAACTAATTTTGATGACGTCATAAATAGTTTCATTAGAGAAACAAAATATCTTTCTTTATCCTTTTTTTTTTTTTTTTTTGTGCATTCAGTATATTAAGGACACGACTTGAGGTAATGCAACTCACCTACACCAAAGGGCATGAAACCATTCTTGTGTGTCACAAACATATTGTTTTCTAGGAAACGTTCAGGTTGAAACTCGGAAGGGTTCTCCCAGTATTTTTCATCATTGTGGCTACAGAAGCTGACAGGATACAAAATGCTTCCCTGCGAGACGAAAATCAATAAATAAATCAATCAAAAGACTTGTCAAAAAAAAAATGTATATACATATTTCCAGCATTTCTCTTCACAACATTAAACTAGAGGTTACTTGGTGCGGAAAATAATTTATTGCAGACCAATGCCACATGAAAAAGTTCATATACCAAAACACAAGCTTCAAGTCTGAAATCTGAAGATCTTGGGAAATACTAGTTGATTTACTAGTTCTTTTAAAGCTTGAAAAACGTTATTATTGTTATTATGTCTACATAATGTGTGTGTGTGTTAGTGTGTGTGTGTGTGCGTGTGTGTGTGTGTGTGTGTGTGTGTGTGTGTGTGTGTGTGTGTGTGTGTGTGTGTGTGTGTGTGTGTGTGTGTGTGTGTGTGTGTGTGTGTGTGTGTGTGTGTGTGTGTGTGTGTGTGTGTGTGTGTGTGTGTGTGTGTGTGTGTGTGTGTGTGTGTGTGTGTGTGTGTGTGTGTGTGTGTGTGTGTGTGTGTGTGTATTTACCTAGTTGTATTTACCTAGTTGTATTTTACGGGAAGGGGAGCTATGCTCGTGATGTCCCGTCTTCATATCTCATTTTATCTAAACTATTTTTAAATTCATTTATTGTTTTTGCACACACCACTGTGAGGAAAGCTGTTCTTTTTCAGATCTCTTCTATAGCTGTCTTTCTTTATTTTCTTTCCGTGCCCTCTTGTATTTCTGTCACCCCATTTTATCAGATTCTCTCTATCAATAATTTCTATGCCTTTCATGATTCTGTAAATAGCTATCAAATCTCCTCTCTCTCTTCTTTGCTCTAGTGTCTGTAGTTAAAGTTTGCTAGTCTCTCTTCATATGATAGTTTTGAGAGTGTTGGTGCCAATTTTGTAATTGCTCTTTGTATTCTTTCAAGTTTTTTTATACTTTTTTTTTGTACTTGGTGACCACATCGTTGCTGCATATTCCAATCTTGACCTTATCAGAGTGGTTAGAATTTTCTTCACCATTTCTTCATCCAGGTATGTAAATGCCACTTTGATTGTTCTTATTAAATTATAAGTTTCTCAAAAAATCTTATTTATATGTTTCTCAGGTGACATATTATTCATAACAATGACTCCTAGATCCTTCTCATTTTATATTTTTTTATTCCTTCTTCTCCCAATTTATATGATCCTGTTATTCTGTTTTTGCTTTTTCCAAATTCCATTATACTACACTTTTTAGTGTTGAACTCCATCTCCCACTACCTACTCCATTCCAATACTTTATTTTGATCATTCTGTAGTGACTCCGTGTTCACTTTTTTTAATAGTTTTGCATCATCTGCAAAGAAGCTCATATAACTTTTAATTTCTTCATCCATATCATTAATATATATAGCAAACATTACTGGGGCCAAAACTGTTCCTTGTGGAACACCGCTTATTACGTCATCCCATTTTGAGTGTTTGTCTCTTATTACTACTCTCATTTTTCTTTCTTGCAAAAAGTCTTCCATCCATTTAAGCAGTTTGCCCTGTATTCCTCCTTCAGTTTTTAATTTCATAAGCAACTTCATATGTGGTACTTTCATAAGCAACTTCATATGTGGTACTTTGTCTAGAAATGCACAATCAGCCCATCCATCTCTTTCTTGTATTATATCTATTAGCCTTGAATAGAAACATATTAAATTAGTGACGCATGATCGTCCTTATCTGAATCCAAATTGCCTTGGATTTAGCACGCTGTTTTTTCTAAATATTTTACCCATTTACTTTTTATAATTCTTTCACAATTTTTTGCTATTGTACTTGTTAGAGAGAGAGGTCTATAGTTGGTAGGATCTTCTTTATTTCCTCCTTTATATTTAGGTACTATATTTGTTGTTTTTTTTCAATCTTCTGGAACTTTTCCCTCTTTCAAGGAACTATTCATTATGCTATGTATTTTGTCTGCCAGTTCATTTCTGCATTCTTTCAAAATCCAGTTTGCTATTTCATCTGGTCCATGCGATTTTCTAACATGAAGATTACTCAAGTGTTTCATTATTTCATTCTTTGTTACTTCTATTTCTTTCATAGGGGGGGACTTTCTCCTTCCATTCGATCTCTTCCGGTTGTATATTCTCCCTTGCAAACACTGATTTAAAATGCCTGATGCCTGTTCATAATTTCCGCAATTTCTATTTCCTCTGTGTATTCAACTCCTTCTTGTCTTAATTTCTCCAAATCTTGTTTGTTTTTCAGTTTGTTGTTTACAAATCTCTAGAATAGTTTTGGTTGATCTTTCCATTTTTCTATGACATCTTTTTCATATTTTCTCTTTTCCTCTCTGCACGCTTGTACATATTCATTTCTATAACAAGTATATATTTTCCATTTTTCAGGTCTTTTGGGTTTCTTCCATTTGGTCCAAGCTTTGTCTCTTTTGTCTTTTAACTCCCTACAACTTTTGTTGTACCAGCACTTTACATATTCTTTTTCTTGTTTTTGTATTGGGACATACTTTTCCACTCCTTTTTTTATAATTTTTTGTCAAAATATTCCTCTTCTCTTCTACTGTTGTATCTTCTTTGTGTATTCTTTCCCATTTTTCATTTTGAAAGAATTCTCTTATTTGATCAAAATTTGTTTTTTCATACATCAATCTTCCTTTTCTAAATTGTTCATTTCTTTTCATGTATTTTTTCTCATTTAGTTCTAGTTCTATCAATATGTGGTCACTTTTACTTATTGGTGCCTGGTATTCTATCTTTTCCACTATTTCAGGTTCTGATGTGATTATTAGGTCTAGTCTCGATGGTTCTTCTTCATTTCTATACGTAGCGTTCTCCTGAATCCATTGTGTCATTGTGTGATCAATAATCATCTCAAGTAGAACATTTCCCCATGAGTCTTCTCCACCCTTTACGGTCATCTCTTCCCAGCAGATTTCTTTGCAATTAAAGTCGCCCATCATAACTATTCTTCCTCCATCTTCTATTATCTTTTTTAATGTTATTCTTGTGTCTTCTAACATACTTTTATGTTCACTCTCTTCCCACGAGGCTGTTTTTGGGGGCACGTAGTTTATTACAAACTTTCTGCTCTTCTTATCTCTGTCTCCTACTTCTATCATAATCATCTCTACTCTATTCTTTCCATATGTGACAAACCTCACGTTTATATCCTCCTTAGTCAGGAACATAACTCCACCCCCTTGTTTTATCTCTCTGTTTCTAATCCAATAATTATATGCATTGTGTCCTATGCTGTTGGGTGGTAGTGGTCCTTTTAATTTTGTCTCTACAATTGCCATTATGTCCGGTTCTTTTTCCTTCAGATACTCGTTCAGTTCATTCAGTCCTATTATTAATCCATCTATATTTGTGTAGGACACTCTTAACTTTCTGTTATTTCTATTGTATTCTCTGTTTCTTTTTTGTTTCCCTCTGTTATGGTCCATTTCCTCAATTTCATATTCACTACTCTCCTGTAGAATTCTTCTTTATCTGACTCCATTCTGGTCTCGTTTTTTTTTTTTTTTTTTTTTTTTTACTTCTTTCTTTTTCATTTTTTCTTCCTCTCTTTCCTCTTTATTCATTTCTCTTTTTATCCATACCTTTTTATATTGTTCACTTGCTGCTAGCTTCCCTGTTTTTGCTAAGATATTCTCTGCTATTGTTTGTGACCTGAATTTAATCTTAATTGGTCTGGTCTTATCTGTACTATATTTTCCGAGCCTAAACATCTCTTCAATTTGTTTTATTATTTCAGGTTCATCTTTCTGAACTAATTCTAGTAAACTGCTTACTTTTTCTTTTTCCTCACTGATTCTTGAAGTTCTATCTAGGTTATGTTTCTCTTCCATTCCCAATATAATTATACATTTCTTTTTATCTGCTAAGTCTCTTACTATATTCTCCTTCTGTCTCATCACTTTGATAACTGAGTCTTCAGTTTGTTCTTTCATTTGCTGTTTAATTATGTCAGTAAATGCAACTTTACTGTTTTCCTGCATTTTATTTCCAACCCTGTGCTTCTTTTGCTATGGCCTCTTTATTGTCTTTATTATTCCTCTTTAATTCTTAATTCTCCTCTTTTACTTCTTTTAACTGTCTTTTTAATTCTTCTATTTCATTAGTTAAATTTTGTTCGCCTTCTCTAGTTCTTCCAACTATTCAACTCTCTGCGCAATGTTGGTTACGTTACCGAACCTGTCTTCCCAATGTTCGATCATCTTATCAAGTTTCTCCTCTAGTCTTGTCAATTGGGGGAGGTTGGTATCCCCCCAACCCTCATTAAATCCCTGGAAATTATTATCCTCACCTTCCATTGTGCTGCTCTTATCTATATTTCTAATCTTTACATTTTTGTTAATCCCATCACCAGAATCATCGGTTTTCCGTTTGTTTACAAGACGTCTGGCCTCTTGGACCAAGTCCTCCCCTTCCTCGTTTCCTTCCATTTCCCTCAGTAATCCCTCCCCTTCTCCTTTTTCCTCACTTTTCCACGACACCACGAGTTATCCCCTTCCCTGTAAATACAATAGGTACTTCCTTTGCGTTGAGGTCCACGAAAATTTCACTTTTTCTTCAGAACTCTAATCCTCGCCGTCCATCCGACAAAAGTGTGTGTGTGTGTGTGTGTGTGTGTGTGTGTGTGTGTGTGTGTGTGTGTGTGTGTGTGTGTGTGTGTGTGTGTGTGTGTGTGTGTGTGTGTGTGTGTGTGTGTGTGTGTGTGTGTGTGTGTGTTTACCAAGTTGCATTTACCTAGTTGTATTTTACGGGAAGGGGAGCTATGTTCGTGTGGCCCGGTCTGCATATCTCGATTTAGCTAGACTGTTTTTAAATTCGTGTATCGTTTTTGCACACACCACTTTCTCATCTAACTTCTTCCAAACGTCTATTACCCTTTGGGGAAAGCTGTTCTTTTTTCAGGTCTCTTCTATAATTGTCTTTCTTTATTTTCTTTCCGTGTCCTCTTGTATCTCTACTATCCCATTTTACTAGATCCTCTCTATCAATAATTTCTATGCCTTTCATGATTCTATAAATAGATATCAAGTCTCCTCTCTCTCTTCTTTCCTCTAATGTCTGTAGCTCAAGTTTTGCTAGTCTCTCTTCACATGATAGTTCTGAGAGTGTTGGTGCCAGTTTCGTAATTGCTCTTTGTATTCTTTCAAGTTTTGTTATACATGTTTTGTACTTGGTCACCACGTCGTCGCTGAATACTCCAATCTTGGTCTTATCAAAGTGACCAGTAGTTTCTTGACCATTTCTTTGTCCAGGTATGTAAATGCCACTTTGATTATTCTTATTAAATTATAAGCTTCCCAATTTTTTTTTATATGTTTCTCAGAGGACATATTATTCATAATAGTGACTCCCAGGTCATTTTCATTTTCTACTTTTTTAATTTCTCCCTCTTCCAATTTATATGATCCCACTATTCTTTTTTGTTTCTTCCAAATTCCATTATACTACACTTCTTAATACTGAATTCCATTTCCCACTTGCTACTCCATTCCCATAGTTTATTGAGATCACTCTGTAGCGACTCACTATCTTCTACAATATTCACTTTTTTCAACAATTTTACATCGTCCGCAAAGAAGCTCATATAACTTTCAATTCATTTACCCATATCATCAATATATATAGCAAACATTATTGGGGCCAGAATTGTTCCTTGTGGAACTCCATTAATCACTTCATCCCAATTAGAATGTTTGTCTCTTATCACCACTCTCATTTTTCTTTCATGCAAGAAGTCTTCCATCCATTTCAGCAGTTTGCCATGTATTCCTCCTGCAGTTTCTAATTTCTTTAGCAATTTCTTATGTGGCACCTTATCAAAAGTTTTTTTCAGGTCTAGAAATGCACAGTCAGCCCATCCATCTCTTTCCTGCATTACATTTATTAGCCTTGAATAGAAACACATTAAGTTTGTGACGCATGATCGTCCTTGTCTAAATCCAAATTGTCTTGGATTTAGTACGTTTTTTTTTTTCAAATGACTTACCCATCTAATTTTGATCATTCTTTCACAAATTCTAGCTATCGTACTTGTAAGAGAGACCAGTCTATAGTTATTAGGGTCTTCCTTGTTTCCCCCTTTATATATTGGCACTATATTTCCTCTTTTCCAATCTTCTGGAACTTTTCCCTGTTTCAATGAATTGTCTGTTAGTTCATTCCTGCATTCTCTCAAAATCCAGTTTACCATTTCACCTGGTCCATGCGATTTTCTGACATTGAGATTACTCAAGTGATTCATTATTTCATTCCTTGTTACTTCTATCTCTTTCATAGGGGGGACTTTCTCCTCCCACTCGATATCTCTAGGTTGTATGTTCTCCCTCGCAAACACGATTTACAATGCTTGTTCATATATTCTGCCATTTCTATTTCCTCTGTGTATTCAACTCCTCCTTGTCGTAGTTTCTCTAATTCTTGTTTGTTTTTGAGTTTGTTGTTTACAAATCTGTAAAATAGTTTTGGTTGATCTTTATATTTTTCTATGGCATCTTTTTCGTATTTTCTTTTTTCTTCTCTGCACACTTGTACATATCTATTTCTATAACTAGTATATATTTTCCATTTTTCAGGTCTTTTGTCTTTTTTCCATTTATCCAATCTTTATACCTTTTGTCTTTTACCTCGCTACATCTTTTGTTTTACCAACACTTTACATATCCTTTTTCTTGTTTTTGTCTTGGAACATGCTTTTCCACTCCTTTATATTTTTTGTCAAAATATTCCATTTCTCTTCTATTGTTGTTTTCTCCTTGTGTATCCTTTCGCAGTCTGTTTTTTTGAAAGAATTCTCTTATTTGATAAAAAAAAAATCCATACATCAATCCTCCCTTTCTATATTGTTCGTTTTTTTTATGTATTTTTCCTCATTTAGTTCCAGTTCAACCAATATGTGGTCACTTTTACTTACTGGTGTCTTATATTCAATCTTCTCCACTATTTCGGGTTTTGACATGATTATTAGGTCCATTCTCGATGGTTCTTCCTCGTTTCTATACCTAGTTTTCTCTTGTATCTATTGTGTCATTGTATGTTCTATAATCATATCGAGTAGTACATTTCCCCATAGATCGTCTCCACCCTTCACTGTCATCTCTTCCCAGCAGATTTCTTTACAGTTAAAGTCACCCATTATAAATATTCTTCCATTATCTTATTTAGTGTTATCCTTGTGTCTTCTAACATATTTTTGTGTTCTCTCTTCCCACGAAGCCGTTTTAGGAGGCACATAATTTACTAAAAACTTCCTGCTCTTCCCATCCCTGTCCTCCACTTTCATCATAATCATCTCTACTCTATTATTTCCATATGTGACATTCCTCACATTTATATCTTTCTTAGTCAGGAACATAACTCTACCCCCTTGTTTTACCTCTCTGTTTCTAATCCAATAATTATATGCACCATGTCCTACACTGTTGGATGGTAGTGGACCTTTCAATTTTGTCTTAACAATTCCCATTATGTCCGGTTCTTTTTCCTTTGGGTAAGCATTCAGTTCGTTCAAGTCTGTTATTAAGCCATCTATGTTTGTGTAAGATACTTTTAATTTTCTGCTACTTCCATCGTGTTTTCTGTTTCCCTTCTGTTTTTCTCTTCTATGAACCATTTCCTGACTTTCATATTCACTACTCTCCAATACAATATTACAGGTCAATCCACAGCATTAATACCCTATCTTTGCACACTGATATATCCTATTTTGCATTAGAATGAATTGAGGATATTCAGAAATTTATCATCAGTGTAACAATTTCATAGATTTGTAATGGCAAATGAAATTGTATTGTTACGTCCATGGACGTAAAAATGTATTCTTACTTTTCTTGTGAAAAATCAGAGGTGGAAAGAGTAAATTGTACGTTGTATGTCTGTCAAAAGGTAACGGTACGATAATTTATACTAATTTCCCCCCGTCTCCGGCGTCGACCTGGGCGGGTGCGTTAGGGGAAAGGTCGACAGTGTGTTTGTGAGCGGCAATGATAAAGTCGCCTTCTCTCTAACTGGTATTGGTCAAAGAGTCGCCCAATAGTGGGTTATACGCAGTTAGAGGGAGGGACAAGTTACGTATTGTGCCGCCAAATCATCACTTGACCATGCTCATGCCAAATATGTCAACGAATGCAGGTGTAAGGACAGGAATTTTGAAGGGATATTATTTTTGGAATTTCGTTTTATTTATCTGTTTATTTATTTGAGTGTTGACTTGAGAGACGGTTTTACTCAACCAAGAAGCAAAGTAGAAAATAGAGCCTTAATAGACCATGAATTTATTCTATTCTATGTCTGCCTATCAAGATGTGTTGGCAAAGATCCTTACTATAATCATTGAAGAAAAACATACAATAGGAGATAGCTACAAATATATTTCAGCTGATTTTGGTTCAACTAAAGCTTCGAGACGACATTAGAATGTTCTCGAACATAGCGGGCGCACCGTAGCTCCGCCCATCCGTGACGTCACTAACACGTTCGGACAGAGGCGTAAACTAAGGCCATTAATTTTAAGAGTAATAGGAAAAATTCCCAACTTTCAGTTCAGGATTCCACTAGAGAAATAGTTTAGGGAGAGATTGTAGCAGCTAGGGGCTCTGTTGAGAAGCGAAATGAAGTTTTACGAAATAATATAACAGGGAGGTTAGTAGTTTACCCATAGATACGAACACATAGCCGTCTCGTTCTTTTTGTGCGCAGCTAAAATTTTAATCTGATGCCAAAAACTATTCCGATAACAGATATGGAAAAAGGGGTTTAAGGGAGTGTACTTCACAAACACTTTGCGTATATACATTAGCTATGAGGGTGTAACCCTTAGAGTACAATTCTGTCTGTGATCGTTCTCTAATAAGAATACGGGGTTGAAGGTAGACACAGTGCTGGAAGTAGACACAATATTGTAAGTAGACTTATACAGTGACCGGAAGGTTGGAGCGTAAATAACTACGTTTTTCCACGTGCCTGTGACCTTACTTATGATGCCCATAAGCAAAAAAAAAAAAAAAACTGTGTTATTAAATATCTCGCATACCCATATATTTTTCATATTGTAAGGATCAATAGATTGTCTAGTTGGAGAAAACCACAATATACTTTTGTATTTCCTTACTATATTTTTGCTTCAGTGTAATAATTAACACGTAGCAAACCTTCACTTATATTCTTTTACTACCCCACTTGGGCATAGGCCTTTTCGCTACCCAGAACCAACCCCGAACGACCTGAGTAAAGGGGACGGAGTCAGACGTGAATAACAAGGAGCAGTTTCCATTTATGGTCAGATATATCCATATAGACGATTGGGTGGTGGCAGCGTGTACCTTGATTTTTTATTTCCCAAATCGTTCTTATGTGGGTATCTCTGATCACTCCCATCGACGGCACCACATTATTAATAATGTGGGGGTGTCGATTGATTTAGTGTTTAACCAAGAGCACCTCCAATGGGAGTGATCAGAGATACCCACATAAGAACGATTTGGGAAATAAAAAAAATCAAGGTGTACGCTGCCACCACCCAATCGTCTATATGGATATATCTGACCATAAATGGAAACTGCTCCTTGTTATTCACGTCTGACTCCGTCCCCTTTCCTCAGGTCGTTCGGGGTTGGTTCTGGGTAGCGAAAAGGCCTATGCCCAAGTGGGGGTAGTAAAAGAATATCAGTGAAGGTCTGCTATGTGTTAATTATTACACTGAAGCAAAAATATAGTAAGGAAATACAAAAGTATATTGTGGTTTTCTCCAACTAGACAATCTATTGATCCTTACAATATGAAAAATATATGGGTATGCGAGATATTTAATAACACAGTTTTTTTTTTTTTTTTTTTTTTTTTTGCTTATGGGCATCATAAGTAAGGTCACAGGCACGTGGAAAAACGTGGTTATTTACGCTCCAACCTTCCGGTCACTGTATAAGTCTACTTACAATATTGTGTCTACTTCCAGCACTGTGTCTACCTTCAACCCCGTATTCTTATTAGAGAACGATCACAGACAGAATTGTACTCTAAGGATTACACCCTCATAGCTAATGTATATACGCAAAGTGTTTGTGAAGTACACTCCCTTAAACCCCTTTTTCCATATCTGTTATCGGAATAGTTTTTGGCATCAGATTCAAAACTTAATAATAATAATAACTATCTACCTACTATATCTGCACTATATCATTTAACTCACATATTGACATTTGTTTTCATTAATCTTACAGAACGTATCCATACCTGTTATCGGAATAGTTTTTGGCATCAGATTAAAATTTTAGCTGCGCACAAAAAGAACGAGACTGCTATGTGTTCGTATCTATGGGTAAACTATTAACCTCCCTGTTGTATTATTTCGTAAAACTTCATTTCGCTTCTCAACAGAGCCCCTAGCTGCTACAATCTCTCCCTAAACTATTTCTCTAGTGGAATCCTGAACTGAAAGTTGGGAATTTTTCCTATTACTCTTAAAATTAATGGCCTTAGTTTACGCCTCTGTCCGAACGTGTTAGTGACGTCACGGGTGGGCGGAGCTACGGTGCGCCCGCTATGTTCGAGAACATTCTAATGTCGTCTCGAAACTCAGTTGAACCAAAATCAGCTGAAATATATTTGTAGCTATCTCCTATTGTATGTTTTTCTTCAATGATTATAGTAAGGATCTTTGCCAACACATCTTGATAGGCAGACATAGAATAGAATAAATTCATGGTCTATTAAGGCTCTATTTTCTACTTTGCTTCTTGGTTGAGTAAAACCGTCTCTCAAGTCAACACTCAAATAAATAAACAGATAAATAAAACGAAATTCCAAAAATAATATCCCTTCAAAATTCCTGTCCTTACACAGGGACCAAAGGAGCACGAGTCTAATGAACTGCAGTTAGCGTCAACTCAGAACTTCGTTTTAATCCCTGCGTACCCTAAGGACCACTACATATATGTTAATATATACAAAGGCCCTCACTCACAAAAGGAAAAATATCAAGGGAAAGAGATATAGAAGCAGGGAGGCAAAAATACATATAGACAGAGATACAGATATAAAGAGAGATAAATAGATGGATAAATAGGCAGTTAGAAAAGAACAAGACTGAGAATTAGAATAAAAAAGGATTCTTCCACAGATATGTTATGAACACCTGTTCTCATCACATATACATACATACCTACATATACGTGCATACATACATACATATATACATACAAACATATTTGCCTACATACAGAGACAGAAACAGAAATGACCATTTATATAGAATTCCCACCGTTGCACGAACACAACATGTTTTTAGGCTAGGGTGACCCTAGTTGCGTTTTTGCAACTTTTATCTTTCTTGATGTTCTAGATATGATATGAGGTACTCGGAATCTTTAGATTAAATGTATAATTATTTTAATCATTTGAGTAATTACTGTAACATAAGAGCATGATTCAAATTTCAGCATAATATGAATAGTTTATGATACTTATGTCTTTTTCCTTGAAGACATAGTGAATGAAAAACTCAGCCAATTTTAGAAGTCACTGCACTAGAATCAAAGAATCCTTGAAGCGAAAATTTTGCTGCATTTGATTATTACAAATCTCAAATGAACACTGACATGGTCATAAAAACTCTACCAACTGTCATTCAGGATACAGGTATGAACAAATTGAACCACGTTTTTTGTTGCAAAAACGCAACCATGGCCTTATATGGGATATATGTATATCAGGTGGTCGTTGGTGTTCCGGTGGATAACACCGCCTGTGTTATCCACCGGAACAGCAACGACCACCTGATGGATTGGGATAACGCAGAGCTTCTTTTTAGTGAACCATACAGGGTGAGGAGGAAATGCCTGGAAGCGGCCGCCATTCAAAGCTTCAAAACCATTGAGCAGAACAGAGGCATGTTCAACATCGCCCCTCCTATCATCCATCTGTTACCCGCATTATACAAATGTTTGAAATGTACCCCTTAGTCCACTTCAGCAAACTGTCCGAAATGTCCTCCTTTATCTCCACCAAGTCCCACCCGTCATCCATCTGTTACACGCATTATACAAATGTATGAAATGTCCCCCTTAGTCCACTTCAACAAACTGTCCGAAATATCCTCCTTTATCTCCACCAAGTCCCACCCGTCCCCTTCTCCACCTACCACCCACCCCTCCCTGATAACCTCTCCCAGTTCCTTCCCCGTCGGCCTATATGTGATGAGATTCAACATCGACTGAAGTGTGCTGGAACTGCCTTCGGTCGTCTCCGTAACAGAATTTTTCAAGACCACGATATCAGAACCGACACCAAAATGGCCGTGTACAACGCAGTAGTCATCCCAACACTTCTGTACGCATCCGAAACTTGGACAACGTACCGTCGCCATCTGGACACGTTGGAAAAGTCTCATCAAAGATGTCTACGGAGTATCCTGAACATCAGTTGGAAAGACTGAAGAACTAATGTTAGCGTCCTGAAAGCAGCCAAAGCAACAAGCATTGAGGTTCACATCATCAAAAGTCAACTGAGATGGAGTGGGCATGTTGTTCGAATGTCCGACGACCGTTTATTAAAACAGATTTTCTATTCGCAACTGAAAGAAGGGAATCGGAAGAAAGGAGGACAGAAGAAGAGATACAAGGATCTGTTGAAGGCCAACATGAAAAAGTGTAACATCGACTTCAACAACTGGGAAGAAAATGCAAGAGACCGAAACTTCTGGAGGTCCACCATTCGCGAAGGAACAACAACATTCGAAATAAACCGAATTGGTCTCATCAGCCACCTTCGGGTGCACAAATAACCGCACTCAGACCAGAACGAAGACCATCATCCTCTGAAGAGAGAGGGATAGCCACGACGATATGTACTCAGAGTGTTTGCCATATGCCTGTACTTGAAAAAGCTGTAACAAGCGAAACGTCGTACCAATAAAGGTTTCGATCTCACACGGTGTTGATTCTCACAGTCTTGTCGGCTTTTGCCATTGAGTTTCAAGTTTAACTTTACCTTAGGGATCCTGTGCCCATGGAACTCAGTGTCCTCTGCAGTGCAGTGTTGGACGCCGAGGGATATTAAGGAGATAATCCTCTGAAGCTCGTGCAATGTGGCCTCTGTGTAAGGCATCCTGAAACAAGAAACGCGGTGAGATTGTAACGAGGAACCTACACCAAGAGGCACTGAATAACTGTGGCCGAAGCCATCATCTGTGCTCTCTTATGCGCTTTGGGGACTGTTGGGGCAGGTTCGAACTTTCACTGCTGGAAATCGGAGAGAAGTGCTGAATTCAAACCCACACCTAATCAAATTCGAGACCATCACGCTTTCAATTACGCCACCAGTGCACGAAGTGAGTGAATAGATAACTAAATAGATGAATGAATAAATAGATAAGCGAGTAAAGAAGTAAATAGATGCATAATTAGATAAGAAAATCAATCAATCAGTTCATCACATAAGATAGAATTAAATTGAATTAAGTTAAATTAGAATAAATTAAATTAAATTAAATTAAATTAATAAAATTAATTTAGATATAATACGATAGAATAGGATGAAATAATATAAATTGAAATAAAACAAATTAAAGAGTGTATCGAGTCAGACCCAACTTGGACGGAAGGAGACTGACGTAGCTGGCTTATGGCAAAATTATGATCGTTTATGGGTGTGATAACGAACGACGATGACGATGACGAAAACACATATACAACAGCGGTAACAAATATGATAACACCGACAAGACAACACAGTGAGGACAACATCAACCCCTCAACTTGGGTGAGAGACCCTCACTTTGCCTTGTCCTCCCACGAGGGCTGAATCTCTGGAGGAACCACTTTATCGATCTCCTGCTGCATCCTCTTCTGGACTTCCGGGTAGCGGGCCATGTAGAAGATTAACCATCGGAGGGTGTAGGAGACCGTCTGGCTTCCGGCGCCGAAGAGATCCCAGATGGAGGACACCAGATCTTGATCTAGGGAAGAACGCAAAGAGAGAGAAGAATCTTAGGTTTTTAAGCATTTAAACCCCAAAATTACAAAGGATTACAAAGGCGGAGCATGCTGACAGATCTTTTGGTCCATATCTAGGTCGAGTGCAAAAAAAAAAAAAAAAAAAAAAAAAAAAAAAAAAAAATAATAATGATAAATAAATAAACGAATAAATAAAAATATAATAATGTAAATAATAAATAATATAAAATAAATACATATAGTTAAATAATAAACAAACAGGTAAATAGTAAATAACAATTAATTGACATATAATTAATAATAAATGAGAATCAAGCAAATGATAATAAACAGAAAAATTATGACAAAACAAATAAACAAATAATATAAAGTAAATGATAGTCATTACAGCACCTTGCTTAGGTGTTTATCTAAATGATTCTTAAAGCTTCGAACTAAACTCCATTGCACTGCCTTTGCAGGAAGTTTATTCCAGTCATTAACTACACGGTTGGCGATGTTGCTTCTACCCACTTCAAAATTAAATCTATTTCCTGATAGTTTGAGACCATTGTTTCTCGTCGGATTCTCATTCAGTGTAAAAATATTGTTACTTTTGATGGTGTCAATTCTTTTTAGAATCTTAAAGACCTGCACCAAGCCACCTCGGAGTCTAAGCATTTTTAGGGAAAGCAGATTCATATGTTGTAATCGATTTTCGTATGATTTATTTTTTATATTTTGGAATCAGTTTTGTGGCTCGCCATTGTACTTTTTCCAATCTGTCAATGTCTTTAATGAGATTCGGTGACCATACTGAAACAGCATATTCCAAATGTGGACGAACTAACGATTTATATAGCTCGTTAATGAGTGATGGACTTTTGAAGTCAAAAGATCGCGCAATCAGCCTTAGAATCTTATTTGCTTTCTCAGAGGCTGAAATATACTGTTTGGATGATTTGAGATCGTTACTGATAATTACGCCGAGATCCTTTTCACTATCCACTTTTTGTAACGAATTTCCACATAACTTGTAAACGTACTTACTCTTATTTTTACCTATGAGCATAACCTTGCATTTACTTGTGTTAAATTTCATTAGCCACTTTTCAGATCATTACTGTATTTTATCTAAATCTTCTTGAATATCTAATTGGTTTGAGTGATCATTTGCCATTTCATCCAATTCTGTATCATCAGCAAATTTGGAAACAGTAGATTTTAGTCCATGGTCTATATCATTATATACACTATGAATAGAAGTGACCCAAGAACGGAACCCTGAGGAACTCCACTTGTAACAGTTTTCCATTCAGAAGATTTTCCATTTAAAACAACTCTTTATTTTCGGTCATTCAACTAGTCCAACTTAATAGGCTACCACTTATTCCGTGTGAGGCTAATTTGGTATGTAGTCTTTTGTGGGGGACGGTATCAAAAGCTTTTGCAAAGTCTAGATATATTAACTCTATATTGTTTCTTTTGTCATTAATCGAGATAACTGTGTTGTAGAATTCGAGTAAGTTAGTCAAGCAAGAACGTTTTCGTCTGAAACCATACTGGCTATCATTTATCAAACAGTTACTTTCTAAATGATGTTCGATAGCATCTCTGATGATAGTTTCCATTATTTTTCCTACGATTGAAGTCTGTAGTTATTTGGTTTCATTTTGTCACCTTTTTTGAACATGGGAGTAACGTTAACTAGCTTCCATTCTCTTGGGACATCTCCGGATATGATGGATTTCTTGAAAACTTCTAATGGAACATCAATCTCATTTTTCATTTCCTTTAAGATTCTTGGATGCCAACCGTCAGGCCCTGGTGTTTTATTAACTTTAAGTGTCTCTATACACTTTTTAATTCTTTAATTTTTTTATATTTACCATAGTGAGTAAGTTTACCCTAGACTTTTCACAGGTTTCAGTTTGGAGTTCACTTTGAGGTGTTTCGTTTACGAATACTGAGCTAAAATAATTGTTTAAAATATCACACATTCCTTCATTTGAATATTCAAGTTGACGGTCAGCAGATAATAGCGGACCAATGTGATTCCTAACAACCTTTTTATCTCTAATGTAAATATAGAATTCTTTGGGATTCTCTTAGGATTTATCAGCGATATTCATCTCGTATTGTCATTTTCGTTTTTTTTTTCTTTCTAATCTCTCTGTATTAATACATAACTTTGATAGTCATTAAGTAAACCCTAGTACTTGTATTTCTTATAAGCCTGTCTCTTTTTAGCAATACTTTTTTCAGTTTCTTTGTCAAGCCATTTTGGGTGAGCTTGATTTGGAGGACGTCTGTCCTTAAAAGGAATGTAAGTATGAATCATCTTAGTGAGCGCATTTTGAAATATTTCCCACATGTGATCTACAGTCCTATGAACTGAGCTTTACTGAAATCGGGTATTTTAGAAACACAAGTATCTATTCTAAAAATTCTAGTAGTTTGAATCTAACTAAGTTATGATCACTATTTGCAACAGTTTCACCGACTTCTACATCGGTTATCATGCTTTCGCGGCTAGTAAACAATAGATCGAGTAAGTTTCCATGTCTTGTGGGCTCTTTTACATGCTGAACTAAGTAATTGTCACCCAGAAAATCAATCAAGCGACTACCTACATGGCCATGTTCAAGGGTCATCCAATCAATGTCAGTAAAATTGAAATCACCCATTATTAATAGGTCCCGGTCGCAGAAACTAGACAGTTATTGAAATAACAGTTTGTCGTCAACTAATGATAATGTCTTTGGCCTATATTTTACACCTACATTAATTTTTTGTCCATTTGTTTGGGTTAATTATACCCACAAGCTATCATATGCATCCAGTTTCACTTTCTCTAAAACACAGGCATGGACATTGCATTTAACGTACAACAGAACACCCCAACCTTTCTTGTGGTTTCTATCCTGATGAAAGTGTTTATATCCCGATATATTGAATTCAGGTTCAAACTCTTTACCATTTAACAGTGTCTCGGTCATTCCTATCATATCGAGATTTTCGCTTTTGACATACGCCTGTATTTCTTGGAATTTGTTCCTATTACTACGAGCATTAAAGTACATGGTTTTAAGAAACTCGTGATTATTTCTTTTTGACACGTTTGGCATTCAATGCCTCATTTATATTTCTCCCATCAAAATTAACATTTCCCAGACATCACAGACATCTGGTCGTTCACGGTCATCCGATCACTTTTGTATACTTTGTCCCCCTACGTCACCGCGTTTCACACTGAGCTCCCGACATTCATTGACATTCTGTCCGGCATCCCTTTCTAAAATCGTATTCTGTCCTCCAGTGACGTTAAATCCTACCGTGATATTTTGTCCTTCACTATCATTACATCCCATCGTGATATTTTGTCCTCCACTGTCATTACATCCCATCGTGATATTTTGTCCTCCACTGTCATTACATTCCATTGTGATATTTTTGTCCTTCATTGACATTCTGTCCGGCATCTCTTCCTAAAATTATATTTTGTCCTCCACTGACATTATATCCTACCTTGATATTTTGTCTTCCACTATCATTACATCCCATCGTGATATTTTATCCTCCATTACCATTACATCCCATCGTGATCTTTTGTCCTCCACTGTCATTACATCCCATCGTGATATTTTGTTCTTTGACAATACATCCTAATGTAACATTTCGTTCTCTACTGACATTATATCCTAAAAATATATTTTGTCCTATTCTGGCGTATTGTTCTACATTAATGCTACACTCTACCCTGTTTTCCCCAGTATATTCTATTTCCCCTTCCCTTTGGGTTTCTACCCCGAAAAGGGAACTAGTTCACTACAAACTCCCACAATGAGGTTTGTAAAATCATCTTTTCCTCGGCGGGTAAAGTGGATCCCATCAGAAGCGTAAAGGTCATGACGCCTAGAAAAGAGATACCAAGGATCAAGAAAGAGGTATCCAAGTTGCTTGCACAGTCGTGATCCTCTCATTGATCCTTTGTTGCTCTAATGTTCCAACACGAGCCAGCGTAGATCCTCGGTACGATCTCACAGACTACGTGACGGCTCTCACGTTCCTTCATCTCCTGAAGGAGGACCTTGTAATTCTGAACAAGTTCCTCTGATCTCACCCCACCCACATCGTTACTTCCCGTATGAACAATCGTAACCAGGTTCGTCCGTCTTTGCTTCCTGATGGTCTGGGCACAATCGGTGATCCCATGACCCGGTTGACATACAAGCTTGCAACGTCGTTTAGTCCTCCGCTGCAGGATGTCGTCATAGCCTCCCACCATGGAGTTCCCCATCACCAAGAACTCCTGATTTCGAGCCACTTCATCCTCCAGCAGAGCAAAACTATTGGCTAGAGCCAGCGGTTGCTCCACAGGGCACCCACTTACCGAACGAGGGATCGACAAACTGGACCCCGCGGAACGCCACTCGCTCACGGTAGTGGCAGAGGGGAAGAAGTGAAACGCTCTTTGGGTTGTAGGGAGGATTCACTCTTCTCACAGAGCGCACTCCTGAGAAGACGAATTTCCTCCTCACACATCCTGAGACGGTCCTCCAGATTCACACAACCTTCACAAGTCATTTCGCTCCTTCAGCAATACAAACGGCAAAGAGAAAATATAAATCAACAAAAGAAACCGAAGCGGTCTCTAAATAAACTAAATACACGAAGCTTATTCTGCTTACCTTGTACTATTACTCCTACCTTTGGAGTACAGTAACAGAATACTGTTTTGATTCTAAATTAATAGAATACTACACTTTTTCTTATATCTATCTTAAGTATCTAAGCCCTTGGACCAATACGTCCTTAAGATCTTATGTAGCTGGACTTATAAGTCCTAAACACCTTGAATCATTGGACCACTGAATCCGTAGATCTTTAGACCCTTAGCTTTTACCTAATTAAAAAAAATCGTCCTACAAGATTCATTTGTGGTGAGGTGAATGACAAAAAATTATACAAGGGCTTAGAAATTTACTTCAAAAAACAGGATTAGGCTTCTTAACTTACGATCTCTGGAGAGACGTAGAGTGCGGGGTGATAAGGTATAGGCACTCAAATAGACAAGGTCATTATATTAAGACAGCAGAGTATTCTAACCATAATCCCACAGATTACAACACAATGGAAAACTACATCGCAACATACATACGCACATACATACACACACACCACCAACTTCTTCCTCCACGTCACCAAACCGTGAAGTACCCCTGATTCCAAAGAACACCTTTTACTCATACATAATATATTATGTAATTTAGATTAATAACCATAATATATAAATAAGCAGAAATAACTATACATTCTAATTATTATAAAATAAAATAGTATCCAAAACTAGTATGACCAAAATAAAATGTAAACTATTTATAACCTGTAAATTATTCAATA
>NC_134778.1:29673292-29680792 GCF_046742065.1 Oratosquilla oratoria | reverse complement strand
CTCCCCTTGTACATCTCATCACCTTACTTTTGCCCACATTTATCTTCAGCTTCCTTCTTTCACACACCTTCTCGAACTCTGTCACTAACTTCCTCAATGCCTCCTCTGATCCTGCTACAAGCGCAGTGTCGTCACCAAACAACAACTGGCTTATTTCCCACTTTTCTCCATTTTTCTTTAATCATCTCCAACCCCTGACCCACTACCCTTGCATTCACCTCTCGCACCACCCCATCCATGTATAGATTGAACAGCCAGGGCGACATACCACATCCCTGACGAAGTCCCACCTTCACCTCAAATCATTCACTCTCTCCACTTCTAATCCTAACACAAGCTCTACTACTCTCGTAAAAACTCTTGACTTCTCTTAACAGCTTTCCTCCTATTCCATATATATGCAGTACCTCCCACAGTGCCTTCCTGTCTACCCCGTCGTAAGCCTTTAACAGATCCATAAAAGCCCAAAAAACATCCTTACCTTTTCCTATAGCTTTCTCACATATCTATTTTACCACAAAAATCTGATCTACACAACCCCTACTTGTCCCAAACTCACACTGTTCCTCACCAATTACTCCCTCTGTTCCTCTCCTAATCCTCTCAATCAAGACCCTCCCATAAGCCTTCCCAACTACACTTAACAAGCTGCTCCCTCTCAAACTACTACATTCACACTTGTCCCCCTTTCCCTTGTAAAGCGGAACGATACAGGCACTCCTCCAGTCCTCCGGCACTCTACCCTCTCTTAAACAAACATTAGATAACCTCACTAGCCAGTCCACAATAACTGCACCTCCCTTCTTCAGACATTCTGCATGGCATCCATGCAACCCAGGTGCCTTACCTGCTCTCATCATCTTAACAGCTGCTTTCACTTCATCTTTCCCTATTTCTCCTCCACTTTTCTCACTCATCACTCTCATTTTCTTAGCGCTTCCCACTGCAACTACCTTTCCCTCCCTATCTTCCTTCACATTTAGCAACTCCCTAAAATACTCTGCCCACCTTCCTCTCACTGCCTTTTCTTCCATTATCATCTCTCCATCTGCACCTTTTACCTTTTCGTCTCTACTTGATTCGCCTCGTTTTCCTCTTTTAATTTCTTTCCAAAACATCTTTTTATTACTTTCAACATTTTCTGTCATACTCTTACCCCATTTCACATCTGCTCTCCTCTTTGCTTACTTTGTCTTATGCTTAACTTCCCTTCTCTTTACTTTGTACCTCTCATACGATTCCCTCGTCCTAATCTGTAGCCAATCTATGAAAGCCTGCTTCTTCTCTTCTACACCCTTCTTTGCTTCCTCATCCCACCACTCACTACCCTTCCTTCTATTTCCTCCCGCCCTCCTTGTTCCACACTTGTACCTTTCCCATTTTATTTTCATGTCTCATATATACCATGTGTAATTTTTTCTTTTGTATGCCCCTGAAGATGTGAAATATCACTTGTACCTTTCCCATTCTATTTTCATACCTCTTAATTTTTTTCTGTATTCCCCTGAAGATGTAAAATATCACGAAAGCGCTTGGGAATTAAAGTTTCTTTTCCGTCTTCTTTGTGGTTTTCAGCAATATATTGGATCATGTGGTTTTGTGATCTTTTTGTATATACATACATATATATATATATATATATATACATATATATATGTATGTATATATATTATATATATATACACATATATGTATATATTATATATGTATATATATATGAATATATATATATATATTATGTATATATATACATATATATATACACATACTGTATATATATGCATATATATATATATACATGTATATATATATATATATATATATATATATATATATATATATATATTCATATATATATCAACAGATACTGAATGGTCCCCAGAACACAGATATTCATCCTATCAACCACATTATCTTTTTTCCGTTTGTTGAGTATCGGCTAGGATTGAGTCCTCTGCCTGACAGCGTCTTAGTTTCCGAATATGCTTCCATCGAGCTACATACCACTGTTAGTCTCAGTTGTGTTTGTAAAGAATTAGAATGGAAAGAAGTTATTGTGTTGATAAGATGAATACACACACACACACACACACACACACACACATATATATATATATATGTATATATATATATATATCCATATATCCATATATACATATATATATATATGTATATAAACATATATACACATATATCATATATATATATGTATATATATATATATATACATATATATATCATATACATATATGTATATATATATATATATATATATATATGTATATATATATAAACGCGCGAACGCGAAATTCTACATACACATCTATATTTTCCTTGTTGATCTGCTTCTTTTCTTTTGTTGAAACAGATTTTTACTATGCATACGACAGGTAGAATATTACACCTCTGGTAAGAAGTGGGGGGAGGTGCAAAAATGGCAAAATTTACATGTCATTTGTCGACATTGCCAATGTGAAAGTTACTATTCAAAGTAATTTGTGAAGAGGAAATGAATCTTTCTCTCCACGATTGATAATGTCATTGGGTCCCAAGGAAATCGAAATGTGGACTAAGATTTTGCTTTGCCTTGGCACCACCCCTATCCCCACCCCCACCCCACCCTCTAACCCAGGACATCCCCCCTTGTGCACTACATTATCATCCAAGTGTTCTATCCAGTGGCATTTGATTTTTCATGAATCACTATTTGTCTATTTGATCTTTGAGAAGATCTAAAACAAAGTGCCATAGCCAGAACCAATTCCCAGTCAATTACAAGAACCCAAAACAAAAAATTTGCCACGAAGATATTATATCAATTCATGGATAGGGATGACGGGTGGTAAGGGACATGGAACTACCTAGTGCAGGCTTTATGGTCTCTGCACTCTCCTTCATTCTTATGTCCTTACCCCAAGAACCCTCACTGACTTACTTGCTACAAGCTGCCAGATGACGTTGAGCACAGACACGTTCATGAATTCGTCGAGTTCAGTGAGCCCTGCCCGAGTCTCGAAGATTTTAATCATCATCCGGGCCTCGAACTGTATGGCGTTTACCATCGAGGACCTCCCCATGCCTAGGCTATGAAGATGGCGCAGTGCAAAGCGGCGACCATTATGCCAAACTTCGCCGTTGCTGCCAACGATCCCTTTCAACGTAAAATGGCATGTCACAACAAATATATGTAGCCGTGACGTGTTGTATTGACTACTGCAAAAGTCAGAAACAAATACCATGATCCACAAGCGACAACTATTTGGTCAAATCGCGCCGTTGCTACCAACAATCCGTTTCAACGTGAAATGACGTCGCAATAACTACAGAAGATTGATGTGTTGTACTCAGAATTTAATGTATTTTCTTTTTGTACAGTCTAACAATACACATCACATAAGGTTCTTTTGCAACATATATATATATATATATATAAATATATATATATATATATATATATATAAATATATATATATATATATGGTAAAATGGAAATCACACAATTGGGAACAGAAACGTTGTTTCTTACCGGTTTCGCCTTCTGAGGCTTTTTCAGAGGTAATAATTCACAGAATGTAAATGCATTGGTATCTGTAGGGAAGTTGTTGTGGTCCATGAGGGATGCGGGAGTGAGAATCTGCATGTTTATTGGTCCGTTGATTATGTCGGGTCTGGAATAAAACCTGTTCCCAATCGTGTGATTTTCATTCTTACCACTCATGCACCTGTCATGATGCCACTATATATATATATAGATATATTTATATATATATATATATATATATATATATATATATATATATATTTATATATACAATATATAGTTATATATATATATATATATATATATATATATGTGTGTGTGTGTGTGTGTGTGTGTGTGTGTGTGTATACAGTATATATATATATATATATATATGTATATATATATATATACGTATATGTATATATATATACGTATATATATATATATATATATATATATATATATATATATATGTATGTATGTATGTATGTATGTATGTATGTATTTATTTACCTAGTTGTATCTTACGGGAAGGGGAGCTACGCTCGTGGTGTCCCGTCTTTGTATCTCGCAGTATCTAGTTTGCTCTTAAATCCATGTATGGTTTTTGCACACACTATTGTTTCGTTTAATTTGTTCCATATATCCACCACTCTGTGTGGAAAGCTGCTCTTTTTCAGGTCCCTTCTATAATTGTCCTTTCTGAGTTTATTTTCATGTCCTCTTGTCTCTTATTCCAATTTAGTAAGTCTTCTCTATCAAAGACTTTCATGCCTCTCATGATTCTATAGATGGTCAATAGGTCATCTCTTTCTCTTCTCTGTTCTAGAGTCGGTAATTCTAGCTTTCACAATCTCTCCTTATATGAAAGTGTTGGAGCTATCTTCGTAATTGCTCTTTGGATTCTTTCAATTTTCTTTATATTCATTTCACAAATTTTGGCTACTGTACTTGTAAGGGAGATAGGTCTGTAATTTGTTGGGTCTTCCTTGTTTCCCCCTTTATATATTGGTACTATATTGGCATTTTTCAGTCTTCTTTGAGTGAGCAGATTATTACCTTATATACTTTGTATATTAGTTCATCTTTACATTATTCTAGTATCCAGTTTGCAATCCCATCCAGGCCGTGCGATTTCCTGACATCAAGTTTTATTATCTGGTCCATTATTTCTTTTCTTGTTACAATTATTTCTTTCATGAGGGAGGGGGGGGTATCTCACTTCATTCTTTCATCCCAATGCTGTATATTTTCTCTAGTGAACACAAACTTGAAGTGTTTGTTCATTACTTCAGCCATTTCTATATTTTCTGTGTATTCTATATTCCCTTGGCGTAATTTTATTATTTCCTGTTTGGTTTTTAGTTTACTGTTTATATATCTATAGAATAATTTTGATTGATCCATACATTTTTCTATTATGTCTTTTCATATTTTCTTTTTTCCTCCCTGCGTATTTTTACATATTCATTCCTTTGATTGGTATATATTTGCCACTTTCCAGTTTTTTTCCGAGCTTTATCTCTTCTATCTTTCGCCCCACTGTACCTTCTGTTAAACCAGCACTTGATATACACATTTTCCTGTTTTTGTCTTGGTACATATTTATCCACTACTTCATTATAGATTTCTAAAATCATCCATTTCTCTTACGCTTGTGTCTCTTTATTGTAGAATTTTTCCCAATTCAGTTTTTTGAAAGAAGTTTCCAAGTTTTCCAAAGTCCGTTTTGTTATACATCAGTCTTTCTTTTCTGTATTTCTCGTTTTTTTCATATATATTTCCTCTTTTAGTTTAAACTCAAATAGTATGTAGTCACTCTTCCCAATTGGTGTCTTGTATTCAATATTATCCACAAGTTCAGTCTCTGATGTAAATATTAGATCTAGTCTCGACGGTTATTCTTTTTTTCTCTATCCGGCATTTTCTTTTACCCATCGTGTCATTGTATATAGTCAAGTAATATATATTCCCTAAAGGTCCTCTCCACCTTTCACAATCATCTCTTCCCAACGCATTTCTTTGCAGTTAAATTCTTCCATAAGTATTACGTTTCGTCTGTCCTTCAGCATTTTATCTAATGAATGCCTTGTGTTTTCTAACAGTTCAGAATAAAATGTGTGTGTGTATGTTTGTGTGTGTGTGCGTGTGTGTGTGTGTGTGCGTGTGTATGTGTTGTGTGGGTTGTGTGTGTGTGTGTGTGTGTGTGTGTGTGTGTGTGTGTGTGTGTGTGTGTGTGTGTGTGTGTGTGTGTGTGTGTGTGTGTGTGTGTGTGTGTGTGTGTGTGTGTGTGTGTACATGTATACATTTTTCTTTTCTTTTTCATGTCAGGGGCGTATACAGTCATGAACATGATTTTTCCCCACAGTATGGTTTTATCTGTGTAAACTCATTTTTAGGTGTTAAGTCACCGATACGTGATGTATTTTACATAAAGTACTTATGTCACGACAAAGCTATTTTTGTAAATAGTAATCCGTTATCTTATCAGTGTAGCTTTAATTACATAAAGAGAACCACTGATTGTAACACAATATCTACTAATCGTCATTGTGCGCTTGTGGAAAAAGTAATAAACAAAGGTTTTGACAAACTATTCACTCACCAGAATGAAATCGTCTGGGTGTTCCAGAGGAAATTTGTATATTAACCCTACACTGGACTTACAATTTGACACACCTATGATGGGATCTGAAACATGGTTGGAGCCTGTTAGTAGCCTTGCATAGACTATGCTTACCAACGCTTTAGAGCCAGAAGGGTTTGTAGTGTCTAGTGTAAAATTTCCACAGCCGTCTACTTTTCTCTCTCTCTCTCTCTCTCTCTCTCTCTCTCTCTCTCTCTCTCTCTCTCTCTCTCTCTCTCTCTCTCTCTCTCTCTCTCTCTCTCTCTCTCTCTCTCTCTCTCTCTCTCTCTCTCTCTCTCTCTCTCTCTCTCTCTCTCTCTCTCTCTCTCTCTCTCTCTCTCTTTTGTAGTGTATACACAAAAATAGTGGGTTAAACAATGATTAAGCACTACGTAACAACCTACCAGAGTTCTCTCCTTTACTTATCATGTTGAAGATGGACCAGCATGGCCTGTTTGTAAACTCCGCCTTCGCGCAAGCCTCCTTGCAAAGATCGAAGCGACACAAAAATACATTAATGGACGTCCCGATACGAATCCTGAAAGAAAGATGGGAAAAGGTCTTCGGTGGAAGAGAAAGAGAGGAGGGTGAGGGAGGGAAACGCGAGGTGGAGGGAGTCAGAGGAAAGAACAATGGTAGTCAGGATTATTCAGCAGAATTAACATGATATAAATATGGAGGAGGCTACAAGAAGTCATAAGGCCTGCATTAGTCAGTTCCATGCCCCATACAACCTGTCATCTCTATTCATAAAATTATTTAATATTCTCTTAAAACAATAGTTTCAGCAATCATTAACCTGTTGATAAACCACTTCTTGCTTATTTCCTTCTTTAACCTAAACATAAAAGATTTATTAAGAAACAAAGTACCCAAGAAGTTAGGGGGAGTTACTGAAATTTGTTTAGAAATAATTTGTACCAAAATATAATTTCGAAGTGTTATTCATTTTTCATCTAAAATCAGAATCAGGTGGTAATCATCTAATTGAAAGCTAGACATTCAGAAGTGGGATTATCTTTCTGCCTGGCACCTTGTAAGAAGAAGAAAAAAAAAAGATAATTTTTTCACTTTTTCGATTCCTTTGTTTCCTAATTCCTAGAGAATTTAAATTCGTACGTCTAGACATCTCTAGAACTATTCTATTCTATACGTGTCTACAATTTTTTTTTTTTTTCCTGCACGTAGGCTCCGCCAGCCATCAAGACATTTTTTGTGGCATTTTTACTTACATGAAGATGTCTCCATACTTCTTCCTTAGAGATTTGACTTTGCTCTCGCTCGGTATCGGGGGGAAAGCCACGTGACCCACCAGCGGAAGCCCCCAGAGACCTTGAACCAAATCAAGAAT
>NC_134778.1:29663292-29668292 GCF_046742065.1 Oratosquilla oratoria | reverse complement strand
TTGATTGCCCCCTCTTGTAGGTGGAAAGTTAGGCGACGGCTGACTTTACATCTAGTAAAACCAATATAAGAATGGGGGAGGAAATTACAATTTCCTGTAGAACATTTATATTCATATACTACATTAGTTTTAGATGTGAAGTCCGATCGCTTAGACAAATTGTTTGTCATGATCAGGGAGGGAGTTTTTGGGTTTTTATAATATATGAGAGCTCTGATTTTGTTGTTCTCATTTGTAGGAAGGCAATTTTTATAAATGATGTCCCTGATGACTTTTTCATCTTTCTTATAATTACTAGTGAAGGTGTTTCTGTAGTAAATGTTAATGGAGTTATGATTTTGTGGTTCTTTAATTGTGAAATGGGATTCAAGCATTTTGGAGGTAACAGAATCAAAGTCAGTGTTAGAATATCCATTATTTGTGAGCATCTGTCTCAGGTGTTGGAGTTCACTGTGTAAAGCTTGCCATGAGGAACATACTGAAATGGCTCTTTTTATATATGCTCTAATGACACCTTTTTTGTAGTTGTCTGTGCACTCGCTCTTACCATTCATGCACTTATCCAAGTTGATGGGTTTTCTATATACACTAGTAATGAAGTTGTCGGAAGTAGAATCGACCAGCACATCCAGGAAGGGGAGTAGACCATTGTTGTTCATTTCAGTGGAAAAAGTTAAACCTGAAATTTCCTGAAGTCGGCACCGTATATTTTCTAACAATTCAACAGAATTATATATATATATATATATATAGTTACGACTACAGACTCGTCGTAGTGAAGATTTCATTCAGACGCACATGCGCGCATGTGCGTATGTGTAACTCGGACTATGCCGGCCGTTCCCACGGTAGGCTTGGTGGACTTCTCGACATCCAACTGTCAGTAATCGACGTAAGAATACTGTTAAAGTGATGAATTATATATTTATGATGTATTCCATTCTTTTTGTACACTGTCAAACATATTCTATACATTGCATATAGATTTATGTATGTATATTAACTTGTGGATCTCTCTTGTCAATCTTACGAGTTTATTTACGTAAGATAAGAGAAATTACATATTCTCTTAATCTTCGGACGCCGGTGAGAAAGATCTGTGCCTACGTGAGGTTTATCGACGTCTAGAGACTCTTAAATTGATGAATTTTATTCATCGGACGTATTTCGTTCTTTTTTGTGCTTTGACAAACTATTCCATACTTTGCATATAGATTTATGTATGTATATTATTTTGCGGATCTATCTTGTCAATCTTAGGAATTGATTTACGTAAGTTTAAGATAAATTGTACAATACCGTTGTATTCGGACGCCGAAACACCGGCGTGAGAACATGCGCGCTCTGGAAAAAAATTCATGTGAACCAATATTTTGGCAACTGCGTCCCTAACTTACATTTACGTACGTATAGATATTCATATAAAAACTATTAAGTTTCTGCTTATCTAAGATTGACAAGGTAACTTTATCAAAAATTATTTTCTATTCATTGATGTAAAGAATATCCGTGTATGTACTAGGAAGTATTCCTAAACACTCTTGTTAATCGTCGCGTCTAGCGACACTTGGCATCTCTCCGGATCTTACGGAGAAGAGTCTATATATGTCATTGCTTGTAACGGTCAAGTTGGACTCTGCTTATCGGAGCTTCCCATTGCACTCGTCCACTACGTTGGACTTAGACATTATAGTCGTAGTTTCATCTCGACTTATATTTTCTCGATTCATTCTGGTCTCTGCTTACACCAGAGTCCCATTGCACTAATCTCACATCTTAGTCTAGCTTTGCTAGAACTCGTCCACTTTGTCGGACTTAGACTTTTAGTCGTAGAATTTTCTCGACTTTGTAATTTTTTACGTAAATTATTACGTAGGACTTAGTTTCCATTCTGTTGGTCGATATTTCTCGACTTTACCACTTATTGTCTTTAAGACTATTTTTTCCTTTATTGAATGTCGATATTTGATCGACACTTATATATATACGTGTCTTGGCAGTATTAGCCTTTTATGTTCTGTGAATTTACGTGCTTCGGACATTGTACTTTTCGCTAGTTTTGGCGACTTCTATTTTTCGATCATTGTTTAATTTGTATCTTTTAGAAGGAAATAATCTTTCTTAAGCAGAACTCTAGTTTTTGAACCTGGCCCTTCCCCATAGGCGTCACAATATATATATACATATATATATATTAGTATTAACAACCACAATGCACTTTAATTCTAAGCCATCAAGGCCGACATGCAGAAATTGAAATGCGGTACTGCCAAGGACTCGAACCCCAGCATCCTCATGACAAGTGCGGTAGTGACTTACCAACTAGGATATCAATCTCTCTTGATAGCCTAGTTGGTAAGTCACTACCGCACTTGTCATGAGGATGCTGGCGTTTGAGTTAGTCATATTTCAATTTCTGCATGTCGGCCTTGATGGCTTAGATTTAAAGTGCATTGTGATTGTTAAAATATATTATCAATCACTGGAATCCATTCAGTGTTGTACATATAAATATATATATATATATATATATATATATATATATATATAAAAATATATATATATATATGAATATATATATATATATATATATATATATATATATATATTCATTCATTTATTTATCTACTTTTTAATTCATTCATTTATTTATTTACCTATCTATATATTTATTCATCTATTTACTTATTCATTTGTTTGGGGAAGGCTTCCTCCAGGGTATTTGAATGATTGGATGGTAATGGTTTATCGTTTCAGTATTAATTCTATTTCGGTTGACTGACTTGTAAACGACGACGGTCGATAATCCTGATAGTCTCAACCACGTTCTCTTAAGTAAGTAATACTCTGTTAAATAGACCGTAAAGTTCCTTACTGATCAAGCTATTCTCGGCTTTCTCGAAAGAACGTATCAATTACGGAGGTCCCCTCCTTACACTTCCCAAACTCCTTGGGTTTAGAGGGAAAGCCGTGAGGAGTTTTATCAATAAGTAACTTTCCGGTCTATTCAACAGAATATGCCTTCAAGAAAAAAAAACTGCTACCCAATTACTTAACTAAGATCACCCAGTGTCAGCGATGACAAAAATGTAGCTGTTTAGTGGGCTAAAAGGGTAAAGGCGTCATTGCAATTCTTATTACATTGTATATCATACAAAACAATACGTCCTGGCGTGTAGACGTACACAACCGATTGTCATCAAAACACGTTAATAGATTTATTATTGATGTATATCTAGTTGTATGAATGAGATATCATTATCTCAGTTGTCTCTTCAACTAACGCTTAACAGAATGATTATGACTACAATGTTACAGCGCCAAAAAATACGCAATATCTGAAAGTTGAGATTCATCATTCGGTTCATAACACTGGAAATTTTGGTTTCCAAATTATTTGTAAAGACTCGTGAAATTAGCCTATTTTCACTAACTTTTAAGCTACATTTTTATCAGAGAGTTTAAAGAACTGACAAAACGTAAAGCTGCATCGAGTTGTATGTTCTTTTCATGATTATAGCAAAAATCTTAAATGGTGTAGTAATTAATTGATCCAAACTGAGAACGTTAGAGAACTTACCTGTTTGAGTTCTCTAACTAATCGTCGGAACTAAATAGAATTCTTGAGGCTTCGATGTCTGTAGAAATCCTTAGCCGAGGTTTGATTGTCCATCTAGTACCAGGGTTAAAGCTTGTCTGGCGTTCAGTCACTAAAACTTAGTCTCGTTCGGCTGGAGTTCTAACGAGCTTTCAAAACGGCTTCGAAGCCACGGGACAACTGCTACTTCAAGTAAGTTCTCAAGTTCCCGATTTGTTAATCAAATTACAACATAGACTTAAATGAATAATAAAGAGGGAGGGGAGTTTGATAATATATTAATTAAACTAACGAAGCAGAGCGCTTTCGTATAATTACATCTTCAGTGCAGATACAAAGAAGGAATTATAAGATGAAGAAACAAGGTACAGAATATATGACATAGTGAAGAGGGCATTCGGAGAGGTAGTGGAAGAGTACACGTGACGGACGTTTGGGACGTCCTGGTAGCCAAGAAGTATGGGACGTTTGGGCCGTCCCATACTTGTTGGTTACCAGGACGGCCCAAATGTCCCATACTTGTTGGCTACCAGGACGGCCCAAACGTCCGTCACGTGTTTCTTCCACTACCTCTCCGAATGCCCTCTTCACTATGTCATATATTCTGTACCTTGTTTCTTCATCTTATAATTCCTTCTTTGTATCTGCACTGAAGATGTAATTATACGAAAGCGCTCTGCTTCGTTAGTTTACTTTTCCTAGTGGTTACTTACGCATATATATACATATATTTTTTTATATATATATGTGTATATATATATATATATATATATATATATATATATATATATATATATCCTGAAGACGTCTCCTAAAGACGAAGAGGTCGAAGTAAGTGAATTTGCCTTCGGAGACCGGGCAACACGCTGAAGCCGGGCAGGAAGGTGTTGAGAAGTAAAGCGGTGATGACAAGTTGTTATGACTACAGAAGGGAGAAAATAATGAAGATAAAACAAATGAAAAGATAAAGAGAAGAGATGGAATCTGTTGTTCAAAGTAAAGAAAATGGTGACTGGAGTAAAGATAGATAGATAAATCAATCAAATAAATGAATAAATGAATAGTTAATTAATAGACTAGGTCTGTATGAACAGCTTTCCACGTGCTGCGGTGGGAGAAGGCCCGCCTAACGTAAGCACCTCTTGTAAGAATCTGGACACTCTCCCCTGGCATTTAGGCAACGACCAACATTGGTATATTTTGTGAAGACAGAAGACAGTATTGGTCCTCTTTCTTTTCGACAAGGACATCAAGGAAGGGAAGGATTTTGTCCTTACTCTCTTCGATGGTAAAATTGAGGACTGAGTATGAAGAATTATAAAGAAAAAATGAAATACAGAGAATTAGAGAAATGTTCTCTTAAAATCATTGACGCCACTTGTGCTTTAGCATTTAACAGGAA
>NC_134778.1:29650792-29653292 GCF_046742065.1 Oratosquilla oratoria | reverse complement strand
CAATTTTTTCTTTTATGTATTGTCCGATTCTATACACTTCTATGTCCTTTTCTATTTCTTGCTTTTCGTCTTTTACTGCTTTCAGAGTTTTTCTTGCTATTTCTTTTTCTCTCAAATACCTAACTAGGTTCTGTTTTTCCCTTAGACCATATGCTATTATAATGTGCACTTTTTTAATCCACTGTATCTCTAACCCAAGTTTCTTTTTCCTTGATTACTCGAATAACTGTATCTTTGGCATTCTCCTGCATTTGTTGTTGTACAACTTCTTTAAAAGCTATCTTTTCGCCTTCTTGACCTTTTTTCAATTCTTTCCTGATTTTATGTAAATCTTCCTCTCCTATGTTTCCTCCAATTTTCTCGGTCATTCCCTTTATTTGTTCATTCACTTCTTTTTTTAAGGTCGCACTATTATTGGTATTTTTGTTGTTCATCCTCTTATTTTTCAATTTTTACTTCAATTAGTTCTTTTTTTTCATTCACTTACCTTATTATTTATTTCAGCATTTTTTTCTGAGTTACGTCAGCTTTGGAAAAAAACACGGAGACATATTCACGTAAGTAACGTTAAGGGGTATTAACGTTGGCCCTTTTTATAGTGTCCTTTTTACCACTAAGACCCCCCATAAAAACATAACATAAGATTGAGGAGACTGCAACAGACCATAAGGCTTACACTAGGCAATTCCATGTCCCTTACCACCTTTCATCCCTATCTATAAAGTTATCTAACCTCGTAAAACAACTAATTATTTCAGCCCTCACTACATGGCTACTAAGTCTATTCCATTGGTTAACCACTCTCTTGGTAAACCAGTTCTTGCCTATTTCCTTCTTAAACCTAAATTTGTCCAATCTAATTCCATTACTACAAGTCCTGCCCTGCTGTCTCAATATGATGACCTAGCTGCATCACCCTTGTTAAAACCCTTGACCCATTTGAATACTTCTATCTATAGTAGTCAGACCTTGTCTTCGGCCCTTAGTAGTTAGGGCCACACACCTTCAACCAACCCTAAGGAACGTTAACTTTTATTCGAAATAAAACTTAAACTAGTTTTCTAGTTAATTTTTTTCTTGTTTACTGATTTATCTACAAAATTTACCGGTAGTTTTCATAAGTATAGGCAATGAATTTAATTAAATTCTATTATCTAAATTAAGTGTTTCCCAAGTCTTGCAAAAGGTTTCAAAATTACGGCCCTTAGGCTCGTTTCACACGTATCGTATCAAATAACCATGGGTGTCTATGGACATTATCACATGTGTATAAAAGTGTCCATAGACACCCATGGTAATTTGAGAGCACGACGTCGTGTCGTGGACGGCGCACGGCGAAAAGTCGATACGTGTGAAACGAGCTTTACTCCTTCCCTCCATTCCTCTCCTGAATAGCTTTTTTTTTTTGAGAGAGAGAGAGAGAGTGAAGGTGACGAAACACTAGGCATGTCTCGCTAGCATGCTACTTGCTACTTTTGTTTTTAAATTTCCAAATGTCAAATTATTCTTGCGTCATACAATGACGTTCTAAGAGAAGTTAAACCAATTCGAATGTTAGACACACTGTTGAGATGTTCATACGAAGGCTTAGAATGTTGTAACCGAAGTCGTTTCTACTCAAACGAAGTAGCCAAAATAAATATCATGCTAGCTTAGTGTGCAGACACAATGAGGCGACACAAAAATGCATCTCAGTCCCCGAAAGTAATACATGGTAAGTACAAGCAACTTACCCGGAGGAAGCCCCTCAGGCTTCTTGCAAACCTGGTACAAGGCCCACAAGAAGATAAACCCGAGTACCACTTCAGCCCACATCGTTCACTGATCCACTCGGTTTTAAGGACAAGCTCCAACTGACTGATCGCACCTACTGGGGACCAACCGTGACGTAGATGTGGACAAGAAGCACACTATCACAGTGACGCAGCATGATAGTTTTAATGTGCAGGCTCGAGTGTGTGTGGAGGTTGCAGGACGGCGTGTGAGTAGGCTTGCTCGCGCACGCGTGTATTATCTAGTTGTATTTACCTAATTATATCTTACGGGAAGGGGAGCTACGCTCGTGGCGTCCCGCCTTTCTATCTTGCAGTGTCTAGTTTGCTCTTAAATTCGTGTATGGTTTTTGCACATACTATTTTTTTTTTCGTCCAGTTTGTTACAAGTGTCCATCACTCTGTGTGGAAAATTCTTCTTCTTCAGATTTCTTCTATGACTATCTTTTATTTTTTCTATGTCCTCTCGTGTTTCTCTTCTCCCAGTTTAACAAGTCCTCTCTATCAAGAAGTTCCGTGCTCTTTATTATTCTAGAGATGGTCAGTAGATCGCCTCTGTGTGTGTGTGTGTGTGTGTGTGTGTGTGTGTGTGTGTGTGTGTGTGTGTGTGTGTGTGTGTGTGTGTGTGTGTGTGTGTGTGTGTGTGTGTGTGTGTGTGTGTGTGTGTGTGTGTGTGTGTGTGTGTGTGTGTGTGTGTGTGTGTGTGTGTGTATGTGTGTGTGTGTGTG
>NC_134778.1:29623292-29638292 GCF_046742065.1 Oratosquilla oratoria | reverse complement strand
CATATTCATTTCTATAACTAGTGTATATTTTCCATTTTTCAGATATTTTTGTCTTTTTTCCATTTTATCCAAGCTTTATCCCTTTTGTCTTTTAATTTCCTACATCTTTTGTTGTACCAACACTTTACATATTATTTTTCTTGTCTTTGTATTGGAACATACTTTTCCTCTCCTTTATAAATTTTGTCAAAATATTCCATTTCTGTTCTACTGTTGTTTCCTCCTTGTGTATTCTTTCCCAGTCTATTTCTTTTTATTCTTTTATTTTATAAAAAAAATCATACATCAATCTTCCCTTTCTATATATTTTTTCGTGTATTTTCCTCATTTAGTTCCAGTTCAACTAATATTTGGTCACTTTTACTTATTGGTGTCTTATATTCAATCTTGTCCACTATTTCGGGTTCTGATGTGATTATCAGGCCAGGTCTTGATGGTTCTTCCTCATTTCTATACCTAGTATTCTCTTGTATCCATTGCGTCATTGTATGTTCTATAATTATATCGAGTAGTACATTTCCCCATAGATCGTCTCCACCTTTCACTGTCATCTCTTCACAGCAAATTTCTTTACAATTAAAGTTACCCATTATAAATATTCTTCCTCCATCTTCCATTATCTTATTTATTGTTATCCTTGTGTCTTCTAACATAATTTTGTGTTCTTTCTCTTCCCACGAAGCCGTTTTAGGAGGCACATAATTTAGTACAAACTTCCTGCTCTTTCTATCCCTGTCCTCCACTTCCATCATAATCATCTCTACTCTATTCTTTCCATACGTAACATTCCTCACATTTATATCCTTCTTAGTCAGGAACATAACTCTACCCCCTTGTTTTACCTCTCTGTTTCTAATCCAATAATTATATACACCATGTCCTACACTGTTAGGTGGTAGTGGACCTTTCAATTTTGTCTCTACAATTCCCATTATGTCCGGTTCTTTTTCCTTCAGGTAATCATTCAGTTCGTTCAAGCCTGTTATTAAGCCATCTATATTTGTGTAAGACACTTTTGATTTTCTGCTACTTCCATTGTGTTTTCTGTTTCCCTTTTGTTTTTCTCTGATATTAACCATTTCCTCACTTTTATATTCACTACTCTCCAACAGAATTTCTCTTTTTCTGACTGTCCTTTTTTTTTTTTTTTTTTTTTTTTTTTTTTTTTTTTTTTTTTTTTTTTTTTTTTTTTTTTTTTTTTTTTTTTTTTTTTAGCTTCTAGTCTTTTTGTTTTCTCATCCTCTCTTTCCTCTTTATTCATTTCTCTTTTTATCCATACCTGTTTATAATGATCACTGTTTGCTAGTTTCCCTGTTTTTGCTAAGATATTTTCTCCTGTCATTTGTGACCTCAAATTTAACCTTAATTGGTCTGGTCTTATCTGTATTGTATTTCCCTAGGCTATATATTTCTTCTATTTCTTTCCCTGTTTCAGTTCATCTTCTTGAACTACTTCTAATATCTCATTTCCTTTTTCCTTTTCCTCCTTTATTCTTGTGGTCTTATTTGGATTATACTTCTCTTCCATCCCTAATATAATTATACATTTCTTTTTAACTGCTAAGTCTCTTACTATTTTCTCTTTCTCCCTCATCCCTTTAATAACTGTGTCCTTAGTTTGTTCTTTCATCTGCTGTTCCGCTATACCTTTAAATTCAATTTTATTGTTCTTTTGTACTTATTTTCAACCACTTACCGCTTTTGCTATGGAATCTTTATTCTCTTTATTCTTTAATTCCTCATTCTCATCCTTTACTTCTCTTAACTGTCTTTTTAATTCTTCTATTACTTTAGTTAGGTTTTGGTTCTCCTTCTTTAGTTTTTCCAGTTTATCAACTCTTTGGGTCACTAGCGTTAATTGGTTCAACCTAACCTCCCATGTTTCGTTCATTTCTTTTAGTTTCTCCTCTAGATTTACTAGTCGGGGGAGGTTGTTTTTTTCTCCCTCATTAAATCCATGGAAATAATTATCTTCATCTTCCATTGCGCTGATCTCATCTATACTTCTGATATTTACATTTTTACTAATCCCTTCGACTTCACCACTGTCGTCTGCCCCTCTCTTGCTGACATGCCGTCTGACGTCCTGAGCCCATTCGTCCCCTTCCTCATTTCCTTCAATTTTCTTCAGTAATTCCTCCCTTTCTCCTTTTTCTTTATCTTCCCACTACACCACGAGCTTTCCCCTTCCCTATTAAAACAAAACAGGTACTCCCTCTTCGTTGAGATCCACGAAAATTGTAGATTTTTTCCGGAGTCCAAACTTCGTTATCACTTCGACCGACGTGTGTGTTTGTGTGTGTGTGTGTGTGTGTGTGTGTGTGTGTGTGTGTGTGTGTGTGTGTGTGTGTGTGTGTGTGTGTGTGTGTGTGTGTGTGTGTGTGTGTGTGTGTGTGTGTGTGTGTGTGTGTGTGTTGTGTGTGTGTGTGTGTGTGTGTGTGTGTGTGTGTGTGTGTGTGTGTGTGTGTGTGTGTGTGTGTGTGTGTGTGTGTGTGTGTGTGTGTGTGTGTGTGTGTGTGTGTGTGTGTGTGTGTGTGTTGTGTGTGTGTGTGTGTGTGTGTGTGTGTGCGCGCGCGTGTGAGTGTGTGAGTGTGTGTGTGTGTGTGTGTGTGTGTGATGCTGTATATATATATATATATATATATATATATATATATTTATATATATATATATATATATATATAAAAAAACACACATTACATATATATATATATATATACATATATATATATATATATATATATATATATATATACAATACATACATACATATACCAAGGCTTTTTTCCCCCTTACAAGGGAGGTAGCCAAAAAGGAAAAGACATAAAATCATTTCCACCTATTCCATCCCTGAATACACTCCACACCCCTCCACCCTCCCTCTTATCTTAGCACCTCCTGGATGACGGGTCATCCCTGCACCTTGTCCACTGCCCTGGGTCAGAAGCAGTTTCGCAAGATACAGCACATCCACAGCAAGGCCGCTTCATTAAATCGGGGACCCCCCCCTCTCCGTCCCCCCATTGCATAAAAGGAGAGGACGGGGAGAAATCCCTTCGGGCTGCGTCTAATTTTGCTCACACATACTACCTCACCCCCCATCCCCCCGCCCATTTCACCTCATGCAATCACAACATCATCCATATACAACCATTCTCCATTCACCCCTGTCTTCTGTCCTCTCCCGTGCTTCCTCAACAGACATTCCCCTCTTCCCCAAAGCCCCCTTCACCACATCCATCCACCTCATCCTAGGACGTCCCCTCATGTTCACATATATATATTTTTATATATCTATATATGTCACAGCCCATGGTTGGGCTCTCTGGTTTTTGAGGTAACGGAAGGAAAAATCGAGGTGTCATATCGATGAATGTCTTTATTTATGAACTCCTGATGGAATCCGAAGCATGAGGGCCTATTGTGTGTGTGTGTGTGTGTGTGTGTGTGTGTGTGTGTGTGTGTGTGTGTGTGTGTGTGTGTGTGTGTGTGTGTGTGTGTGTGTGTGTGTGTGTGTGTGTGTGTGTGTGTGTGTGTAGTTATATCAAATCAAATCAATTCAAAACAGCCATCCTGAGTCTACTGCTGAACATAGGCCTCCTTTATAGCATTCCATGATTCACACCACCGCGCCAACCTCTGCCACGTCACTCCTGCAAAGTTCTCAATCTCGTCTCTCCATCTCCTGCCTGGTCTCCCTCTTCCACGCTTCCTTTCTCGCACCGTCTACTCAGTAACACACTTGCTCCATCGCTCGTTAGTCGTTCGCACTAACTTACCTGCCCAGTTCCACTTCCTCTCTTTTACCGCCTCCACAATATCTTTCACTCTAGTCTGCTCTCTCACCCAACTTGTTCTCTTTTAGTCTCTCAGCGCTATTCCCATTCCTCTGTGTAGTCCTTAGCTTTGTTTCCATTACCTTTGTCAGTTTTCAAGTATCACAACCGTAGATTATTGCTGGCAGAACGCATTGATTGTAAACTTTACGTTTCAAACATATAGGTAGAGCCTCTCAGGATTTTGTTATACTTACCAAACACTTTCCAACCAATTGTAATACGTCTTTTTATTTCAATTTCATGATCTTTTGTCACTTTCACCGCCTGGCCTAAATAATTATACTCCTCAACTTCTTCAAGACTCTTACCATGAATTACAATCTCTTTACTTTGAACTTTCGTGATGAACATTACTTTGGTTTTGGTCTTATTCATTTGTAAACCTACTTTGAGACTTTCCTTGTTTAGATCACTCAGCATCTCTTGCAAGTCTTTTGCTCTTTCTGAAATAAGAATAATGTCATCCGCAAATCTTAGGTGGTCCAAATATTCGCCATTAATCTTCAAACCTTTCTCTTCCCAACTAAACCTTCTGAAAATATATTCCAAGCAAGCTGTAAATAATTTGGGTGAAATGGTATCGCCTTGCCGTACTCCATTTTTGACCTTGATCTTTTCTGAATCTTCATGTAGTCGAATTATAGCGGTACCTTTCGCATAAATATTTTCTAGAACCCTTACGATCTGTCCGTTTGTACCCTAATTGCGTAGCGAGTTTAGTATTGCTATTTGTTCTACCGAGTCAAAGGCCTTCTCGTAATCTACAAAAGCTAAACACAGAAGTATATTGTTTTCTCGATCAGTTGGTTAATCGCTTGCAAATGGTCGAGAGTCGAGTATCCGCTCCTAAAACCTACTTGTTCTCTCGGTTGGTTTCCATCTAAAACTTGACTCAGTCTATTTGTAAGGATCTTGGAGAATACTTTATATACATTTGATAGTAAGCTAATTGGTATATAGTTACTAAGGTCCTTCTGGTCTCCTTTTTTTTATGAGGCAAAATCACTATAGCATTGCACCAGGATTCAGGAGCGCTTTCTTGACGTCTTTCAACAGATCTATCGATATACCAACTTCCCCAGGGGCTTTTCCTCGTTCCGTGTTTTTTAGAGCAAATTCTACTTCTTTTGTAATCTCTGGTACACTACTAACGTCTACAGATGAATTACTGACTCAGCTACGGTCTTCGATGAGTAAAGCTCTTGGTAAAATTCTTCTACTATTTTTACCATTCTGTCTCTGCAGTTAATGATTTCTCCATTTCTATATTTCAAACATATAATTTGCTGTCTTCCTAAAGCATGTCAATGCTCAGTCCTTTAATACCTTTTCCTTTCCGAATAGTTTCCTCTATTTCATCCATGTTTTTCTTTCTTTTCTCTGATCTCTGCCTTTTGTTGATGAACTTATTTAGTTCTACTCTTTCTATTTCGTCTCTCCTGCTTTCAATCTCCATTGTCCTTCTTCTTTTAATTAGGTCATTTGTAGCTTTGGAGTATTTGTTTTCTCTAGTACTTTTTGTACTTCCTACTTTCTCTGCCGATTCCCTAATAATATTCACTAAATTCAAATTCATATCCTCGACTGTGTCCTCATTAGTTCCTAGAGCTTCGAATCTATCTTTAATTTCTAACTGAAATTCCTTCTTATTATCCTTAACCTTTGCTTGGCTGATTTTCTTTTTTAAAACTAGTTTATTTCTCTCGGCTCTGAAAATTAATTTAGCTGTGCTACCTACCATTCTATGATCACTACCGTAACATTGCTAACGCTCTTGACTAACATCTCGCCCCTGTCATTCTTTCGCCTACTCCAAACTTCCCAATGCACGACTCGTCTCCCATCTTCATTCCAGCTTTACCATTGAAGTCGCCTATTACCAACGTGTATTTACTTTTTTCTTCATCCAGTACCTGATTTAAATAATCTTTCTTTGTCCTTACCTCTATAGTAGAACAGGTGGTGACCATCTTGTAATTGTACCAGCTTTTCTTTTGTTCTTCGGACTTCGCTCAGTCCTACAATGTCCCATTTGATGTTGTCTAGTTCTTCCATTAGACTCTCCAGCCTGTGGTCTTCTGAGAGAATTCTTACGTTGTAAGCATAGATCTTCATTTACTTCATGCTGTTTAATGTCCAAGGCTTGGATCTGCTTGGACAGTGCTTACTCACATTCGGTGGCACACTGCCCGCAAGAACATTAGGCAATGTGGTTGGACCTTTGGGAGACGATGATCCAACAGGAACGCCCGGTTTTGCTTTGTTTGTAATTTTCATGGTTGCTATAAAGGTCTTTTTTTGGCAGTAACCTCACCTTCCTGCCAACTAGTTTCTGGTGAGATATTTCTCTGGTGTCACCTAATTCATTATATTCGGTGAATTCCTATATATCTATAGGGTGCTCAATGGTCCACGCCGTCATTATGATGGTACCCCATATATCCTGCGACTGTGTATGCGAGTTGCGCTTTGTCTGACCTTTCTTACAAAACCTGTTTGATATGGGTGACCCTTGTAAGAGGCCGGTAGATAGAGGTAGGCATTTAAGTAGATAGAGGAGTAGCTGGAAAGATATGCAAATTTTAGTACCTGGATGTTTTGAAACAATGGCCGAGAGGAAGTGCAGAGTTGCATATTCTCGCTTGCCGTCAGATGTTTGTCAATATAGGCTAGGGTATCGATAGAAGTGATGATGTGACGAAATGTAAATATTAAGCCACGTTCCACTTACGACATAAGTGCTTGCGTAAACAGTATTGCTTGAGACAGTATAACAGTCTTTATGATTGGAGAAAAGGGTGGAGGAGAGAAATTATTGGTGCACGGAGGTAAAGTCACGCCCTTAAAGGGTGGCACTTGTCTGTAACGTTCAAAGTTATTGGATGAATTGAATAGTGACGTCGGAGCAGACTTGGCTTGGTGGGTGTACAAGGGTCCCAAGTGGGAGTCCCTTGGTGTAGTTTGAATAAACAAGTGTAATTAATTGGAAGAAAAGAAAAATATAGCTTTGTTTTAATTCACCCCATCAAGAAACTTTACTAACTAGTGACAGAAGATTTGGTGGAAACATACTTAAGAGAAGGAAGTGGCATGGGGCCTACAGATGAATAACATAAGTGACTAAAGTATTAGTGGCTGTGGAGCTAACAGTGGCGGCAGATAGGGATGAACCTCCTCCGAAGTGATTAGACGAACGCCTCCGAAGAGTGCACAAATTGACAGTACATCAACAACCAAGCCTGCGTTAATGGAACGAGGCGTCTTCATACTACGAGTGGAACAAGACGACCTCCAACGAACGACGAGGTTGATGAACGACGAGGCTGAAGTACGTAAAGAAGCCTAAACTGTAGAGGCAGTCAAGTCAAATCAACTTACTGAAGGTATGAATAACACAGTCTTACGTCATGAGGTTCATACCTGAAATATAAACATTCCCAAATTCACCGGTGATTAAAACACCTAAGGGGTTAATAAGTTCATTAACTTGATAGATACATTAATTGTAAGCAAAAATGTAACAGATGGAAAAAGGAAAATAGAAATTTTAAAGGAGAATGTAGATCCTGACAAAGGTAGAGCTAGGTTTATCATAAATTTCTAGCAAATGGAAGATATCAACCAATATAAATCCTATAAGAAAACATTCATTAAACATTTTTTGTCAAAGTGTGATCAGGATCCTATCAGGTCTTTGGTTAGAATGATCAAAGAAGTTAGAACAAGTGAATCAGACACAAAATACTTAGCTAGATTAGATAGATGGTCAAAAGACATGAATTCTATCTTGAAAGATTTAGATTGGATAGAAAGATCTAGTGACAAAATGAAAGTTTCTCGGGTAATAAAATCAATCACATTTGGATTGTTAACCAAAATTTCTGATGATTTGACGGCAGAAAAGCTGTATAAAGATCTCAAGTCAAATATGAATTTAGGGAAGGTAGATTTTCAACTTCAAGGGTACAGTGAGACTAGAATAATAAATCCATATGTGATGACAGTGGGACAACAGAAAGAAACTAGGAACTCTAGAAGAGAGTATAAGGAAAGAGATTTAGGACATAGACAGTAAGTTAGAAGTCCATCCAGGGATACTAGAATTGTATATTTCAATTGTAATACTTGGGGACATAAAGCACAAGACTGTTATTGTGGAATTATTTGTAGAAATTGCAAATATGAAGATCATGATGAGTATCAGTGTAGAAACCCACCTTTCTGTATGTATCATAAAAAATAGAGCATAGAACACATGAATGTAGATATTTTCGTATGCACTAGGAAACAACAGGAAAAAAACCAGACATAGAATAAACCAATATTATAGAACTCCCCATATATATATATACAAATAGACAGTATTGTGTTAAGGATAAGAGTGATAGAAGGGTGAAAGAAAACTCCAACATCAAAGATAGTTATAAACTGACAATTACAATTGGAAGGACTTCTGTAGGACCTCTCATTGCTGGTAAAGTGTTCAATAAGCCTATTCAAATATATATGGATACAGGATCTGTAGTTAATGAATTAGTTTTAAACCAGTTGAAACCAGGAGTCAAAATCTTGGAACCAATCCATTACTCATTGCAAGGAGTAACTGGAAATCAGTTAAAAACATTAGGTACGGTTGAACTAGAAGTCATCTTATATACAAATGAACATTTGCACATTCCAGTGATAGTTTTTGAAGAATCTGTTTATCCAGGAGATTTATTGATAGGATTTGCAACTATGAGAAAAGAGAACATGGTCATATGTCCTGCTGACTTAGGGATCTTGGTGAAATCACATTTAATCACATCTTGAAATCATCCAACCTTAAGACCAGTGACAGGAATCAAGGAATACCTAGGAATACATAGGAAAGATAACATTTTTACTTTAAATAACGAGGCCGAGCGGTCCAGACCAACAGAAAGTACAGCCATATATAGTAAACCCAACTCAGATATTCAAGAAATCCCAGAAATTACTAATTCATCAACTACAAATGAAGCCTTGCAAATTGTGGATGGTAGCATAATAAAGTCGACATTATTACACTCCAGAGCAATTAACAGGGTTAAAGTGCAGTTGAAAGGAGTCACTGTAGACTGAAATTTTAACCATCCTAGAATCAATTAGATTAAAAGGTTTGAATTTGGACTTAGGGATTTATAAGTCAAATAAGACCATGGTAGAAAAATTAATGATTAATACTTTTAATAAAGATATAGTCTTAAGGAAAGGTACACAAATAGAATATTCTCAGGTGTGTACAAAACCCATTAAGATTTTAAATGAGAGTACTGAGGAGGTGGAATTACCAATTTCATTAATCTGTTCAGATCAGGAAGAAATAGAGTTAGGAAAGAAATACAATGTGGTAATTGTTATTTGGAATCTTAGTCGGGAAACTTTCCCTCAAAGTGTTATTTTCTTCGATGCAGGAGCCTTTTATGAAACTTCGAACCACGCCTATCGTAACTTTAAATAAGATTCAATTAAACTCACCTCCTCTTTATTTTGTTGATTAAATCTATGGAATTATTTTGGTTTAATAAATCAGGAATTAACTTTGAGAAATTACTTAAAGTAAATATTAACCATTGGGCTTCTGAGCTTTTTTCAAACTCGTAAGAGTCCCTTGGTGTACTGTGCGCACTAACGTCGGAACAGTCGTTAGATTACCCTGAGCTCAGGACGAAGAAGGGCTTCCTTTTTGGAAACCTCTAACCAAGGGATCACGTCTTCGGTTCAGAAGGCCTTCAAGATATCGTATTTCTAAAGTAACTACATTTAGAGAATCTACGCAGGTTAAAACAAAGGTGACCGGTAAGTTCTCAAATGTATTACTGAAATATTAAACCGTAGTTTTCATAGGTTTAATCTTCTCTAAATGTAGACAATTTAATCTTCTCTAATTTGAGAATTTAATCTTGAATGTTTGAATTTAACTTAATTTTTTAAGTCTACTTCGCCTTTAACTTAATTCCCCCTTTGTCGTAAGCTACAATCTAGCACTTCATTATTTGAAGTTACGATAGGTGGTTACGAAGGCCGGCTTCCTGATATTCTCTCGTTTCGAGTTTGTTCGGAATTTGGTCATTTCCTCGTTTGAGGACCTTATTTTCCCTTTGATGGAAAGTAACCGGCACTGAGGGGGCGCTTATTATTCCCATATTCTTTTACGAAGTTTATCGAATTGTTCTATTGAACTTGGTGGCCTCTATTGTTTCTAATCGTGGTTTCCCTTGCTTTGTCTGTTCTTTTCAGTTTAAACGGCTGCCGTTAAATTAGATCTTGATGAAATTTCTCTAAGATCTTTCTTATTGGTTGGTCTATAAGACAGTTTTACAGTACGACAGTCGTACACTTGTGAATTTAAGGACGAGTTTGTTTGGGTTGTTGTTGTTTCAAAATGACTAGCGACGAAAAGTCATTTTCTGAGTCTAAGGCCATCTGAGGACTTTAAAAAAATCCGAAGACAACGAGCCCATAAAAAATGTCTAATCACAAAGGACATAAAGACTCTAAGAAATTCTCAACCTGATACTTTATCACTCTCTGTCCTTGACTCCAGATTGAAGATTTCCTCTCAGAAATACAAAAATTTGACGAAGATATGTACTTGTTACTCCCTGAAGAAAGAAAGTACGAGGATATGGAAAAATCCAGGGCTTACCGCTTGTCTATCCTCCTAGAACTGTCTCCTTTTAAGGAACAGAGACAAGGATTAAGGGGAGTCCAAGGTTCTAAGATTGGTGATTCTAGCAAATCCACTGAAATTGATTCTGTAAAACTTCCCCTCCCTCCTGGTGTTCTTCAACACTTTCAGAGTAATTCTCATAATCCCTTTGCCTACTTCAATTTTAAAAAGGGTTTTCAGAATGCCATTGCTGGTATTCCCAATCTGACTAATAGTCAGAAATTAATTGATTTAAAGGGGTATCTCAGAGGGGAGGCTTTTCACTCAGTGGAGAATTTACCTGTAGATGATTCTAATTATGACACTGCATTCCTTCTTCTTGATGATCTGTTTTTTAATAAGGAAGAGATCTTAGACAAGGTGTTAAATTCTATTATTAATGCACCTGAGGTTTCCAAGTTGAAGGACATAGAAAGTTACATTAGGTCTGTAGATTCTAAACTACAAGACCTTAAGGGGATTGGAGTTGACTTTACTAAGGCTGGAAGCGAGTGCCTCCTTTTGATTAGCAAGTTAATTCTAAATAAATTACCTAAATTTTTCTTGATTGAATTGTCTCGGATGATAAATTCAAATTACCCTCATTTTAATCAACTTAAAGTTTATCAATCTGTTTTAGTTAGACTCAAAATGGGAACTGATGACCTTAACGTCAAACCCAGATGAAGTGACACTACTATCTCCCTTGCCTTCAAGGAAAAATAACTTGAATAAAATACTGTTGATTCTAGCAAGGGAGTTAGTCACTCCTTTAAGGTCAATCCAGATTCCGTTAAGAAGTCTATCTTCAGATGTAGATTTTGCCCCGCTTCTGATCATGCAAGTTCAAAGTGTTATTCCTATATTTTCCTTGAACACAAAAAAACTAGAACAGCTCAATTAGGACTGTGTAACCGATGTTTGAGTCATGGACATGGCTCTTTGGAATGCCCCGGGTTAAAGGCCGCTCTGCCTTATAAATGTTGTGTGTGTAACAAATCCGAGCATCATGGTGCCATGTGTCCTATGGCTAACAAGTCACCTCTTTCCAAAGGGAAAATGTTTAATTTCCATGGTTTATCAGATTCAATTGTTCCTTTGGTTTCCCTTCCTGTTAGCAGAGGCAAGAGAACTGCCCAATGTCTCTTCCTATTAGACACTGGAGCCTAGTTTTCCATTATTAACAAGGAATTTGTGGAAACTTTTCCTCTATCGCGGCCCCTCTCACCGGCCTTTCCAGTACCAACACTCCTTCGAGACCCTTCCGCAGTTCCTGAGCAGCGAACCGGTGTTGAAGACCCCGACTACTCCCAACCCTTCGTCCTCCACGCAGACGCATCAGAAGAAGGGATAGGAGGGGTCTTGCTGCAGGCAGACGACGACACCCGGGCCTTGCATTCCGTGTGTTACTTCTCCGCCAAGCTGCTCCCCTACCAGCGATCATATTCTACGGTGGAGAAGGAAGCCTTAGCCCTATTATCTACTTTCAAACATTTCGAGTGTTATTTGAAGTATCCTGGTCATGTAACGCTCGTCTACTTTGACCACAACCCTCTTACCAATCAACGAGTCCTCCGGTGGGCCCTTGTCCTCCAAGCCTTCAATTTCCGCATGCTCCACATCAAAGGAGAAGACAACATAATTGCTAACACCCTGTCTAGGGGAGCGACCAGACTCCTAGACGATTCACGGTGACTAAGGACTCTAGTCCAGCTGCCCCCCGCTACGCTAGACTTCCGGCTGGGGGTGTTGTAGCCAACCGTGAATCGGACGATGACTTTTAAATCTCCCGCCTGCTACTAACGAAGTTTTGAATATGGCTCATCACCCTCAACGTAAGACCTACGTTCGTGCTCGAAACTTGACCATGAAACAATAAGCCATGCCTCCATCGACCATATAAAGGGTCCGGCCCCCCATCTCACTCTCACTCTTACCTACAACCCCCCCTCTCCCCTGTGGAATCCACCTATACTGTCTCGCCCCTTCATCGCTGTGATTCGGTACCCTACATGTTCGCAAGTATTAGTGTAAACCATTCTCTTGGACTGTTTTGCTTATAGTATTTGTATTATGTTAGTTCTATGTTATTTCCCAGTGTACTGAGAGTGTATGTTCGTAAATGTAAAACAGTAAAGCTTTCTTTTCTTTTCTTATTGTAGATATAATTTATTTAAGTTTCGTGCAGACTTCTATCTTGCCTAACCCATCCTTATAATCTTGCTTACAACCTGTCTCAAATAGAGCTTTTCCTCGGAACGTACCTTAATCTAACTATATTATCTATACGTTCCACTTTATTGTCACGGGCTTGCTCCCGAACTGCAACTCGACTTACCCCCTAGACTCGAAATTAGTTCCATACTTTCCATCAACTCAGACCATGCCAAGCAAGCCCCATGACAATATGTATATATATATATATATATATATATATATATATATATATGTATATATATAATATATGTATATATATATGTAAGTGTCCTATACGAGAGTTGACACCTTGACGTGGTGGATAGGCTTCAAAATCTTAATGATTACAGGTTATGTCAATAGAGTGGAAATCTCTGCAGGGTCACCCATATCAAACAGGTTTTGTAAGAAAGATAAGATAAAGAGCAGCTTACACACACAGTCGCAGGACCCACTGCTAACTGACACGTCCCTGATGGCTAACATGGAAATTCCTCATAGATATATGGGGTACCGTCATAATGACAGCGTGGACTATTGGGCACCCTATAGATATATTCACAGATACTCACGGACGAAGTTCTGGAAGAGGCTCACGCCTGTGACTCCAGCTCAATATGTAGGGCTCCACCGAATATAATGAATAAGGTGACACCAGAGAAATATCAAACTCCTCTAATACTTCTACTTGTTCACAAGAGGTAACAGGTGGATCTCTTACTATCAAAACGTCTATCTTCTTAGTATCCCTAGTCAACCTCCCTTCTGCGGCTTTCTTAGCCTTCTGAAGTTGCTCCATCTTATCTAATTCAGTGGATGGCACTTGATAAATTGTTACTGGAAATGTCTTACCGGATACTAATTCCCAGGTCTGGGCACCATGTGCTCTGCTTGTGAGCAGTTCTTTTTAAAAATTACCTTTCTTCTCAGAGGCCGGTAGTTAAACTCATCTTGCTTTCTTTTTTCAATTCATCTATTTTCTTAATAACAACAATACAGTCTTATAAAAGTTCTCCAACAATCATCTCCAGCATACAGGTACTTAACAAGTTTAATTTTCCTTGAGTATGACAAATCGTGAATAAAGTTCTTACAATATTTTAATCTATTAATAGTTCACTAAGAATCAAATAATAAGTGTACGACATTGCAAATGAAATAGTTTTGGAACGTCTTCATTCCCGCTTCTAAACTAACGTAACTTGCAATGACTTCAGGCAACCTTGTCTATACAATCTTTAATATACCAGTTGGCAGCGAGGTGATATTACTGCCCAAATTCCCTCATTGCAAAATTGATTGCACAACCAAAAGAAAACCGGGCATTCCTTTTGGATCATCGTCCCCTCAAGGTCCAACCACATTGTCTTGTGTGTTTACGGGCAGTTTGCCACCGAATGTAAGTATGCACTGTCCAAGCAGGTCCAAGTTTTGGACATTAAACAACATGAAGAAAATGAAGATCTATACTTACAACGTAAGAATTCTCTCAGAAGACCACAGGCTGGAGAGATTAATTGAAGAACTAGACAACATCAAATTCGATATTGTAGGACTGAGCGAAGTCCGAAGAGCAAAAGAAAAGCTGATACAATTACAAGATTGTCAACACCTATTCTATTATAGAGGTAAGGACAAAGAAAGATCTAGTGGAGTAGGATTCTTGATTAATCAAGAGGTTGCTGGTAACGTAGTCAAGTTCAGTAGTTTTTCAGACAGGGTAGCTTGGATTGTGATTAGGCTGTGTAAAAGGTACATTCTAAAAAGAGTTTCGGTTTATGCACCACTTTCGCCGAGTTCAGACGATGAAATTGAGTCCTTCTATGATGATTTAAGTCAGGTAATAGGTCAAGAAAAAAGTAAATACACGTTGGTAATAGGCGACTTTAATGCTAAAGTGGGGAAGAAGATGGGAGATGAGTCGTGCATTGGGAACTTTGGAGTAGGTGAAAGAAATAGCAAAGGCGAGGTATTAGTCAATTTTGCAGAGAACTACAACATGAGGACACTAAACACTTTCTTCCAAAAGCGTGTAGGTCGTAAATGAACCTGGAGAAGTCCAAATGGAACAACAAAGAACAAAGAAGAGATGAGAACAAGAGCGAAGAAGAGATGAGAGCAGAGCGAAAAAGAGATGAGAGCAAGACCGTTAGCAATGTTACGGTCATAGATAAAGTCAATATTGGTAGTGACCATAGAATGGTAGGTTGCACAGCTAAATTCAGTTTCAGAGCTGAGAGAAATAAACTAGTTTAAAAAAAAATAAGCCTTGCTAGAAAGAAAATTCAATTA
>NC_134778.1:29585792-29618292 GCF_046742065.1 Oratosquilla oratoria | reverse complement strand
CAGGATATTCGTGTCATGGAAGAACGCTACCAAGGCCGGTGGGATGTGAACTTTCTTGCGGACTACTTTTGGTGTTTGAAACGAGACGTGGTGGCTGCCCAACACAGGAGAAAGTCACTGAAAAGGCCCTTCATCTATGATTAGATTTTCTGTAATATATCCTCTTTATCTTCTGAACTATGCAAGAAAAAATTATTTCTTTTGTCAAGAATTTTTTTCCAAAATTAAAGGGAATAAATAGCACTAAATGGCGTTTTTAATTATTTTTACCGCCTCGTATCTCAAAAACGTGACCTGATTGAACAAAATGAGTGTGATTTTTAGATTCTGCATAGCAAATTACCCTAGAATCAGTTATCAGATCCTTTACCTTTGAAACTTCGCAGGCCAGTGTAGTAGTAGTAGTAGTAGTAGTAGTAGTAGTAGTAGTAGTAGTAGTAGTAGTAGTAGTAGTAGTAGTAGTAGTAGTAGTAGTAGTAGTAGTAGTAGTAATAGTAATAGTAATAATAATAATAATAATAATAATAGTAATAATTATAGTAATAATAATAGTAATAATTAATTATAGTAATAATTATAGTAATAGTTATAGTAATAGTTATAGTTATAGTTATAGTTATAGTTATAGTTATAGTTATAGTAATAGTTATAGTAATAGTAATAGTAATAGTAATAGTAATAGTTATAGTAATAGTTATAGTACATAGTTATAGTTATAGTTATAGTACATAGTTATAGTTATAGTAATAGTTATAGTAATAGTTATAGTTATAGTTATAGTAATAGTTATAGTAATAGTTATAGTTATAGTAATAGTTATAGTAATAGTAATAATAGTAATAGTTATAGTTATAGTAATAGTTATAGTAATAGTTATAGTTATAGTAATAGTAATAGTAATAGTAATAGTAATAGTAATAGTAATAGTAATAGTAATAATAATAGTAATAATAATAGTAATAATAATAGTAATAATAATAGTAATAATAATAATAATAACTTTTTTATTCATCGCACACTTTTCAAATGACTCTCTAGCACTCCCGGATTTGCAACAACGTAAGAAAGTCGGAGGTCCAGAAATGCCTCGCTGGTCATCAGGAAATATACTCTAGACCAGTGGATGGTGTGCGGCGACAAGTCGATGCATGTGAAAGGAACATTCCTCTTCAAATCGCCTCGTACTGCCGTCAGCTATGCACGAAGACTGACAAACACTTTCTGTTCCTTAGGGAAGTTAAAGATCGGAATGTCCATTGGCTTCAGGGAGATTCCGTCAGGTCCCGGAGAGAAGGTCAACTTCTGCAGGAGTGAGGTGGCAAAGATAAAGATCTCCATACGAGCGAGGGACTCCCCTAGACACTGACGACGACCTAAAAAAATCACATCTCAATCAGACTCCTTTCACGCGTATCCACTTTTCGCCGTGCGCCGTTCACAACACGTCGCTATGCACTCAAATATCCGTGGGTGTCTATGGACGCTTTCACGCGCCATGACCACGACCACGTGTGAAAGCGTCCAAAGACACCCAAAATTATTTGAGGGCACGACGTCGTGTCGTGGACGGCGTACGGCGAAAAGTCGATACGTGTGAATGGAGCCTAAGTCACCGAATTAAAAAAGAGTATCATGTACTCGGTAATGTAAACATTCAATGCACGTCAGTAATTTATTTCATTCATGACGTTCTAAGATATTCACCAATAGAAATAAACAAGTCACTCATTTTAAAAGACTATACACGAAATATATTAGACATCAACTGTGTTACAACAATATTAACTAATTTTGATGACGTCATAAATAGTTTCATTAGAGAAACAAAATATCTTTCTTTATTCCTTCTTTTTTTTGTGTGTGTGTGTGTGTGTGCATTCAGTATATTAAAGACACGACTTGAGGTAATGCAACTCACCTACGCCAAAGGGCATGAAACCATTCTTGGGTGTCACAAACATATTGTTTTCTAGGAAACGTTCAGGTCGAAACTCGAAAGGGTTCTTCCAGTATTTTTCATCACTGTGGCTACAGAAGCTGACAGGATACAAAATGCTTCCCTGCGAGACGAAAATCAATAAATAAATGAATAAATAAAAAAAAAATGTATATACATATTTCCAGCATTTCTCTTCACCACAGTAAACCAGAGGTTATTTGGTGCGGAAAATAATTTATTGTAGACCAATGCCACATGAAAAAGATCATATACCAAAACACAAGCTCCAAGTCTGAAATTTGAAGATCTTGGGAAATACTAGTTGATTTACTAGTTCTTTTAAAGCTTGAAAAACGTTTTTATTGTTATTGTGTCTACATACATATGTTCATACATACATACATATGCCTACACTGTGTGTGTGTGTGTGTGTGTGTGTGTGTGTGTGTGTGTGTGTGTGTGTGTGTGTGTGTGTGTGTGTGTGTGTGTGTGTGTGTGTGTGTGTGTGTGTGTGTGTGTGTGTGTGTGTGTGTGTGTGTGTGTGTGTGTGTGTGTGTGTGTGTGTGTGTGTGTGTGTGTGTGCGGTGTGTGTGTGTGTGTGTGTGTGTGTGTGTGTGTGTGTGTGTGTGTGTGTGTGTGTGTGTGTGTGTGTGTGTGTGTGTGTGTGTGTGTGTGTGTGTGTGTGCGTGCGTGTGTGTGTGTGTGTATTTACCTAGTTGTATATTACGGGAAGGGGAGCTATGCTCATGGGGTCCCGTCTGCATATCTCGTTTTATCTAGACTGTTTTTAAATCCGTGTATCCTTTTGCACACACCACTTTCTCATCTAACTTCTTCCAAACGTCTGTTATCCTGTGGAGAAAGCTGTTCTTTTTTCAGGTCTCTTCTATAGCTGTTTTTCTTGATTTTTTGTACTCATACCTGGTTATATTGATCAGTTTTTGCTAGTTTCCCTGTTTTTGCCAAGATATTCGCTGCTGTCGTTTGTGACCTGAATTTAACCTTAATTGGTCTGGTCTTATCTGTACTGTATTTTCCTATTCTATATATTTCAATTTATTTCCCTGTTTCTTGTTCATCCTCTTGAACTACTTCTAATATCTTATTTACCTTTTTCTTCTCCTCTTTTACTCTTGTGGTCCTATTTGGATTATGCTTCTCTTCCATCCCTAATATAATTATACATTTCATTGTGTCCGCTAAGTCTCTTACTATATTCTCCTTCTCTCTCATCACTTTAAAATTTGTGTTCTTAGTTTGTTCTTTCACCTGTTATGTCACTATATCTCTAAATACAATTTTGTTGTTCTCTTGGACTTTTCTCCAACCCTATGCTTCTTTTGCTATGGACTCAATTCTCTTTATTATTATTCTTTCCATTGAGCTGCTATTATATATATTTCTGCTTTTGCCCCCTTTGCTTCCTTGTTCTACCTCGACTGTGTGTTCTGCACACCTTTTGTTGATACCCCTTCTAACGTCCAGGGCCTGTTCGTCCCCCTTCCTTATTTCCTTCCATTTCCCTCAGTGATCCCACCCTTTCTCCTTTTTCTTCACCACCTTCCCACTACACCACGAGCTTCCCCCTTCCCTACTAATACAACAAAGGTACTCCCTCGTTGTTGAGATCGAGGAAAATTTAATTTTTCCTGGAGTTCCAAACCTCGCTGTCACTTCGACCGACGTGTGTGTGTGTGTGTGTGTGTGTGTGTGTGTGTGTGTGTGTGTGTGTGTGTGTGTGTGTGTGTGTGTGTGTGTGTGTGTGTGTGTGTGTGTGTGTGTGTGTGTGTGTGTGTGTGTGTGTGTGTGTGTGTGTGTGTGTGTGTGTGTGTGTGTGTGTGAGCGTGTGTGTGTGTGTGTGTGTGTGTGTGTGTGTGTGTGTGTGTGTGTGTGTGTGTGTGTGTGTGTGTGTGTGTGTGTGTGTGTGTGTGTGTGTGCGTGTGTGCGTGTGTGTGTGTGTGTGTGTGTGTGTGTGTGTGTGTGTGTGTGTGTGTGTGTGTGTGTGTGTGTGTGTGTGTGTGTGTGTGTGTGTGTGTGTGTGTGTGAGTGTGTGCGGGTGTGCGTGTGTTTGAGTGTGTGTGTGTGTGTGTGTGTGTGTGTGTGTGTGTGTGTGTGTGTGTGTGTGTGTGTGTGTGTGTGTGTGTGTGTGTGTGTGTGTGTGTGTGTGTGTGTGTGTGTGTGTGTATTTACCTATCTGTCTTTACTTAGTTGTATTTTACGGGAAGGGGAGCTATGCTCGTGTGTGTCCCGTCTGTATATCTCGTTTTATCCAGACTGTTTTTAAATTCGTGTATCGTTTTTGCACACACCACTTTCTCATCTAATTTGTTCCAAACGTCTATTACCCTGTGGGGAAAGCAGTTCTTTTTCAGGTCTCTTCTATAACTATCTTGATTTTTTTTTTTTTTTTTTTTACGTGTCCTCTTGTATCTCTACTATCCCATTTTATTTGATCCTCTCTATCAATAGTTTCTATGCCTTTCATGATTCTATAAATAGCTATCAAGTCTCCTCTCTCTCTTCTTTCCTCTAATGTCTGTAGCTCAAGTTTAGCTAGTCTATCTTTATATGATAATTCTGAGTGTTGGTGCAAATTTCGTGATTGCTCTTTGTATTCTTTCAAGTTTTGTTATACATTTTTTGTACTTGGTCACCACGTCATCGCTGCATACCCCAATCTTGGTCTTATCAAAGTGACCAGTATTTTCTTCACTATTTCTTCATCCAGGTATGTAAATGCCATTTTGATTGTTCTTATTAAATTATAATTTTCTCCAAAAAATTTATTTATGTGTTTCTCAGAGGACATATTATTCATAATAATGACTCCCAGGTCTTTCTCATTTTCTACTTTTTTAATTTCTTCCTCTCCCAATTTATATGATCCCACTATTCTTTTTTGCTTCTTCCAAATTCCATTATACTACACTTCTTAAAATTGAATTCCGTTTCCCACTTCCTACTCCATTCCCATACTTTATTGAGATCACTCTGTAGCGACTCACTTTCTTCTACATCGTCCGCAAAGAAGCTCATATAACTTTCAATTCCTTTGTCCATATCAAGAATATATATAGCAAACATTATTGGGGCTAGAACTGTTCCTTGTGGAACTCCAATAATCACTTCATCCCAATTAGTGTTTGTCCCTTATCACCACTCTCATTTTCCTTTCATCCAAGAAATCTTCCATCCATTTAGGAAATAGAAACAAACTTAGAGGACTGTACAAAAAATCACCAAAGCAGGTGGAGGGAAGATAAACTTAAAGTTTACTATACAAATAGTAGGAGCATAATTAACAAAATTGGATTTGCTGCGAGGTAAAAGCATGCGTAGACAATTTCGATATTATAGCTATTACTGAATCCTGGATCAACATGGCTGATAAACATTTCCTTCCGGAAATCGAAATAGAAGGATATAAGTTTTTTCATAAGGATAGGGTCGGCAGGAATGGGGGAGGTGTAGCACTTTTCGTTAAAAATACATTAAACTGTATTATCAACAATTCGATTAAAGAAGAGGACTGTACGGAATCTATTTGGGTAGAGATTATAGGCAAGAATAAGAAAGTTTTTATTGGCGTCCTGTATAGACCTTCTAACCTCAGCATTGAGCAGACTGATTCCCTGATTCATGAAATTCACAGAGCGTCCCAGTACAAAAACGTTGTAATCATGGGAGATTTTAACTATAGAAACATTGACTGGGAAACTTTAATAGGAGATCATGAAGCGAAACAATTCCTAGATGTGGTGCAGGATAATTTCCTAAAACAAATGATTACCGATCCTACGAGGGGACAAAATACCCTGGACTTAATTCTAACAAATAATGAGCACCAAATTAGCAGCATAATAGTGGGCGATAGTCTAGGCTTTAGCGATCATCAAGAAATAAGATTTAATATTATTTGGGAAAAAATAAAAAGTACAAATAACGTTCAAGTACCAGACTTCAGGAAAGCAAACTTTGACAATATAAAAAACCTATTTGAAATTGAATACGAAAAACAATCCGGACGTTTCAAACATTCTTGATTCTCGTTGCGGGGCTGATAATCAGAAGTGGGTCAAGGAGGATACGCGTACCTTGGGTCAGGTCTGGGTCAAAGAGAGAACTACGCATACCTTAAGTCAGGTCTGGGTCAAAGAGAGTGATGCGCGTGCCTTGGGTCAGGTCGATTCGGGGCGACGGCCCAAAAATCAGGTCAGTACTTTGGATGAGATGTATAGCAATCTGGCAGATCTAATTATTAAATGCACAAAACACATTTATCCCCCTAAAGTCAATACGAAAAAATAGTAATACTCCCAAATGGATGACGGACAGATTGAAACATGAGATCGGAATTAAAAGAGGACTTTACGTAAAAATAAAAAAACGGGGAATCACACCTTAGATCAAGATATAACGAAATGGCAAAGCTGGTTAAAAGGAATACACGTTCAGCGAAACGTAATTATGAAATTAAGTTTGCCAGTCAAGGAAAATCCAACCGAAAAGGGTTTCTTTCACCTCTATAGAACAAAAAATAAAGAAAGAATAGGACCAATTAAAAACGATGAAAATGTCATGATAGAATCGGAAGAAAAAATGAGTGAGGAGTTTAACAATTATTTTCTATCGGTGTTTACTAATGAGAGGTTAGATAAAGTACCTGACTGTGATCCGATTTTCAGAGGGGATGAAGAAAATAGCCTAACTAATATCAGCATTAGTAAAGAAGAAGTTATCAAGCAGATTGACAGACTTAAAGCTACAAAATCTCCGGGTCCGGACGAAATTTTTCCAAGAATGCTTAAGGAGTGTAGATTTGAAATCTGCGACCGGTTAACTGAAATATTCAATAAATCGGTAGACACTGGTTCTGTTCCAACTGCTTGGAGGCAGGCAAACGTTGTTCCTGTTTTTAAGAAGGGAGATAGATCGACCATATGCAACTACAGGCCAATCAGTTTGACGTCGGTTATAGGAAAGATGCTTGAATCAATAATAGTAAATAGACTCAGAGAACACATTGAAGGGCATAATTTAATTCGTGATTCACAGCATGGTTTCTCCAAAGGTAAGTCATGCGTGACTAATCTTCTATCCTTTTACACTAAGGTATATAAGGCGTCAGACAACAATGAAAATTACGATGTTATTTACCTTGACTTTAGCAAAGCGTTCGACAAAGTGCCACACAGGAGACTACTAAATAAAATCAAAGCCCATGGCATAGGAGGAAAAGTGTTAGAATGGATTAGAGCTTGGATTAGTAACAGAAAACAGCGGGTCACCATAAATGGAATAAAATCTAGGTGGGGCAATGTTACTAGCGGGGTCCCCCAGGGCTCGGTTTTGGGTCCCTTATTGTTCATTATGTATATAAACGACTTAGACGATGGGTTAAATAGTGATGTTAGTAAGTTTGCGGACGACACTAAAATAGGACGCCTAATTAGGTCAGGAGAAGACGCCCAGATTCTGCAGGATGATCTTGATAAACTGTTAACATGGTCGGTGAAATGGCAAATGAACTTCAATATCTCTAAGTGTAGCGTGTTAAACGTAGGGCTACACAACCCCGAAAATAGATACAACTTAGATGACACGTTTTTTAGAAAAATCTGAGTGCGAGAGGGACTTGGGAGTTCTGGTGAGTCCGGACCTTAAAACCAGGAAGCAGTGCATAAAGCGCCAGAAATAAAGCAAACAGAGCATTAGGCTTCATTGCTAGGACGGTAACAAATAGAAGTGCAGAGGTAATTATTAAACTCTATCTAGCAATAGTTAGACCATCCTGGACTATGCGGTACAGTTTTGGTCTCCGTCCTACAAAAATGGACATAAATTCACTAGAATCTCAGTACAGAGAAGAATGACCAAAATGATACAAGGACTCGGAAATTTGCCTTACGAAGAGAGGCTTAGGCAACCTAAACTTACACTCTCTGGAAAGACGCAGAGTGCGGGGTGATCTAATAGAAGTGTTCAAGTGGATCAAAGGCTATAACAAGGGTGATGCAAACAAGGTCATCATAATAAAACAACAGGGCAGGACTCGCAGTAATGGGTATAAAACTGGACAAATTTAGATTTAAGAAGGTAATAGGCAAGAATTGGTTTACAAATAGGGTGGTCGATGAATGGAATAAACTTAGTAACCACGTAGTAAGCGCTGAAACTATCAGTTGTTTTAAAAAACGATTAGACAACTTTATTGATGGGGACGACAGGTGGTGATGGATACGGAGCTGCCTAGTGTAGGCCTTATGGTCTTTTGCAGTCTCCTTTATTTCTTATGTTCTTATGTTCTTATTTCAGCAGTTTGCCCTGCATTCCTCCTGCAGTTTCTAATTTCTTTGGCAATTTCTTATGTGGCACCTTATCAAGAGCTTTTTTCAGGTCTAGAAATGCACAGTCAGCCCATCTATCTCTTTCTTGTATTACATCTATTAGCCTTGAATAGAAACACATTAAGTTTGTGACGCATGATCGTTCTTGTTTAAATCCAAATTTCCTTGGATTTAGTACGTTTTTTTTTTTTTTTTTTCAAATGCCTTATCCATCTAATTTTGGTAATTCTTTCACAAATTTTAGCTATCGTACTTGTAAGAGAGACCGGTCTATAGTTAGTAGGGTCTTCCTTGTTTCCCCCTTTATATTTTGGCACTATATTTGCTCTTTTCCAATCTTCTGGAACATTTCCTTCTTTCAATGAATTGCTTATTAGACTATGTATTTTGTCTGTTAGTTCATTCCTGCATTCTCTCAAAATCCAGTTTACCATTTCACCTGGTCCATGCGATTTTCTGACATTGAGATTATTCAAGTGATTCATTATTTCATTCCTTGTTACTTCTATCTCTTTCATAGGGGGACTTTCTCCTCCCACTCGATATCTCTAAGTTGTATGTTCTCCTTTGTAAACACCGATTTACAATGCTTGGTCATATTTTCTGCCATTTCTATTTCCTCTGTGTATTCAACTCCTCCTTGTCGTAGTTTCTCTAATTCTTGTTTGTTTTTCAATTTGTTGTTTACAAATCTGTAAAGTAGGTTTGGTTGATCTTTACATTTTTCTATGACATCTTTTTCGTATTTTGTCTTTTCTTCTCTGCACACTTGTACATATTCATTTCTATAACTAGTATATATTTTCCAAATTCTGGTATTTTGTCTTTTTTTTTCATTTTATCCAATCTTTATCCCTTTTGTCTTTTACCTCGCTACATCATTTGTTGTACCAACACTTTACATATCCTTTTTCTTTTCTTTTTTGTCTTGGAAAATGCTTTTCCACTCCTTTATATTTTTTGTCAAAATATTCCATTTCTCTTCTATTGTTGTTTTCTCTTTGTGTATCCTTTCCCAGTCTACTTTTTAAAAGAGTTCACTTATTTGATCTTTTTTTTTCGCACATCAATCTTCCTTTTCTACATTGTTCGTTTTTCTTCCCATGTATTTTTTCTCATTTAGTTCCAGTTCAACCAATATGTGGTCACTTTTACTTATTGGTGTCTTATATTCAATCTTGTCCACTATTTCGGGTTCTGAAGTGATTATTAGGTTCAGTCTGGATGGTTCTTCCTCATTTCTATACCTAGTATTCTCTTGTATCCATTGCGTCATTGTATGTTCTATAATCATATCGAGTAGTACATTTCCCCATAGGTCGTCTCCACCCTTCACTGTCATCTCTTCCCAGAAGATTTCTTTACAGTTAAAGTCACCCATTATAAATATTCTTCCTCCATCTTCCATTATCTTATTCAGTGTTATCCTTGTGTCTTCTAACATAATTTTGTGTTCTTTCTCTTCCCACGAGGCCGTTTTAGGAGGCACATAATTTAGTACAAACTTCCTGCTCTTCCCATCCCTGTCCTCCACTTCCATCATAATCATCTCTACTCTATTCTTTCCATACGTGACATTCCTCACATTTATATCCTTCTTAGTCAGGAACATAATTCTACTACCTTGTTTTGCCTCTCTGTTTCTAATCCAATAATTATATGCACCATATCCTACACTGTTGGGTGGTAGTGAACATTTCAATTTTGTCGCTACAATTACCATTATGTCCGGTTCTTTTTCCTTCAGGTAATCATTCAGTTCGTTCAAGCCTGTTATTAAGCCATCTATATTTGTGTAAGACAAATTTAATTTTGTGCTACTTCCATCGTATTTTCTGTTTCCCTTATGTTTTTCTATTCTATGAACCATTTCCTGACTTTCATACTCACTACTCTCCAATACAATATTACAGGTCAATCCACAGTAATAATACCCTATCTTCACACACTGATATATCCTATTTTGCATTAGAATGATGGAAGATATTCAGAAATTTATCATCAGTGTAACAATTTCATGAAATTATATTGTTACGTTCATGGACGTAAAATTGTATTATTACTTTTCTTATGAAAAATCAGAGGTGGAAAGAGTAAATTGTACGTTGTATGTCTGTCAAAAGGTAACGGTATGATCAGTTGTACTACTTTCCTCCCGTCTCCGGCGTCGACCTGGGCGGGTGCGTGGGGGATAGGTCGACAGTGTGTGTGTGAGCGGCAATGATAAAGTCGCCTTCTCTCTAACTGGTATTGGTCAAAGAGTCGCCCAATAGTGGGTTATACGCAGTTAGAGGGAGGGGCAAGTTACGTATTGTGCCGCCAAATTATCACTTGTCCATAATCATGCCAAATATGTCAACGAATGTCAACGAATGCAGGGACCAAAATTGGCGCACGAGTCTAATGAACTGCAGTCAGCGTCAACTCAGAACTCCGTTTTTCCCTGCGTACCCTAAGGACCACTACAAGTCATTAGACTCAAGTCACCGTCATGGAGCAGGCAAAGGTGATGAGACGACAGAGAAAGGCAGCGGTCACACGTCACCTGGACCTGGACAAACTGGACCTGGACAAACTGGACCGTGTCCGTGCATCCTTTACAGAATTCGAATCTTCATACGACGCTTACCAAGCGTTCCTGGGCGACGATGAAGATAAATTAGAGGCCAGTGAAGCATGGTACAAGGAAGCAGAGGAGTAATACATCAAGATGGTAACGAATGCTCGAGCGTTCATTAAGGTAAGGACTCAAATTGAAACTCCATGTGCGAAGTTCCGCATAGATAGTGAAAGTGAACAGTTAGATATCTCACCGACCGAATTAGTCGGGATCTTGAATATACCTAAAGTTGAGTTGGATGTGTTTGAAGTATTACTTGTTTATTTCGGTGTTCGACGAACTCGTAGACAGTAGAGAGAGTGACCCTCAGATCAAATTGACCCGTCTATTACAATACACCAAGGGGTCGGCGAAAGCTGCTATAAAAAATTGTGCACTAGTTGGAAATAGCGCCGGTTACGCGGAAGCATGTGACATATTAAAACGCAGGTTCGGTAATTCTCACATTGTATCTCAACAAATAGTTAATAATTTGAAAAACGGGAAAATAGTGTCTAAGCCTCAAGAGTTGAGGCAATTGGGGGATGACTTGACAATGGCAGTGGCCACTTTTGGAAAATTAGAATTGTATGAAAGTTTTAACACTCAACAATGTATTTAATATTTTGCAGAGGTGAGTAAAAGCACCAATGACTGCAACAGCTCTGTAGGGAAGAGGCCAAACGCAGAGTATGGGAGTCCAATATATTTTACGTTTCGCCCAGCAGGGCTTCTTCAGAAATAACATCGATGAAAAACATTTTACTCCTTATATAGCCCGAGCCTTGCGGGGAGAAACAAACATTAAAATGGTGTACACACAATTTGCGCAAATTGCTTGTTACTTGTAATTAAAATTGCCAATGGTTTGTTTATTGTAAAAAATCCACTATTCTGATTTATATTTTCTATGAGGGATATAAACGCCGATTCTAAACACCTACGTTTCATTGTATGGTTTTCATATTTTATAATCTTGGAATTATTCCAATCAGCATTGTGGCCGGTATCGAATCTATGTTTAACAATGGCATTATTCATATTGTATGTTTTCATATCATATTTATGTTCTAATACTCTCTTATCAATACCACGGAAACTTTCACCAATGTAAACCTTTTCACAACCTAGACAAGGCACACAATAAATACCTGCTTGACGAATATTTTCCCTGCTCTTATTTCATCGATGTTATTTCTGAAGAAGCCCTGCTGGGCGAAACGTAAAATATATTGGACTCCCATACTCTGCGTTTGGCCTCTTCCCTACAGAGCTGTTGCAGTCATTGCTGCTTTTACTCATCTGTTCGTAGCCTGCAGACTTCAGTATGGATCCTGATAACATTAAGTTGAAATACATTAGACTTCTGAAGAAAGCCTACAACTTAAGAAACAGAAGGGACTTCCTGTCGAGGTGTTTAGAAGAAAAAGTCGCTCCTAGATGCACTCCCAAACAACTTTTGGATATTAATCACCCAGGTCCGATGGCGGTGAAGAAATACCTTGATGATAGTCGCGAAGTACTGAAAATTCACACTTCAGAAGCATTCGAGGATGCAAGAAAAGCTGGTGTAGGAGCCCGTGAAATCCTGGACCAGAGAGAGGGACGCCACATTCGTCAGATTGTAAGTACATACAATGAACGTCAAAAAGCAAGACTGGTGGAAAAACTAAATCGGATAATTGCCCACAGCAAATGGAAAAACGCCGGGAAAAGTAACCTTATACAAAATCTTTCGAACAGACAGTTTAGTGAGTGTGAAATTGAAGCTTTAAGTCTCGGATTAAAATTTGCAACTGGTGTAGAAAAAAGTGACAGAAATATTGATTTAACTGTGAAAAAATACAATTATAAAGACTCTGAATTTGATCGTGGTTTTATACAAGGTGTATTGTTAGCGTCATTGTCTGAAATTAAAGAACCTGTCATTCCCAAAAGATACATAGAGGCCCTGAAAAAGCTGGCCTTAGATGACCACATATACATTTCGTCTGCAGACAAGGGTGGCGGCATAGTCATAATAGACAAATCAACATACAACACAAAAATGGAAATTTTGCTTAAGGACACAAATACATATGAAATGATTAGTGAGACTATTTACAAAAATAACATGAAGGAAGCAACTAAATGTGCTAGGAACACTCTTTCCAATGCTCCTGGAGGGAAAAGTATGTTACATCTTCTACCGAAAGTCCATTTCCCAGCATACATATATGGTCCTCCCAAACTACACAAACCAAACGTACTACTTCGTCCAATTGTTTCTGGTGTAAGTAGTTTACTACACCAACTAGCCAGAAAATTAGCCAAAACAATCTCTGCCAAAGTAGGCACCATTAGTGGTAAAAATCTTAAACATTCTGGTGATCTAGGATTAAAAATATAAGTATAAGTATCTAGGATTAAAAATATAAGTATGAAAAATAAGCAGATGGCAAGTTTTGATATAGTGTCGTTATTTTCCAATGTACCAACTAAAAAAGCCATCGAAGTGTTAACCAATGTATTGTCTGAACATGATGAGTTGCCTGTACCTGTTTGTAATTTTATTAGACTAGTGAACCTTTGTATTTCAAACTGTTGTTTTACTTTTAATGATAATTATTACAGACAGACAGCAGGTTTACCAATGGGTTCACCACTAAGCCCAGTGCTGGCGAACTTGTTTCTAGAACATTTAGAAAATACCAGTTTTAGCAACATTGTCCCTAGAGACTTAGTTTGGTTAAGATACGTCGACGATGTACTTATAATAGCTCCTCGTAGGTTAGATTTGAGTAGGATTTTAAATCAGTTGAATCTTGTAGAAGATAGTATCAAGTTTACAGCAGAATATGAAACTAACGACATGTTGCCCTATCTTGATACCCTTTTAATAAGAGACGGAAACAATGTAAAGTTTAAAGTTTTTAGAAAAAAGACAAATAATAATGATTATGTACATTTTTACTCTGCTACGGATAAGAAAACCAAAATGGGAATTATCATAGGTTTTTATCTTCGAGGCTTAAGAATATGTTCAGAGGAGTATCTGGATGAAGAATTTAATAACATTTTTAACGCTTTTACTGAAATAAAATACCCTCCTTATTTTATTCTAAAAGCCAAGAGGAAAGCTGGAATTATTCACAAAAGAGTTGGAAAATAAAAGAAGAATATACAAAGAGGATCATATTACCTAATACCTCAGTTGCAGACAATATTTCCCCATTATTAAACAAGGTTGGTGTTAAGGTTGTTAAAACCAGCTCAGTAACAGTTGGTAATCTCATTAAAGCCGAAATAAGAACAGGGAAAATATTCGTCAAGCAAGTATTTATTGTGTCCCTTGTCTAGGTTGTGAAAAGGTTTACATTGGTGAAAGTTTCCGTGGTATTGATAAGAGAGTATTAGAACATAAATATGATATGAAAACATACAATATGAATAATGTCATTGTTAAACATAGATTCGATACCGGCCACAATGCTGATTGGAATAATTCCAAGATTATAAAATATGAAAACCATACAATAAAACGTAGGTGTTTAGAATCGGCGTTTATATCCCTCATAGAAAATATAAATCAGAATAGTGGATTTTTTATAATAAACAAACCATTGGCAATTTTAATTACAAGTAACAAGCAATTTGCGCAAATTGTGTGTACACCATTTTAATGTTTGTTTCTCCCCGCAAGGCTCGGGCTATATAAGGAGTAAAATGTTTTTCATCGATGTTATTTCTGAAGAAGCCCCGCTGGGTGAAACGTAAAATATATTGGACTTCCATACTTTGCGTTTGGCCTCTTCCCTACAATTTTGCAGAGGTGTCAGGGATTCATTCTGGATTCTGGATTCCGGATTCCTAGGAAAGACCACCCGCTTGCGCGGGATCGTTTTTTGTGGGAGGGGAAGAATGTCTGTAAGAAAATGAAAAGACAGTAGCGTATAAAAGAGGGCTATTGCCACCGGGCGATTTGCGAGCGGTTAGGGGCTTGTTGGTGGTCGTGGCTTGGGAGAACTGGACTGGGAGCTTGGACGGCGGCGTCAAAGCCGGGAGGAAGAGCAGATTATATCACCAGAAGTTCAGAAAATGGTAGGAGAAGTAGTTGGAGAGAAAGGTGGAAAAACGGAAAAATCTTTAGTGGGAGGTAAACTGAAATGAGAAGATGTAGTATAAGAGAAAGTTAGAGAGGAAGCGAATTTTAGTCGATGAAAAAGTAAGTGTAGATGTTTGTGCGTGGGACGTGGCTATGTTCGTGAGGTGTGTGTGTGTGTGTAACTTACGGGAAGTGAGTAGAGTTCACTTCCCGCGTGTAGAGGGCGTTCCTGATTAGCCCCAGGTAAGGCATGAGAACTCCTGTTTTACCCCAGGTTGGGTTTTAGTTGTTTGTATATTCTTGTAGCCTGTCAGTTAATGGGCTACATGCGATATTATTATTATTATTATTATTATTATCATTATTATTATTATTATTATTATTATTATTATTATTATTATTATTATTATTATTATTATTATTATTATTATTATTATTATCATTATCATTATCATTATCATTATCATTATTATTATTATTATTATTATTATTATTATTATTATTATTATTATCATCATTATCATTATTATTATTATTATTATTATTATTATTATTATTATTATTATTATTATTATTATTATTATCATTATCATTATCATTATCATTATCATTATCATTATTAGTATTATTATTAGTATTAGTATTATTATTATTATTATTATTATTATTATTATTATTATTATTATTATTATTATTATTATTATTATTATTATCATTATTATCACTATTATTACATCATTATGGCTATCACCAGTCAAACTGGTGAAGGGGTGTATTATTGGTAGGTACGGTTATACACGTCTTATCGTGTACACCGCACGTGGGACGGGCGCAGCTGACAGATAGTCTGTACGATGTGGTCTAGGTGCAATGTGTTGTATCAGATGTTTGTGTTTGTCGTGCAGTTTTTCTTGGTGTCTTGAGTGAAGTTTGTGTTTGTGTTGGTTGAGTGGACGGATGTTGGAAATTTGGTGTAGAGACTCAGTGGTTCCAAAGTCGCTCCATCGCGAACCCGTGATGAACTGGACAGCGGCATTCTGAACCTTCTGATGCTCGTAGTTATTAGTGGAACATGTTAGCTGGCTTAGTCCCGAGGGCTGGCACAGAATCGGTCTGACGAGGGCTAGGTACAATCGACCGTAACAATCATTCGTAACAAATGGAAGCAGAAGGCCTTAAGTCACAAACGGGAAACCGATACATACCCATCTCTCAGTCAATTCGCTGAGTTCATTAATGTCATGACAGATGCGGCATGTGATCCGGTTTATGGATTGTTATCAAAGGGTCAAAATATGAAGAGCACAATTTGTAATGTAGCAGCATCTGAGTCTAAATACCCCGTCAAGTTAGGGCGTGCTGGTAGCACATGTGTAGTGTGCGGGGAAGAACACAGACTGTTCTACTTTGAGGAATTTAAAGGCATGAAGCCTGAAGGTCGTTTGCAAATCGCAAAGAAACACAAGCTGTACTTTAATTGATTGCTATGGGGGCACGGGGCCAGCAAATGCTTCAAACAATCCATTTGTTTCGTTCCTGCAAAGGACTTTCAGAGTATCAGGGTAATAGTTGAAAATTCAGAGTGTCAAGAATCAAGTGTGATCATGTCAATAATGCTCGATCGAAGATTTATATACCCATTTTACCAGTTATTATAGATAATAAACTTGAAGTCAGCTCATGCTTTGTGAGCTCAAGCGAAGCGGATGTTGAACGCATGTGGATGATGGAAAATGAAAATGAAGATAGGGCGCCATCTCACAACGACCAGAAGGTCATCAACCTTTGGGATAAAGAGACACGATACGAAGATGGACATTATGTACTGCCGATACCTTGGCGAAGTGAGCCAAACTTGCCCAATAATCGTGACGTTGCCGAGAGACGATTAAGGAGTTTGAACCAAAGGTTGGTGAAATCCGGAATATTGAATGTATACTCTGAGAATATTTCAGATTTGTTGAAGAAGGGGTATGCAGAGTATGTTCCCGAGGTTGATTTAAAGAGAGATGATGGTAGGGTGTGATACCTCCCGCATCATGCTGTTACGAGTGAAACCAAACCAGGTAAGGTGAGAGTCGTATTCGACTGTGCTGCTCAAAAAAATGGAATCAGTCTAAACAGTCAGTGCCTACAGGGCCCAGATCTGAATAATAAGTTAATTCACGTGTTACTCCGTTTCGCCAACATCATTACGCCATCACGGCTGACATTGAGACCATGTATCACCAGGTCAAAGTTCCCATTAGCGACAGAGACGCTTTAAGGTTTATATGGTATGTTGGTGATGAAGTAAAAGAATTAAGAATGACCTCACATCCATTTGGTGGAATATGGTGCGCTAGTAGTAGCACCTACGCTTTGCGGAAAATTATTGAAGACCTTGTGAGGAAATAAAAGACACGTTATTCCGGTCATTTTACGTTGACGATATGTTGAAGTCCGTAGCGTCACCCGAAAAGACAATTAAGGTAATTGAAGAAACAAGAAGTGTACTCAGACACGAAGGTTTTAACTTAACCAAATTCATAATTAATAATGTCGAATTGCTAGAGAGAATCAGTGAGCAAGACAGGGCTAAGGAAGCAAAGGAATTTACATCAAATATGCACGGCAAAGTGCTTGAGATTAATTGGGACGTCGAAAACGACTGTTTCTATTTCGTTAGCAAGGGTGTTAAGCACAGAAGTTGACTAGACGGGTTATGCTGAGCCAACTTGCTTCGACTTACGATCCTTTATGTTTAATTTTGCCAATCATTGTTCCAGCCAAGATCTTGTCCCAGGAGGCGACTAGGCTTAAGATACCATGGGACGAAAGTATTCCTAGATCTTTGTGTCAGAAGTTGTTGAAATGGATAGCTTCACTAAATGAAATCTCGAGACTTCGCTTCCCTAGGTGTGTTTTGCCATTAGAATTAAATGGTTGTACATCAGAATTACATCACTTTTGTGATGCAAGTGAGGTTGCCTTTGGTGCTTGCACTTATATCAGGACAATCAATCAAGATGGAGAGGTACATGTAGTTCCCATCAGGGGAATTACTATACCAAGATTGGAAGTCTCGGCCGCCGTTGAAGGAGCCAAATTAGATGCTGTTGTTAGAAGAGAGTTGGATATCCCCTTGCTCAAATCTAACTTCTGTTCTGACAGTACTATAGTTCTGGCATATATACAGAACGAGACAAGAAGGTTCAAGACCTTCGTAGCAAATCGTGTTACGCTCATTTGACAGGTTTCGGAGGCCAATCAGTGGCATCATGTTAGTGGTGAAGACAATCCAGCAGACGTTATCTCGGGGATGCTTCGCAGACGATTTGCCTGTTTCTTGGTTCAATGGTCCTCCCTTCTTGTCAAATTACAAGTGTGCATGGCCAGCGCAAATAATATTGTAGGACGCCTTCAGGATGAAGACCCGGAGGTGAGGCGTGACATACACCCTACGGGTACTGTACAGACGTGTCAGTCGGGCATCACCCAACACCCGATCGATACGTTGATTGAACATTATTCAAGCTTTTACAAATTAAAGAAATTTGTTGGTTGGTGGCTAAGGCTAATTCAGTTCCTCAAGGGGACGGTGATTCAGCTGAGTTCATCACTTGAAATCCATGAATTAAGGCATGCGGAGAATTTAATTGTCAAGCATGTTCAAGGGCGTGTTTATTCTCATGAAATCAAGGACATTAAAGCAGGGAAATGTGTGTTAAAGTCCAGTTCAATATATAAACTGTCTCCTATTATTATAGATGGTTTGTTAGTAGTTGGTGGTAGACTCAAGCATGCAGCCTTGACTGAGCGAGCTATAAATCCTGTGATCCTCCCTTATGACCACGGGTTGTCTACGTTGATTGTACGGGATTGCCATGATTCCTCTCACGTAGGGGTAGAATAGACACTCAGTCAGGTGCGTAAGAAACTGTAATTGCAAAGAAGGCAGAAATGGAACTCGGAAAGCCCAAGTCTTTCAGTCGGGGATTTGGTGCTTGTCATGAATGAAAACTCGCCCCGTGGTTCTTGGCCGCTAGGGAGAGTCCAAGAAGTGTGGGTGAGCAAGGATGGATTGGTCCGTAGTGCCCGTTTGAAAACTCAATTCAGTGAGCTCATCCGACCCATTACAAAACTAGTACTCCTTGAAGGGTCTATGTAAATTTTGTATGTTATCTCTCTCATAGATTTTTTTTTTTTTTTTTTTTTTTTTTTTTTTTTTTTTTTCCCGTAAGATTCAAGGTAGGGGAATATTACGTCCATGGACGTAAAATTGTATTCTTACTTTTCTTGTGAAAAATCAGAGGTGGAAAGAGTAAATTGTACGTTGTATGTCTGTCAAAAGGTAACGGTATGATCAGTTTTACTACTTTCCCCCCGTCTCCGGCGTCGACCTGCGCGGGTGCGTTAGGGGAAAGGTCGACAGTGTGTGTGTGAGCGGCAATGATAAAGTCGCCTTCTCTCTAACTGGTATTGGTCAAAGAGTCGCCCAATAGTGGGTTATACGCAGTTAGAGGGAGGGACAAGTTACGTATTGTGCCGCCAAATCATCACTTGACCATACTCATGCCAAATATGTCAACGAATGCAGGGACCAAAGGAGACGCACGAGTCTAATGAACTGCAGTCAGCGTCAACTCAGAACTTCGTTTTAATCCCTGCGTACACTAAGGACCACTTTATATATGTTAATATATATATAAAGGCCCTCACTCACACAAGGAAAAATATCAAGGAAAAGGGACATAGAAGCAGGGAGGCAAAAAATACAGATAGACAGAGATACAGATATAAAGAGAGATAAATAGATAGATGGATAAATAGGCAGTTAAAAAAGAACAAGACTGAGAATTAGAATAAAAAAGAATTTTTCCACAGATATGTTATGAACACCTGTTCTCATCACATATACATACATACCTACATATATGTGCATACATACATACATATATATATACATACAAACATATTTGCCTACATACATAAATATATACATACCGAGACAGAAACAGAAATGACAATTTATATAGAATTTCCACCGTTGCACAAACACAACATGTTTTTAGGCTGGGGTGACCCTAGTTGCATTTTTGCAACTTGTATCTTTCTTGATGTTCTAGATATGATATGAGGTACTCGGAAACTTTAAATTAAATGTATAATTATTTCAATCATTTGATTAGTTACTGTAACATAAGAGCATGATTCAAATTTCAGCATAATATGAATAGTTTATGACACTTGTTTCTTTTTCCACGAAGACATCCTGAATGATAAAGTCACCCAATTTTGGAAGTCAGTGCATTAGAATCAAAGAATCCTGGGAGTGAATTTTTTACTGCCTTTGATTATTACAAATCTCAAATGAACACTGACATGGTCATAAACACTCTACCAACTCTCACTTAGGATACAGGTATGAACAAACTGGACCATGTTTTTTGTTGCAAAAACGCAACCATGGGCTTATATGGTATATATATATATATATATATATATGTATATGTATATGTATATGTATATGTATATGTATATGTATATATATGTATATGTATATGTCAAGGACTACTATTACACAGGACGTGCGCACCCAGATTCCTGGCTCCACTAGCGGAGGCCATTGCTTTCTTTGTAACCTAACATCTTATATTGGACAAATATATCAAAACTAGAAACCTAACATTGTATATAGGACAAATATATCAACTATTGACTTATTCAATGCAGTATAAGTTAATCTAAACTTTTATAGTGAAATAAGAAACTATTTTTAAGGCACTGTTATGCTTTCATTGTCTTGAAAAGGAAGACCAATTTGGCTGCCCTCTCATTACCGAGGCGGTTCCTTAATTTTGTGTGTACAAGTCCATAGGAGGAGAAAACTCTTTCAACTCCTGATGATGAGGCTACTGCAGTTAGGAGTTGACGCACTGGTAACAGAATATCACTGTCTAACATGGCCGTATGTGAATCCCACCACTCAATAGCTGTCAGGGTCTTGGTCACAGACTCAGTAAACTTGAACGCCTGGAAAGTTGGTGATTTCGCCTGAAACTTCATAATGACAAGTGTTGTATATTTCTCATTGGCATACTCCATAGTAATACTCACCTCTTCTGTAATGAGCATTTTTCCTTGAAATGCTGGATGAAGCATGTTGGCAAGTATGCGAGCTTTGGTAATAAACTGTTCATACCTTTTTTCACCAGTTTTTCAGCTTGTTTATTGTTTGTGAAATGGCCAAGTAATTTCTTCCAAACATCTACCGCTTGAGCAATAGTGCACTTGTCACTCTACCTCATCTAGAGCCTTTGATATTGGCTGCGATCGATCCAGTAATTCCTCAGTCGAACGTTTTAATTCTAATTTGATACCTTGTTTCTTACTTCAGTATCAATAGCTTCCCTGTTGACTTCACAGATCTTCATTAGAATTGGCCAGTTATTTATATAGGCCTTGAGACAGTCTGACATTGTGTTCCACCTTGTGTCCTGGGGCATGACTAAACACTGACCACCTTCCTGCCGATACTTTGAAGCAGCATAATGATTATTTCTAAAATATTTAACTACATGGACCACATGTTGTTTTACATTATCAATATCAAGGCCATGAGCCAGTAGATTTAGTAGGTGTGCTGCACATCCGTATGTGAAGACGGTATGCTCAGGTTCACTCGATTCCTCCAAGACTTTTCTCATCTTGGTGACATTTGCTGCGTTGTCTGTCACAACACTTCCAATGTGACAACCAAAATTTTGTTCAGCCTTCTTGATCGAATTTTGTACAAGCTGTAGAAGATATTCAGCGGTGTGAGGTTTTCCTGATGTGTCTATTGTGTCAACTAAATAAATCTGACCAGTGGATTTGGTTAGAGTGACACATATTATGGGCTCATTATGGATGTCAGACCACCCATCAATTGAAAGACATACAGTTTCATTATTCAGGTCATCTGTACATTTTTTATATTCCTTTTCATACACAAGATCTAAGTACTTATCAGCAATATCTTTTCTGGATGGAGGAATATAACCTGGCCTCAGGTTCTGAACCATCTTGAGAAACTGAGGATGCTGAACAAGACGAAATTGTGAATTTGTAGCAAATATAATTCTTGCAACTTCTTTCTCGAGATTTTCCTTGTGAGAGGCTGAAGTTTTTATGATAAATCTGTCCAGAGATGTTGATGACTTTCTTTTAGATGAAAATGATTTAGCAGAAGTGGCGCCTGTGGAGGAGTCTGATAGTGACCTTTTTAATGATGGAGTCAGATTTGCAGATAATTCAAGTGGAGCCGATGATGAAGGGATTGAAGCTGTTGATACAGATCCTGAAATGGAAACAGAAAATTTGAGCATATTGCATAATTCATAAATGAATAAACAAATGAATGAATACAGTGTGATTTAGGCTACTTTTGAGTACAGTAGTTATTTTTTGAGATAATGATCATATTCACACAAGTCACTAAATTATTTGGAAATAATTAACAGGATATGAAATAGGTGGGCTTAGAATTCAGCCCACACAGGATTCAGTCCACTTTCAAATTCACCAAAAATAATGGGTTAGTTGGGTTAGGTTAGGTTAAATCCCTTTGGGCTGAATCCTATGTGGGCTGAATTCCAATGGAATCTATGAAATACATTACACAATGTTGAATGAAATTAATAACAATCATCTAGGCCCCAAAGTTGAGTGGGTACAGTATATTATAGTGACATAGTCATTACCCAAATTTAGAAGTAATGAAGTTGAAGTATCATCTCTTTAGGCTTTCACATTTTTATTGCACATGCTCTCCATTCTTCACCAAATTTATATAGTTGCGTATGAAAAGGGAGAAATGCACACAATATAAGTAAAATTATTTACCTGGGTCATCAATTTCTTCTTCTGTATGCTGTGGCTGACCTTGGCATTTATCTCTGTGAGATTTTAATTTTGACACAATGCCCTGTAGTTCCTGGCTGCAGTCTTTGTATTTAGCTCGGTACCCTTTGCCAGAAGTTGTTGGTAGTTTTTCAAAATAATTCCAGACAGGATCATTTTTTCTGCCTGAAGGAACCACTCTGCCAGGTCCAGAAGACATCCTTCCTGGTTGATTCCAAAGCAGCAACTGATTCAGTGAGAAGCTGCTTACCTAGAACAAGGTTCAACAAGAATCTTGTTGAAACTTGTTGTGGGCTGTACAGTGATATATACTACATATTATACCGTTCCTTGTATACTTGTGGCAAGTCTATATAACACTCCTCCTTATATTGATATGCTAAAAATGTCCTTTAGCAATCAGATCGCATACCAGATAGCAGTCCCACAGTATTTAAAATCTATAAAAATATATATATTTAAATCAAATAAATCTGATTTAGATAAAATATATATATATATATATATATATATATATATATATATATATATATATATATATATATATATAAAAATTTAAAGATGAAAAAAAATCGCCAACCCTGGTGTCCACTAACCTCATACAATAATACCTGTTGAGTACGGCTAAAATTGGCATTTCAAAGCATAACAGTGCCTTAAAAATAGTTTCTTATTTCACTATAAAAGTTTATATTAACTTATACTGCATTGAATAAGTCAATAGTTGATATATTTATCCTATATACAATGTTAGGTTTCTAGTTTTTATATATTTGTCCAACATAAGATGTTAGGTAACAAAGAAAGCAATGGCCTCCGCTATTGGAGCCAGGAATCTGGGTGCGCACGTCCTGTGTAATAGTAGTCCTTGATATATGTATATATATATATATATATGTATATATATATATATAATATATATATATGTATATGTATATATATATATATATATATATATATATATGCAATAAAAACACTAGGAGCGTGTGTTCACAAATGCGTAAATAACCACTAGGAAAAAGTAAACTAACGAAGCAGAGCGCTTTCGTGTAATTACATCTTCAGTGCAGATACAAAGAAGAAATTATAAGATGAAGAAACAAGGTACAGAATATATGACATAGTGAAGAGGGCATTCGGAGAGGTAGTGGAAAAGGACACGTGACGGACGTATGGGCCGTCCTGGTAGCCAACAAGTATGGGACGTTTGGGCCGTCCTGGTAACCAACAAGTATGGGACAACTGCTCATAATTTATATTACAATTCAAACAATTTTGAAATTTCATGAGAAATAAAACTATCTAATTTGTACAAACCTTGATGAAGATTAACATTTATCCCCTTACTAGATTTGATCAAACTGCATTCAATTAAATTTCTTTCTGTTATGTTGTTGTTGTATGTGATGACTTTAGCGTTATCCCAGTCAACTGGGTGGTTAAAATGGTTCATGTGGTTGAATATACCGCTAGATTGGTTTCCCTCTCTAACGTATTTCTTATGTTGATTGATTCGTGTTGTGAGTGTTTTAGCAGTCTGACCAACATAAAACTGATTACATGATTTGCAAGGTATTTTGTACACACACCCTTTATTACTATTGACAGAATTATTTATGAGCAGTTGTCTTACAGTGTTCTTGTTATTGAAAACTACATTAATGTTAAATTTACGTAACATATTTGGAATATTTTGCAGGTTCTCTTGGTACGGTAAAATTAGCAAGTTATTCATATTGAAAGTTTGAGTTGACCTAAGGTTGTAAAATGTCCTTTTAGCACGATTGTAAGCTTTATCAAGAACATGTGTGGGGTATTGTAGCTTAGTACCAATGTCGTAAATACATCTTATTTCATCATCGATGTACTCTGGGCTGCAAATGCGTAGGGCCCTGAGATACATCGACGAGAAAACAGATACCTTTACGCCATCAGGGTGTGAGGAATAATAATGTATATATGAACAAACGTTGGTTGGTTTGCGATATACACTTGTTGGTTACCAGGACGGCCCAAACGTCCCATACTTGTTGGCTACCAGGACGGCCCATACGTCCGTCACGTGTACTTCTTCCACTACCTCTCCGAATGCCCTCTTCACTATGTCATATATTCTGTACCTTGTTTCTTCATCTTATAATTCCTTCTTTGTATCTGCACTGAAGATGTAATTACACGAAAGCGCTCTGCTTCGTTAGTTTACTTTTTCCTAGTGGTTATTTACGCATATATATATATATATATATATATATATATATATATATATAATATATATGTATGTATATATGTACATATATATATATATGTATATATATACATATATATATATGTATACATATATATATATATGTATATATATATATATACATATATATATATACTGTATATATATAAATATATATGCACATACGTGCGACAACAAGTTTAACTTTACCTTAGGGATCCTGTACCCATGGAACACAGTGTCCTCTGCAGTGCAGTGTTGGAGGCCGAGGGATACTAAGGAGATAATCCTCTGAACCTCGTGCAATGTGGCCTCTGTGTAAGGCATCCTGAAACAAGAAACGCGGTGATATTGTAACGAGGAACCTAAAGCAGGAGGCACTGAATAGCAGTGGTCGAAGCCATCATCTGTGCTCTCTTCTGCGCTTTGGAGACCGTTGGGGCAGGCAACGAACTTTCACTGCTGCAATTGGGAGAGAAGTGCAGAATTCAAACCCACAACTAATCAAATTCGAGACTATCACGCTTTCAATTACGCCACCAGTGCACGAAGTAAGTAAATAGATAACTAAATAGATGAATGAATAAATAGATAAGCGAGTAAAGAAGTAAATCGATGCATAATTGAGAAAATCAATCAATCAGTTCATCACATAAGATAGAATTAATTTGAATTAAGTTAAATTAGAATAGATTAAATTAAATCAAACTAAACGAAATCAATTTAGATAAAATACAATAGAATAAGATGTAATAATATGAAATGAAATAAAACAAATTAAAAAGTGTATCGAGTCAGACCCAACTTGAACGGAAGGAGACTGACGTAGCTGGCTTATGGCAAAAGTACGACCGTTTATGGGTGTGATAACGAACGACGATGACGATGACGAAAACACATATACAACAGCGGTAACAAATATGATAACACCGACAAGACAACACAGTGAGGACAACATCAACCCCTCAACTTGGGTGGGAGACCCTCACTCTGCCTTGTCCTCCCACGAGGGCTGAATCTCTGGAAGAACCACTTCATCGATCTCCTGCTGCATCCTCTTCTGGACTTCCGGGTAGCGGGCCATGTAGAAGATTAACCATCGGAGGGTGTTGGAGACCGTCTCGCTGCCGGCGCCGAAGAGATCCCAGATGGAGGACACCAGGTCTTGATCTGGGGAAGAACGCAAAGAGAGAGAAGAATCTTAGGTTTTTAAGTATTTGAAGCCCAAAATTATAAAGGATTATAAAGGATTACAAAAGCGGAGAATGCCGACAGGAGACCTTTTGGTCCATATCTAGGTCGGATGAACAAAACAAATAAACAAATAATATATGATAAATGATAGTCATTACAGCATCTGCTTAGGTGTTTATCTAAATGATTCTTAAAGCTTCGAACTGAACTACATTGCACTGCCTTTGCAGGAAGTTTATTCCAGTAATTAAATACACGGTTGGCGATGTTGTTTCTACCCACTTCCAAATTAAATCTATTTCCTAACAGTTTGAGACCATTGTTTCTCGTCGGATTCTCATTCAGTGTAAAAATATTGTATCAAGCCACCTCTGAGTCTACGTTTTTTTAGGGAAAACAGATTCATATATTTTAATCGATTTTCGTATGATTTATTTTTTATATTCGGAACCAGTTTTGTGGCTCGCCGTTGTACTTTTTCCAGTCTGTCAATGTCTTTAATGAGATTCGGTGACCATACGGAAACAGCATATTCCAAATGTTAATGAGTGATGGACTTTTGAAGTCAAAAGATCGCGAAATCAGTCCTAGACTCTTATTTGTTTTCTCAGAGGGTGAAATACACTGCTTGGATGATTTGAGATCGTTACTGATAACTACGCCGAGATCCTTTTCACTATCCACTTTTGTTAACGAGTTTCCAAATAACTTGTAATCGTACTTACTATTATTTTTACCTATGTGCATAACCTTGCATTTACTTGTGTTAAATTTCATTAGCCACTTTTCAGATCATTGCTGTAATTTATCTAAATCTTCTTGAATATGTAAATTATTTAAGTGATCATTTGCCATTCCGCACAATTCTGTATCATCAGCAAATTTGGAAATAGTAGATTTTAGCCCATGGTCTATATCATTTATATACACTATGAATAGAAGTGACCCAAGAACGGAACCCTGGGGAACTCCACTCGTAATATTTTTCCATCCAGAAGTTTTTCCATTTAAAACAACTCTATTTTCGGTCATTCAACCAATTACTAGTCCAACTTGATAGGCTACCACTTACTCCGTGTGAAGCTTATTTAGTATATAGTCTTTCGTGGGGGATGGTATCAAAAGGTTTTGCAAAGTCTGGATATATTAAATCTATATTGTTTCTTTTGCCATAATTTGAGACAACTGTGTTGTAGAATTCGAGTAAGTTAGTCACGCAAGAACGTTTCCGTCTGAAACCATGCTGGCTATCATTTATCAAACAGTTACTTTCTAAATGATGTTCGATAGCATCTCTGATGATAGTTTCCATTATTTTTCCTACGATTGAAGTCAAACTTATAGGCCTGTAGTTATTTGGTTTCATTTTGTCACAGTTTTTTAATATGGGAGTAACGTTAACTAGCTTCCATTCTCTTGGGGCATCTCCGGATATGATGGATTTCTTGAAAACTTCTAATGGAACAACAATCTCATTTTTCATTTCCTTTAAGATTCTTGGGTGCCAACCGTCAGGCCCTGGTGTTTTATTAACTTTAAGTTTCTCTATACACCTTTTATTTTTTTTATTTTTTTTTTTTTTTATATATTTACCGTAGTGAGTAAGTTTACCCTAGACTTTTCATAGGTTTCAGTTTGGAGTTCACTTTGAGGTGTTTCGTTTACGAACATCCAAGCTAAAATAATTGTTTAAAATATCACACATTCCTTCATTTGAATATTCAAGTTGACGGTCAGCAGATGATAGTGGACCAATGTGATTCCTAACAATCCTTTTATCTCTAATGTAAATATAGAATTCTTTGGGATTCTCTTTAGATTTATCAGCGATATTCATCTCGTATTGTCGTTTTCGTTTTTTTTTTTATTGTCTTTTTTAAATCTCTCTGAATTAATACATAACTTTGATAGTCATTAAGTGAATCCTAGCACTTGTATTTCTTATAAGCCTGTTTCTTTTTAACAATACTTATTTCAGTTTCTTTGTCAAGCCATTTTGGGCGAGCCTGATTTGGGGGACGTCTGCCCTTAAAAGGAGTGTAAGTATGAATCATCTTAGTGAGCGTATTTTGAAATATTTCCCACATCTGATCTATAGGTCTTTTGCTTAATTCTGCCTACCGATCTGTAAGCTGAAGCTCCTGACGTAGTCCTATGAACTGAGCTTTACTGAAATCGGGTATTTTAGAAACACAAGTATCTATTCTAAAAATTCTAGTAGTTTGAATCTAACTAAGTTGTGATCGCTATATGCAACAGTTTCACCGACTTTTACATTGGTTATCATGCTTTCGCGGCTAGTAAACAATAGATCGAATAAGTTTCCATGTCTTGTGGGCTCTTTTACATGCTGAACTAAGTAATTGTCACCCAGAAAATCAATCAAGCGACTACCTATATGGCCATGTTCAAGGGTCATCCAATCAATGTCAGTAAAATTGAAATCACCCATTATAAATAAGTCCCAGTTGCAGAAACTAGACAGTTCTTGAAATAACAGTTTGTCGTCTACTAATGATAATGTCCTTGGCCTATATTTCACACCTATATTATTTATTTTTTTCATTTGTTTGGGTTGATTATATCCACAAACTATCATATGCATCCAGTTTCACTTTCTCTACAACACAGGTATGGAAATTGTTTTTAACGTACCACAGAACACCCCCACCTTTCTTGTGGTTTATATCTTGATGAAAGTGTTTAAATCCCGATATATTAAGTTCAGGTTCAAACTCTTTACCATTTAACCATGTCTCGTTTATTCCTATCATATCGAGATTTTCGCTTTTGACATACGCCTGTATTTCTTGGAATTTGTTCCTAATACTACGAGCATTAAAGTACATGGTTTTAAGAAACTTGTGATTATTTCTTTTTGACACGTTTTGAGTTTCAATATCATGCCTTACATTATGATTTTGTTTTTTATTGACACCTTGCTCTATATTGATATTTGGTCCTACATTGACATTCCATGCCTCATTTACATTTCTCCCATCAAAATTAACATTTCCCCCATCACAGACATCTGGTCGTTCACGGTCATCCGATCTCTTTTGTACACTTTGTCCCCCTACGTCACCGCGTTTCACGCCGGGCTCTCGTCGTTCATTGACATTCTGTCTGGCATCCCTTCCTAAAATTATATTCTGTCCTCCAGTGACGTTATATCCTACCGTGTTATTTTGTCCTTCACTATCATTACATCCCATCGTGATATTTTGTCTTCCACTGTCATTACATCCCATCGTGATATTTTGTCCTCCACTGTCATTACATTCCATCGTGATATTTTGTCCTTCATTGACATTCTGTCCGGCATCCCTTCCTAAAATTATATTTTGTCCTCCACTGACATTATATCCTACCCTGATATTTTGTCCTATACTGTCATTACATCCTATCGTGATATTTTGTCCTCCATTACCATTACATCCCATCGTGATATTTTGTCCTCCATTGTCATTACATCCCATCGCAACATTTTATTCTTTGACAATACATCCTAATGTAACATTTCGTCCTCTACTGACATTATATCCTAAAATTATATTTTTTCCTATTCTGGCATATGTTCTACATTAATGCTATACTCTACTCTGTTTTCCCCAGTACATTCTATTTTCCCTTCCCTTTAGGTTTCTACCCCAAAAAAGGAACTAGTTCACTACAAACTCCCACAATGAGGTTTGTAAAAGCATTTTGGCCTCTGCGGGTAAGGTAGATCCCATCAGAAGCGTAAAGGTCATGACACCTGGAAAAGAGATACCAAGGATCAAGAAAGTGGTATCCTAGTTGCGTGCACAATCGTGATATTCTCTCATTGATCCCATATTGCTCTAATGTTTGAACACGAGCCAGCGTAGATCCTCGGTAGGATCTCACAGACTACGTGACGGCTCCCACGTTCCTTCATCTCCTGAAGGAGGACCTTGTAATTCTGAACAAGTTCCTCTGATCTCACCCCACCCACATCGTTACTTCCCGTATGAACAATTGTAACCATGTTTGTCCGTCTTTGCTCCCTGATGGCCTGGGTACAATCGGCGATTCCATGGCCCGGTTGACATACAAGCTTGCAACGTCGTTTAGTTCTCCGCTGCAGGATGTCGTCATAGCCTCGCACCATGGAGTCCCCCATCACCAAGAACTCCTGATTTTCAGCCACTTCATCCTCCAGCAGAGCAAAACTATTGGCTAGAGCCAGCGGTTGCTCCACAGGGCACCCGCTTGCTGAACGCGGGATCGACAAACTGGACCCCACGGAACGCCACTCGCTCACGGTAGTGGCAGAGGGGAAGAAGTGAAACGCTCTTTGGGTTGTGGGGAGGATTCACTCTTCTCACAGAGCGCACTCCTGAGAAGTTGAATTTCCTCCTCACACATCCTGAGACGGTCCTCCAGGTTCACACAACCTTTACAAGTCATTTCCCTCCTCCTTCAGCAATACAAACGGCAAAGAGAAAATATAAATCAACAAAAGAAACCGAAGCGGTCTTTAAGCTTACTCTGCTTACCTTATACTATTACTCCTATCTTTGTAGTACAGTAACAGAATACTGTTTTGATTCTAAATTAATAGAACACTACACTTTTTCTTATATCTGTATCTTAAGTATCTAAGCCCTTGGACGAATACGTCCTTAAGATCTTATGTAGCTGGACCTATAAGTCCTAAACACCTTGAATCATTGGACCACTGAATCGGTAGATCTTTAGACCCTTAGCTTTTACCTAATTAGAAAAAAATCGTCCTACAAGATTCATTTGTGGTGAGTCATAGAAAGACAGTTTTCTATATTTTTTGTTATTACAAAGGTGAATGACAAAAATTATACAAGGGCTTAGAAATTTACTTTAAAAAACAGGATTAGGCACCTTAACTTACGATCTCTGGAGAGACGTAGAGTGCGGGGTGATAAGGTATAGGCACTCAAATGGACAAGGTCATCATATTAAGACAGCAGAGTATTCTAACCATAATCCCACAGATTACAACACAATGGAAAACTACACCGCAACATACATACGGACATACATACACACACACCACCAACTTCTTCCTCCACTTGACCAAACTGTGAAGTACCCCTAATTCCCAAGAACACCTTTTACTCATACACAATATATTATGTAATATAAATAAATAAATATACATTCTAATTATTGTAAGGTAAAATAGTATCCAAAACTAGTATCACCAAAATAAAATGTAAACTATTTATAATCTGTAAACTGCCAAATATTCTGAAGTAAGTTTTTTCAGATGCATTCCACCAACAGAGAGAAGTGCTGTCAGTCTTTAGATGGAAAGCAGACCGGGAAGGTCTGCTGGTGTAATCTTTGACAATTAGACTTTTCAAGAGGTCTTGTGGTCTTTGATTTATCCACCAAAGAACCATTTTTACAGTATGACTCGGAGTAAAGGATTTCAGTTGGATAAATTTAGGTTTAAGAAGGAAATAGGCAAGAACTGGTTTATCAATAGGGGAAGGATTAATGAGTGAAATAAATTTTAACCATGTAGTGAGCGCTAAAACTACTGGTTTATTAAGAGAAGATAAGGTAATTTTATGGATAGGAATGAGAAGTAGTATTGGACATGGTACTGCCTAATGTATAGTCCTTATGGTCTCTTGCGGTCTCTCCCATTTTTATGTTCATATGTTCTTATAACCATATATTAAGCTCCACACCGGACAGAGTCGAGGAACACATTCATTTACTCAACTGTAAAGAGAACCTGTCACACGAACCTGTAAACGTGGACTTCGGTTCGTCCTTGGAGTCTTCCATTTCGAGAAGGTAGGCATCGATGTAATCTCGAGGGTTAGCTGGATCGAGGGTGGCCTTGTGGTTGTCAATAATTTCCTAGTAGTTAAGAAAAAGTCTTTAGTAGTTTTTTAAGTTTTTGAGTAGTGACCCAAAATGTTGTCCCTTACATACCAAATCGACTGGTACCCTCACAAAAATACATACATTTTTATAACACTCTTGATTTCTAAAAAATTTATTACATTTCATATCAATTTCGTTTTATTGAGTTTTGTGTGATAAAAAGATTCAAGGTTTAGTTATTAAAAGGGAAAACTTAAAACTACAAAATTATAAATAAAATCTCTTTCTTCATCACCTTAAAGAAAGTACATATCTGATTTTGGAGATCCATCATCTCTTTGTATGCGAAAACCTTCTTCTGGACACAGACGGGGAAGATCTTGGTCAG
>NC_134778.1:29555792-29580792 GCF_046742065.1 Oratosquilla oratoria | reverse complement strand
GGGGGTAGCCAAAAAGGACAAGGCACAAAAACATTCCCACCCATTTCATCCCCGAAAACACTCCACACCCCTCCACCCTCCCTCCCATCTTAGCACCTCCTAGATGACGGGTCGTCCCTGCACCCTGTCCACTGCCCTGGGTCAGAAGCAGTGTCGCAGGACACAGCACATTCACAGCAAGGCCGCTTCATTAAATCGGCGACCCCCCTCTCCGTCCCCCCATATAAAGGAGAGGACGGGGAGAAATCCCTTCGGGCTGCGTCAAAAAAATTTCCTCACACACACTACCTCACCCCCATTCCCCCGTCCAATCCACCTCATGCATCACAACATTTTCCATATACAACCATTCTCCATTCACCCCTGTCTTCTGTCCTCTCCCGTCCTTCCTCAACCGACATTCCCCTCTTCCCCAAAGCACCCTTCACCCCATCCATCCATCTCATCCTAGGATGTCCCCTCATGTTCACTCCCTCCACATCTGCCTTCCATACCTCCTTTACTAGTCTTTCTTCACTCATTCTTTCCATGTGTCCAAACCATCCTAATACTCTTTCATCCACCCTATCTCCCAGCTCCCTTTCCACCCCTGTTCTCCTCCTCACTTCCTCATTTCTCACTCTATCCAGCCTAGTAATCCCCATCATACTTCTCAGACACTTCATCTCAAACACATTCAAGTTCCTTCTCTCTTCCTCTCTCATGTTCCATGTTTCTGCTCCATACAGTGTTGTTGGCACAATCACTCCTTCATACAGTCTCCTCTTAGCATCCATTCCCAGATTCCTATTCCTCATTACACTTTTTAAACCACTTACTCGCTTCTCTCAGTCTACATTCTACATCCTTCACTCCACCTTTTCCTACCACATTTGCACCCAAATATCTAAAACTATCCACTTCCTCCAGTTGCTCTCCCTTAATGCTCACTTCCAGATTACTGCCACTTTCACCCCTTGTACATCTCATCATCTTACTTTTACCCACATTTATCTTCAGCTTTCTTCTATCACACACTCTCCCAAACTCTGTCACCAGCTTCCTCAATCCCTCCTCCGATCCTGCCACAAGCGCAGTGTCGTCCGCAAACAACAGCTGGCTCGCCTCCCACTTTTCTCCATTTTCCTTAACCATCTCCAATCCCTGACCCACTACCCTTGCATTCACCTCTCGCACCACCCCATCCATGTATAAGTTGAACAGCCAGGGTGACATAACGCATCCCTGACGAAGTCCTACCTTTACCTCAAACCACTCACTCTCTCCATTTCTAATCCTGACACAAGCTCTACTACTCTCATAAAAACTCTTGACAGCTCCCAGAAGCTTTCCTCCTATCCCGTATATCCGCATAACCTCCCACAGTGCCTTTCTGTCTACCCTATCGTAAGCCTTTTCCAGATCCATAAAGGCCCAGAAAACATCCTTCCCCTTACCTATAGCTTTCTCACATATCTGTCTTACCACAAAAATCTGATCTACACAACCTCTACCTGTCCTAAACCCACACTGTTCTTCACCAATTACTCCCTCTGTTCCTCTCCTAATCCTCTCAATCAAGATCCTCCCATAAGCCTTCCCAACTACACTTAACAAGCTAATCCCTCTGAAACTACTACATTCACACTTGTCCCCCTTTCCCTTGTAAAGTGGAACTATACACGCACTCTTACAGTCCTCTGGCACTCTACCTTCTCTCCAGCAAACATTAAATAACCTCACCAACCAGTCCACCATCACTATATCTCCTTTTTTAAGACATTCTGCATGGCATCCATCCAGACCAGTTTACCTGCTTTCATCTTCTTAACTGCTGCCTTCACTTCATCCTTCCTTATTTCTCCTCCATTTTCCTCACTCATCACTCTCATTTTCTTAGCATTTCCCACTGCAGCTATCTTTCCCTCCCTATCCTCCTTCACATTAAGCAACTCCCTAAAATATTCTTCCCATCTTCCTACTACTCTCGTAAAAACTCTTGACTGTTCCTACCCCATATATCTGTAATATCTCCCACAGTGCCTTCCTGTCTATCCTGTCGTAAGCCTTTTCCAAATCCATAAAAGCCCAAAAAAACATCCTTACCTTTTCCTATAGGTTTCTCACATATATGTCTTACCACAAAAATCTGATCTACACAATCCCTACTTGTCCTAAACCCACACTGTTCCTCACCAATTACTCCCTCTGTTCCTCTCCTAATCCTCTCAATCAAGACCCTACCACAATCCTTCCCAACTACACTCAACAATCTGATCCCTCTAAAACTACTACACTCACACTTGTCCCCCTTTTTCTTGTAAAGCGGAACGATACAGGCACTCCTGTCTTTTGGCACTCTACCTTCTCTTAAACAAACTTTAAATAACCTCACCAGCCAGTCCACCATAACTGTACCCCCTTTCTTCAGCCATTCTGCATGGCATCCATCCAGACCAGGTGCCTTACCTCCTCTCATCATCTTAATAGCTGCTTTCACTTCATCTTTCCCTTTTTCTCCTCCACTTTCCTCACTCATCACTCTCATTTTCTTAGCGCCTCCCACTGCAATTATCTTTCCCTCCCTATCCTCCTTCACATTTAGCAACTCCCTAAAATAGTCTGCCCATCTTCCTCTCACTGCCTTCTCTTCCATTATCATCTCTTCATCTGAACAGAGGGAGTAATTGGTGAGAAACAGTGTGGGTTTAGGACAAGTAGGGATTGTGTAGATCAGATCTTTGTGGTAAGACAGATATGTGAGAAAGCTATAGGAAAAGGTAAGGATGTTTTTTGGGCTTTTATGGATTTGGAAAAAGCTTACGACAGGGTAGACAGAAAGGCACTGTGGAAGGTATTACAGATATATGGGATAGGAGGAAAGCTGTTAAGAGCAGTCAAGAGTTTTTACGAGAGTAGTAGGACTTGTGTTAGAATTGGAAATGGAGAGAGTGAATGGTTTGAGGTAAAGGTGGGACTTCGTCAGGGATATGTTATGTTGTCCTGGCTGTTCAATCGTTACATGGATAGGGTGGTGCAAGAGGTGAATGCAAGGGTAATGGGTAAAGGGTTGGAAATTATTAAAGAAATGGAGAAAAGTGGGAGGTGAGCCAGTTGTTGTTTGGTGACGACACTGCCCTTATAGCAGGATCAGAGGAGAGATTGAGGAAGTTAGTGACAGAGTTTGAGAAGGTGTGTGAAAGAAGTAAGCTGAAGATATATGTGGGTAAAAGTAAGGTGATGAGATGTACAAGGTGAGAGAGTGACAGCAGGCTGGAAGTGAGCATTAAGGGAGAGAGACTGGAGGAAGTGGATATTTTTAGATACTAGGGTGCGAATGTGGCAGGAAAGGGGGGAATGGGGGTGGAGGTAGAATGTAGATTGAGAGAAGCGAGTAAATGCCTTGGTGAACTGAAAAGTGTAATGAGAAATAGACATCTGGGAATGAATGCTAAGAGGAGGTTATATGAAGGAGTGATTGTGGCGACAGCACTGTACGGGGCAGAAACATGGAACATAAGAGAGGAAGAGAGAAGGAGTTTGAATGTGTTTGAGATGAAATGTCTGAGAAGTATGATAGGGGTTACTAGACTAGATAGAGCGAGAAATGAGGAGGTGAGGAGGAGAACAGGGGTGGAAAGGGAACTGGGAGATAGGGTTGATGAAAGAGTATTAGGATGGTTTGGACACATGGAAAGAATGAGTGAAGAAAGATTAGTAAAGAAGTGTAGAAGGCAGAGATGGAAGGAGGGAATATGAGGGGGCGTCCTAGGATAAGATGGATGGATGGGGTAAAAGGGGCATTACAAAAGAGAGGAATGTCTGTTTAAGAAGGACGGGAGAGGACAGAAGATAGGGGTGGATGGAGAGGAGTTGTGTATAGATGATGCTTTGATGCATGAGGGGGAGTGGGTGGGGGATGGGGGGTGAAGAAGTATGTATGAGAAAAAATTGACGGAGCCCGAAGGGATTTCTCCCCGTCTTCTCCTTTTCTGCATGAGGGGACGGAGAGGGGGGGGTTGCCGAATTTATGAAGCGGTCTTGCTGTGGAAGTGCTGTGTCGTGCAACACTGCTTCTGACCCAGGGCAATGGACAGGATGCAGGGATGACCCGTCATCCAGAAGGTGCCAAGATGGGAGGGAGGGAGGAGGGTGGAGGGGAGTGGAATATATAGGAAATGGAATGGGTGGGAGTGATTTTTATGCCTTTTTCTTTTTGGCTACCCCCCGTGTAAGAGGGAAAAAGCCTATGGTATATGTATAATCATATGTATATATATATATATATATATATATATATATATATAATATATATATATTTATATTATATATATATACATATACATATATATACATGAATATATATATATGTATATATATATATATTCATATATATTTATGTATATATATATATATATATATATATACATATGTTTATATATATGTTCATATATATATATATATATATATATATATATGTTTATATACATACATATATTCATATATATTCATATATATATATATACATATACATATATATATATATATATATACACATATATATATAAATATATATATTCATATATATACATTTATATACACACACACACATATATATATCATATATATGTATATATATATATATATATATATATATATATATATATATATTCATATAAATATTAACAGATACTGAATGGTCCCCAGTACACAGACATTCATCCTATCAATCATATTATCTTTTTTCCGTTTGTTGCGTATCGGCTAGGTTTCAATCCTCAGCCTGACAGCGTCTCAGTTTCCGAATATCCTTCCATCGAGCTACATACCCCTTTAGTCTCAGTTGTGTTTGTAAGGTATTAAAATGGAAATAAGTTATTGTGGTTGATAAGATGAATATATATATATATATATATATATATGTATGTATATATATATATATATATATGTGTGTGTGTGTGTGTGTGTGTGTGTGTGTGTGTGTGTGTGTGTGTGTGTGTGTGTGTGTGTGTGTGTGTGTGTGTGTGTGTGTGTGTGTGTGTGTGTGTGTGTGTGTGTGTGTGTGTGTGTGTGTGTACAGCACTGAATGGGTCCCAGTGATTAGAGATACATTTTAACAACCACAATGCACTTTATTTCTAAGCCATCAACATCGGGAGATCCAATGGGGCTACATGTAAAAATTGAAATGCGGTACTGCCGAGGACTCGAACTCAGCGATCGCATGACAAGTGCCGTAGTAACTAACCAACTATGCTATCAAGAGAGATATAAATTGAGCGCAAGTTTCTCATATATTTGTAAGCTCGAGTTACATACACTTACATGAAATTTTACGTTCAACTCATCTCAACTATGATAGTACAATTGGAAGTATATAAACGCGGGAAAGTATTTGTACAACACTGAATGGGTCCAGTGATTAGAGATACATTTTAACAACCACAATGCACTTTAATTCTAAGCCATCGACATCGGGAGACCCAATGGGACCACATGCAAAAATTTAAATGCGGTACTGCCGAGGACTCGAACTCAGCGATCACATGACAAGTGCCGTAGTAACTAACCAACTACGCTATCAAGAGAGATATAAATTGAGCGCAAGTTTTCTTATGTATTTGTATGCTCGAGTTACACTTACATGAAATCTTGCGTTCAACCCATCTCCACTATGATAGTACAATTGAAAGTATATAAACGCTGGAAAGTATTTGTACAACACTGAATGGGTCCCAGTGATTAGAGATACATTTTAACAACCACAATGCACTTTAATTCTAAGCCATCAACAACGGGAGACCCAATGGAGCCACATGCAAAAATTGGAATGAGGTACTGCCGAGGACTCGAACTCAGCGGGAGACCCAATGGGGCCACATGTAGATATATATATATATATATATATATATATATATATATATATATATATATATATATATATATATATATATATATATATATATATATATATATAACCACGCGAACGCGAAATTCTACATACATATCTATATTTTCCTGATCTGCTTCTTTTCTTTTGTTGAAACAGACTTCTACTATTAATACAACTGGTAGAATATACACCTCTGGTAAGAAGTGGGGGGGGGTGCAAAAACGGCAAAATTTACATGTCATTTGTCGACATTGCCGATGTGAAAGTTACTATTCAAAGTAATTTGTGAAGAGGAAATGAATCTTTCACTCCACGATTGATAATGTCATTGGGTCCCAAGGAAATCGAAATGTGGACTAAGATTTTGCTTTGCCTTGGCACCACCCCTATCCCCACCCCCACCCCACCCTCTAACTCAGGACATCCCCCCTTGTGCACTACATTATCATCCGAGTGTTCTATCCAGTGGCGTTTGATTTTTCATGAATCACTATTTGTCTATTTGATCTTTGTGAAGATCCACCCTGGACATCGCCAGAACCAATTCCCAGTCAATTACATGAACCCAGAACAAAAATTTTGCCACGAAGTAAGTGCTGATGAGCAATTGGTTATTCTAAGATATTATATAAATTCATGGATACGGATGACGGGTGGTAAGGGACATGGAACTACCTAGTGCAGGCTTTATGGCCTCTGCACTCTCCTTCATTCTTATGTCCGTACCCCAAGAACCCTCACTGACTTACTTGCTACAAGCTGCCAGATGACGTTGAGCACAGACACGTTCATGAATTCGTCGAGTCCAGTGAGCCCTGCCCGAGTCTCGAAGGTTTTAATCATTATCCGGGCCTCGAACTGGATGACGTCTACCATCGAGGACTTCCCCATGCCTAGGCTATGAAGATGGCGCAGTGCAAAGCGGCGACCATTATGCCAAACTTCGCCGTTGCTGCCAACAATCCCTTTCAACGTAAAATGGCATGTCACAACAAATATATGTAGCCGTGACGTGTTGTATTGACTACTGCAAAAGTCAGAAACAAATACCTTGATCCACAAGCGACAACTATTTTGTCAAATCACGCCATTGCTACCAACAATCCGTTTCAACGTGAAATGACGTCGCAACAACTACAGAAGATTGATGTGTTGTACTCAGAATTTGGTGTACTTTCTTTTTATACAGTCTAACAATACACATCACATAAGGTTCTTTTGCAATATATATATATATATATATATATATATATATATATATATATATATATGAATGGTAAAAATGGAAATCACACAATTGGGAACAAAGACGTTGTTTCTTACCGGTTTCGCCTTCTGAGGCTTTTTCAGAGGTAATAATTTACAGAATGTGAATACATTGGTATCTATAGGGAAGTTGTTGTGGATTCATGAGGGATACGGGAGTGAGACTCTGCATGTTGATTGGTCCGTTGGTTTTGTCGGGTCTGGAATAAAACCTGTTCCCAATCGTGTGATTTTCATTCTTACAACTTATACACCTGTCATGATGCCACTATATATATATATATATATATATATATATATATATATATATATGTATGTATGTATGTATATATATATATATATATATATATATATTCATATATATACATATATATATATATATATGCATGTAGTTATTTATTTACCTAGTTGTATTTACCTAGTTGTATCTTACGCGAAGGGGAGCTACGCTCGTGGTGTCCCGTCTTTGTATATCACAATATCTAGTTTGCTCTTAAATCCATGTATGGTTTTTGCACACACTATTGTTTCGTCCAGTTTGTTCCATATATCCACCACTCTGTGTGGAAAGCTGCTCTTTTTAAGTTCCCTTCTATAAGTGTCCTTTCTAGGTTTATTTTCATGTCCTCTTGCCTCTTATCCCAATTTAGTAAGTCTTCTCTATCAAAGACTTTCATGCCTCTCATGATTCTATAGATGGTCAATAGGTCACCTCTTTCTCTTCTCTGTTCCAGAGTCGGTAATTCTAGCTTTGACAATCTCTCCTTATATGACAGTTTTGAAAGTGCTGGAAACATCTTCGTAATTGCTCTTTGGATTCTTTCAATTTTCCTTCTATTCATTTTAGTACTGGGTGTCCATAGTGTCCCTGCATACTCCAGTCTTAACCTTATCAGTGTGATTAGTATTTTCATCCCAATTTCTTCGTCCAAGTAGGTAAAAGTTACCTTTATTGATCTTAGCAAATTGTAGGTTTCTCCGACAATCTTATTTATCTGTTTATCAGAGGTCATGTCATTTGTGATAATAACTCCTAGGTCTTTTTCAGATCTCACTTTCTTTACTTCCTATGTACTGCTTCTATATTGTCCTGATATTCTTTTTTTTTTTCAAATCCCATTATGGTACATTTCTTTATGTTGAAGTCCATTTCCCACTTCTGACTCCATTCCCAAACCCTATTTAGATCTCTCTTTAGCAACTCCCAGTCCTTTTCTATACTTATTTCCCTCATCAGTTTTGCGTCATCTGCAAAGAAGTTTATGTAACATTCTACACCCTTATCCATGTCATATACATAAATAGCAAACATTATCAGAGCCGACACTGATCCCTGTGGGACACCACTAATCACTTCGTAAATAGAATTTTTTTCTCTGAGCACTATTCTCATCCATTCATTTCAATAGCTTACTTTGTATCCCTCCTATGGTTTCCAATTTTCTTAATATTATTTGTGTGGTACTTTATCAAAAGCTTTTTGTAAATCTAGGGAAGCACAATCAACCCATCCACCCCTTTCTTGTATTATATCTATTTGTCTTGAATAGAGACAGATTAAATTTGTGGCACATGACCATCCCTGTCTAAATCTGAATCGTCTCGGGTTTAGTATATTGTTTTCCTCTTGATGTTTTGTCCATCTATTTCTTATAAATTTTCACAAATTTTGGCTATTGTACTTGTAAGGGAGATCGGTCTGTAATTTGTTGGGTCTTCCTTGTTTCCCCCTTTATATATTGGTATGATATTGGCATTTTTCAGTCTTCTTTGAGTGAGCAGCTTATTACCTTATATACTTTGTATATTAGTTTATATTTACATTATTCTAGTATCCAGTTTGCAATTCCATCCAGGCCGTGCGATTTCCTGACATCTGGTCCATTATTTCTTTTCTTGTTACAATTATTTCTCTCATGGGGGGGGTGTTATCTCACTTCACTTCTTTCATCCCAATGCTGTATATTTTCTCTAGTGAACACAAACTTGAAGTGTTTGTTCATTACTTCAGCCATTTCTATATTTTCTGTGTATTCTATATTCTCTTGGCGTAATTTTATTACTTCCTGTTTGTTTTTTAGTTTACTGTACATATATTTATTGAATAATTTTGATTGGTCCATACATTTTTCTACTGTGTCTTTTCATATTTTCTTTTTTCCTCCCTGCGTACTTTTATATATTCATTCCTTTTATTGGTTTATATTTACCACTTACCAGTTTTTTTTTTCAAACTTTATCTCTTCTATCTTTCGCCTCACTGCACCTTCTGTTAAACCAGCACTTAATATTCGCATTTTCCTGTTTTTGTCTTGGTACATATTTATCCACTCCTTCATTATAGATTTCTTTCCAAATCATCCATTTCTCTTCCACTTGTGTCTCTTTATTGTAGAATTTTTCCCAAGTCAGATTTTTTAAAGAAGTTTCTAAGTTTTCCAAAGTCCGTTTTGTTATACATCAGTCTTTTTTTTTCTATATTTCTCATTTTTCCATACATATTTCCTCTTTTAGTTTAAATTCAAATAATATGTAGTCACTCTTCCCAATTGGTATCTTGTATTCAATATAATCCACAATTTCAGTCTCTGATGTAAATATTAGAGCTAGTCTCGATGGTTATTCTTTTTTTCTCTATCCGGTATTTCTTTTGCCCATTGTGTCATTGTATATTCTATAGTCAAGTAATATATACTCCCTTAAGGTCCTCTCCACCTTTCACTATCATCTCTTCCCAACTCGTTTCTTTGCAGATAAAATCTCCTATAAGTATTACGTTTCGTCTCTCCTTCAGCATTTCATCTAATGAATGCCTTGTGTCTTCTAACATTTTAGAACAAAATGTGTGTGTGTATATATGTGTGTGTGTGTGTGTGTGTGTGTGTGTGTGTGTGTGTGTGTGTGTGTGTGTGTGTGTGTGTGTGTGTGTGTGTGTGTGTGTGTATTTACCTAGTTGTATTTACCTAGTTGTATTTTACGGGAAGTGGAGCTATGCTCGTGGGGTCCCGTCTTCATATCTCATTTTATCTAAACTATTTTTAAATTCATGTATTGATTTTGCACACACCACTTTCTCATCTAACTTGTTCCAACTGTCTATTAATCTGTGAGGAAAGCTGTTCTTTTTCAAATCTCTTCTATAGCTGTCTTTTTTTATTTTCTTTCCGTGTCCTCTTGTATTTCTGTCATCCCATTTTATCAGATTCTCTCTATCAGTAATTTCTATGCCTTTCATGATTCTGTAAATAGCTATCAAATCTCCTCTCTCTCTTCTTTGCTCTAGTGTCTGTAGTTCAAGTTTTTCTAGTCTCTCTTCATATGATAGTTTTGAGAGTGTTGGTGCCAATTTTGTAATTGCTCTTTATATTCTTTCAAGTTTTTTTATACATTTTTTTGTACTTGGTGACCATATCGTTGCTGCATATTCCAATCTTGGTCTTATCAGGGTGATTAGGATTTTCTTCACCATTTCTTCATCCAGGTATGTAAATGCAACTTTGATTGTTCTTATTAAATTATAAGTTTCTCCAAAAATCTTATTTATATGTTTCTCAGGTGACATATTATTCATAACAATGACTCCCAGGTCCTTCTCATTTTCTACTTTTTTTATTCCTTCTTCTCCCAATTTATATGCTCCTGTTATTCTGTTTTTGCTTTTTCCAAATTCCATTATACTACACTTTTTTGTATTGAACTCCATCTCCCACTTCCTACTCCATTCTTGTACTATATTTAGATCTCTCTGTAGTGATTCACAATCTTCTTCAGTTTTCACTCTTTTCAGTAGTTTTGCATCATCTGCAAAGAAGCTCATATAGCTTTCAATTCCTTCATCCATATTATTAATATATATAGCAAACATTATTGGGGCCAGAACTGTTCCTTGCGGAACACCGCTTATTACTTCATTCCATTTTGAGTGCTGGTTTCTTATCACTACTCTCATTTTTCTTTCTTGCAAAAAGTCTTCCATCCAATTTAGTAGCTTGCCCTGTATTCCTCCTTCAGTTTCTAATTTCTTAAGCAACTTCTTATGTGGTACTTTGTCAAAAGCTTTCTTTAGGTCTAGAAATGCACAGTCCGCCCATCCATCTCTTTCTTGTATTATATCTATTAGCCTTGAATAGAAACATATTAAATTGGTGACGCATGGTCGCCCTTGTCTGAATCCAAATTGCCTTGGATTTAACACTTTGTTTTTTTCTAAATATTTTACCCATCTACTTTTGATAATTCTTTCAAACATTTTTGCTATTGTACTTGTTAGAGAGACTGGTCTATAGTTGGTAGGTTCTTCTTTATTTCCTCCTTTATATATAGGTACTATATTTGCTTTTTTCCAATCTTCTGGAACTTTTCCTTCTTTCAAGGAACTGTTTAGTATGCTATGTATTTTGTCTGCCAGTTCATTCCTGCATTCTTTCAGTATCCAGTTTGCTATTTCATCTGGTCCATGCGATTTTCTGACATGAAGATTACTCAAGTGTGTTAATATTTCATTCTTTGTTACTTCTATTTCTTCCATAGGGGGGACTTTTTCTTTCCATTTGTTCTCTTCAGGTTGTATGTTCTCCCTTGTAAACACTGATTTAAAATGTTTGTTCATAATTTCCGCCATTTCCATTTCCTCAGTGTATTCAACTCCCTCTTGTCTTAATTTCTCCAAGTCTTGTTTGTTTTTCAGTTTATTGTTTACAAATCTGTAGAATAGTTTTGGTTGATCTTTACACTTTTCTATGATATCTTTTTCATATTTTCTCTTTTCCTCTCTGCACGTTTGTACATATTCATTTCTATAACGGGTATATATTTTCCATTTTTCAGGTCTTCTGTATTTTTTCCATCTGGTCCAGGCTTTGTCTCTTTTGTCTTTTAACTCCCTACAGCTTTTGTTGTACCAGCATTTTACATATTCTTTTTCTTGTTTTTGTCTTGGGACATACTTTTCCACTCCTTTTTTGTAAATTTTTGTCAAAATATTCCATTTCTCTTCTACTGTTGTTTCTTCTTTGTATATTTCTTCCCAGTTTTCCTTTTGAAAGAATTCTCTTATTTTATCAAAGTTTGTTTTTTCATACATCATTCTTCCTTTTCTATATTGTTCATTTCTTTTCATATATTTTTCTTCATTAAGTTCCAGTTTAATCAATATGTGGTCACTTTTACTTATTGGTGTTTTATATTCAATCTTGTCCACTATTCTAGGTTCAGATGTAAATATTAGGTCTAGTCTCGATGGCTCTTCTTCATTTCTATACCTAGTGTTCTCCTGTACCCATTGTGTCATTGTATGGTCAGTAACCATCTCAAGTAGAGCGTTTCCCCATGAGCCATCTCCACCCTTTACTGTCATTTCTTCCCAGCAGATTTCTTTGCAATTAAAGTCGCCCATCATAACTATTCTTCCTCCATCTTCCATTATTTTATTTAATGTTATATTTGTGTCCTCTAACATACTTTTATATTCACTCTCCTTCCATGAGGCTGTTTTCGGAGGCACATAATTTATCACAAATTTTCTGCTCTTCTTATCTCTGTCTTCCACTTCTATCATAATCATCTCTACTGTATTCTTTCCATATATGACACCCCTCACGTTTATATCCTTTTTAGTCAGGAACATTACTCCACCCCCTTGCTTTTTCTCCTGTTTTTAATCCAATAATTATATGCATCATGTCCTACACTGCTGGGTGGTAGTGGGCCTTTTAATTTTGTTTCTACAATTCCCATTATGTCCGGTTCTTTTTCTTTCAAATAATCATTCAGCTCATTCAATCCCGTTATTAATCCATCTATATTTGTGTAAGACACTCTTAGTTTTCTGCCACTTCCATTGTGTTCTCTGTTTCCCTTTTGTTTTTCGCTTGTATGTCGAACTGTCTTAGTTTCATATTCACTACTCTCCAATAGAATCTCTCTTTTTCTGACTCCGTTCTGCTCTCGTTTTTTTTTTCTTAGCTTCAAGTCTTTTCTGCTTTTCTTCCTCTCTTTCCTCTTTATTCATTTCCCTTTTTATCCATACCTTTTTATATTGTTCACTTGTTGCTAGTTTCCCTGTTTTGGATAAGATATTCTCTGCCGTCGTTTGTGACCTGAATTTAATCTTAATTGGTCTGGTCTTATCTGTACTATACTTTCCGAGCCTGAATTTGTCCCCAATTTCCTTCATAATTTCTGGTTCATCTTCCTGAACTAATTTTAGTAAACTGCTTACTTTTTCATTTTCTTCATTGGTTCTTGAGGTTCTATCTGGGTTATGTTTCTCTTCCATTCCTAATATAATTATACATTTCTTTTTATCAGCTAAGTCTCTTACTATATTCTCCTTCTGTCTCATCACTTTAATAACTGAGTCTTCAGTTTGTTCTCTCATTTGCTGTTTAATTATGTCAGTAAATGCTACTTTACTGTTTTCTTGAATTGCCTTCCATCCCTCTCTGCTTTCTTTATTATTCATCTTTAACTCTTCATTCTCCTTTTTTACTTCTTTTAACTGTCTTTTTAGGTCTTCTATTTCCTTAGGTAATTTTTTGTTCGCCTTCTCTAGTTCTTCCAATTTTTCAACCCTCTGTACAATGTTCTTAACATGACCGAACCTACACTCCAAGTCCTCGATCATCTTATCGACCTTCTCTTCTAGTCTTGTCAGTCCGGGGGGGGGGGTTTGTTTGTGTCCCCCCCCCCACCCTCTTTAAATCCCTGGAAAATATTCTCATCACTTTCTACTGTATTGCTCTTATCTATACTTCTAATCTTTACATTTTTATTAGACATTTCGTCGTCACTCAGCTGGTCGGGGGGCCGTTTGTTTACCTTTCGCCTGTCTGCCTGGGCTAAGTCTTCTCCTTCCTCATTTCCTTCCATTTCCCCGGCAATCCCTCCCCTTCTCCTCTTTCCCTACTTTCCCACTACCCCACGAGCAATTTCCCCCCACCCTGTAAATACAATAGGCACTTCCTTTGTTTTGGGATCCACGAAACTTCACTTTTCTTCAGAACGTCTTCTAAGCCGTCCGTTCGTTGAAGTGTGTGTGTGTGTGTGTGTGTGTGTGTGTGTGTGTGTGTGTGTGTGTGTGTGTGTGTGTGTGTGTGTGTGTGTGTGTGTGTGTGTGTGTGTGTGTGTGTGTGTGTGTGTGTGTGTGTGTGTGTGTGTGTGTGTGTGTGTGTGTGTGTGTATGTGTGAGTGTGTGTGTGTACATGTATACATTTTTCTTTTCTTTTTTCATGTCAGGGGCGTATACAGTCATGAACATGATTTTTCCTCGCAGTATGGTTTTATCTGTGTAAACTCATTTTTAGGTGTTAAGTCACCGATACGTGATGTATTTTACATAAAGTACTTATGTCACGACAAAGCTATTTTTGTAAATAGTAATCCGTTATCTTATCAGTGTAGCTTTAATTACATAAAGAGAACCACTGATTGTAACACAATATCTACTAATCGTCATTGCACGCTTGTGGAAAAAGTAATAAACAAAGGTTTTGACAAACTATTCACTCACCAGGATGAAATCGTCTGGCTGTTCCAGAAGAAATTTGTATATTAACCCTACACTGGACTTACAATTTGACGCACCTATGATGGGATGTGAAACATGGTTGGAGCCTGTTAGTAGCCTTGCATAGACCATGCTTACCAACCCTTTAGAGCCAGAAGGGTTTGTAGTGTGTAGTGTATAATTTCCACTCTCTCTCTCTCTTTCTCTCTCTCTCTCTCTCTCTCTCTCTCTCTCTCTCTCTCTCTCTCTCTCTCTCTCTCTCTCTCTCTCTCTCTCTCTCTCTCTCTCTCTCTCTTTTGTAGTGTATTCACAAAAATAGTGGGTTAAACAATGAATGAGCACTACGTAACAACCTACCGGAGTTAACTCCTTTGCTTATCACGTTGAAGATGGACCAGCATGGCCTGTTTGTAAACTCCGCCTTCGCGCAAGCCTCCTTGCAAAGATCGAAGCGACACAAAAATACATTAATGGACGTCCCGATACGAATCCTGAAAGAAAGATGGGAAAAGGTCTTCGGTGGAAGAGAAAGAGAGGAGGGTGAGGGAGGGAAACGCGAGGTGGAGGGAGTCAGAGGAAAGAACAATGGCAGTCAGGATTATTCAGCAGAATTAACATGATATAAATATGGAGGAGGCTGCAAGAAGTCATAAGGCCTGCATGAGGGAGTTCCATGACCCATACTACTTGTCATCTCTATTCATAAGATTATTTAATATTCTCTTAAAACAATAGTTTCAGCAATCATTAACCTGTTGAAAAACCACTTCTTGCTTAGTTCCTTCTTAAACCTAAACATAAAAGATCTATTAAAAAACAAAGTATCCAAGAAGTTAGGGGGAGTTGCTGGAGTTTGTTTAGAAATAATTTGTACCAAAATACAATTTCGAAGTGTTATTCATTTTTTCATCTAAAATTAGAATCAGGTGGTAATCATCTAATTGAAAGCTAGACATTCAGAAGAGTGATTATCTTTCTGCCTGGCACCTTGCAGGAAGAAAAAATAAAAGATATTTTTTTCACCTTTTCGATGTCTTTGTTTCCTAATTCCAAGGGAATTTAAATTCGTACGTCTAGACATCTCTAGAACTATTCTATACTATACGTATCTACAATTTTTTTTTTCCTACATGTAGGCTCCGCCATCCATGAAGACATTTTTTGTGGCAATTTTACTTACATGAAGATGTCTCCATACTTCTTCCTTAGAGATTTGATTTTGTTCTCACTCGGTATCGGGGGGAAAGCCACGTGACCCACCAGCGGAAGCCCCCAGAGACCTTGAACCAAATCAAGAATCATTAACAAACATTTTTTATACAAATTCCTATGCTAAATTTTATACATTTCGTTCGGCGTGCACATGCCGGTATTCCTCGGTTCTCATTCGACCACCCTCGAATATGCAGAGGGTATCGTTCTAAAAAAAAAAAAGATACACACAAATAACAAAGAAACAAGCACCTAAACAAAAACAGACGCTCCATTAAACTCTTACCACAAACACAGGCTGACGCACATATACTGTACAAAATCACATACACAAACATATACACACATATGCACGCGCGCACACACACACACAAGCATACACACACACACATATGCACGCATGCACACACACACACACACATACACACACACACACACACACACACACACACACGTATGAGGAGAGGCTGAAAAACGGGAATACCTACATTGGAGAACCAAAGAGAGAGAGAGAGAGGTGATAGGATAGTAATCCTCAAAACAGATAAATAACTAGAAAAAAAATTACAGAGGATCTGTTAGTATGGGATAAAGAATATCAAGAGGGTATGGCACAAATGCAAAGAAGGTAGGTTTCTCATATAAATGCCCGTCTCTTCCTTTTTTTCATAATATCTCTTCCCTTCTACTAGAAAATTATTGTTGCTAACTAAACTTATTAGACCCTTCATTCCACTCCCACGATGCAGTGGGAAATGAGAAAGCCATAAAAACATAAGATGAAGGAGACTGCAAGAGACCATAAGACCTACAATAGGCAGTTCCATGTCTATTACCACCTGTCATCCCCATCCATAAAGTTGTCTAATCGTTTCTTAAAACAACTGATAGTTTCAGCGCTCACTACATGGTTACTAAGTCTTTTCCATTCGTTGACCACCCTATTACTAAACCAATTCTTGTCAGTTTCCTTCTTAAATCTAAAATTGTTGAGTTTAAATCTATTACTGTGAGACCTACCCTGTTGTCTAAATATGATGGCCTTGTTTGCGTCACCCTTGTTAAAGCCTTTGATCTACTTGAACACCTCTATTAGATCACCCTGCACTCTGCGTCTTTCCAGAGTGTAAGGTGCCGAAGCCTCTCCTCGTCAGGTAAATTTCTGAACCCATGTATCATTTTGATCATTCTCATCTGTACTGAATCTAGTGAACTGATATCCATTCTATAGGACGGAGACCAAAACTGTACCGCATAGTCAAGGATGGATCTAACAACACCAGATAGACTTTGATAATTACCTCTCCACTTCTATTCGTAACCGTCCTAGCAGTGAAACCTAATGCTCTATTAGCTCTATTCCTGGCGCTAATGCACTGTTTCATGAATTTAAGGTCAGGACTCACTAAAATTCCCAAGTCTCCTCTCTCGCACTCAATTTTCTCTAGAAAAGTGATATTTTAAGCTATGTCTGCTTTCGGGGTTGTGTAACCCTACGTTTAGCACGTTGCTATTTCACCAACCATATAAACAATTTGTTAAGATCTTCTCCTGACCTAATTAGGCTCCCTATCTTAGTGTCGTCTGTTAACTTACACCTCTCTTTGGCCATTTTTTTAGGTCATTTTTTAATCGCCTTCTCAGGGCTGTCGGGAACCAACGCGACATAGCCCGCAACGGGTCCCGATAAAATCTGTTTCACGACCCTCATGAGTTCGGCACAGTATCCACCGAGCTACTACGCTAACTACACCTGATGTGACAATTCTTTGGTTCCTCCTCCCATCTGCGCGTCTCTTCCCTTTTTTTTTTTTTTTTTTTTTCTATTCTGCTCTTCATCTTGCGCTTTTCTCATTGTGACTCCCGCCAACCCAAAATCAATCATCCTCCGTCTTGTTCCCCTCTCTGTCCACATCCACCTACCCCTCGCGTCTTTCACCTCACTCGTCATATTTCGCACCAACTGCTGTCTACTCTACGTTCATCGCTTTCCTCCTCTCTCTACACTTCTTTCACACATAAGAACATAAGAGCAACGGAAGAGACTGCAAGATACCATGCCGGAGCCACAGGCCCTTTAATGGGCCTCTTCCGGGAAATCATCTGTGAGTATAAGCCCTACACTAGGCGGTTCCATGTCCCTAACCATCTGTCATCCATATTCAAAAAGTCATCTAATTTTCACCTAAAACAACCAATAGTTTCAGCGCTCACTACATGGTTACTAAATCTATTCCATTTCGTTCTCTGTTTTCGGTCCTTCCTTCTCTTTCCTCCTATGAAAAGCACATTCTTCTGACTAAAGGCCCTTCTGTCACACGATCACGACTCAAGTGAATTTGTTTGAATAGAAAAGACTTCGTTTACAATTTTTTGTTTTTCGATTCTCCAAATGTCATGTTACCATTGCGTCATATGTTGAGAAGCTGAATGATGAACTAAGACAAGTTAAATCTATACGAATATTAGACACATTCTTTATTTGTCTTTGGTGAAGTCTAGAATGCTACAGTCAAAGTCGTCCTGCAGCTTTTCAATTTCACAACATTTGACGAGAATCGTGATGGTATGACTGGAGCTTAACCTATCCTTTGTCATAATCTGCACTTCCCCAAGCCATCTAAACAATTATGCGCTAATCTTCGCTTTGTGTGTTTTTCTAAAGTTTATTATATGCCCTATCCTTATAATCACACAACAAAAAATCCACGAGGATTCCTTCCCTCCACCACATTTGCATGATTTCAGCGTTTATTTCTGTTGTTTCAGGCCTGTACCAAGATTGACATCATACTCTCCTCCATTTGCCCTTTCTTTCCAAATAAAAATCCTATTTACGCTTCGACCCTCCATTTGTCTTCCTTACAACCATCAATCTATGTTACATTTCTTGCTATTTTCCGTAATTCATCCCCTCCTACACCCACTTCCAAGTACCTAGATGCTATTAACTTTCTAGATGGCTTCCTTTTAGTTCAAGACGTGTTAATCTTATAAGTTACTCACCAGGAGCGAAGTCATTCGGCTTTCTATAAGATTTCCAAGTCACCAAGACCCAGAGAACACTGTCCAAAACCACTGTTGTGTGTGTGTGTGTATGTGTGTGTGTGTGTTTGTGTGTGTGTGTGTGTGTGTGTGTGTGTGTGTGTGTGTGTGTGTGTGTGTGTGTGTGTGTGTGTGTGTGTGTGTGTGTGTGTGTGTGTGTGTGTGTGTGTGTGTGTGTGTGTGGTGTGTGTGGTGTGTGGTGTGTGGTGTGTGGTGTGTGTGTGTGTGGTGTATGTGTGTGTGTGTGTGTGTGTGTGTGTGTGTGTGTGTGTGTGTGTGTGTGTGTGTGTGTGTGTGTGTGTGGGTGTGGGTGTGGGTGTGTGTGTGTGTGTGTGTGTGTGTGTGTGTGTGTGTGTGTGTGTGTGTGTGTGTGTGTGTGTGTGTGTATGTGTATTGTAGGTGTCAATAAATGAGTTGCTAAGAACTGAATATTCGTTTATTTCACAGCACACGAAATGATTAAATTAACTCTCACTGAAATGCACTCTCACTCAGTCACCCACTTCGAACTCTCGCCTGCTTCCAACTAAACTGCGTGCGTGACGCCTTCACGCTCGGCGTGCTTAAACAGTTGCTAATAATTAATTTCTACAATTATTACGATTATTCACTCGCACACAGAAATTTACATTCATTCACATTTCAGTTACATAACGACTTAAATTTGATAGTAATAATGATCTATATCCCATTCATTTAACTTTCGCATTACAAATAAAATTATAATTACTTAATAGACAAAAATGGCAATTTGTAAGTCCTTGAACATTCACACTAGCGCGCATGTACATATACACATACAGAATTCTAACTACGCATTTATTTGAATCTCCTGCATGTCTACAAAGAGCTATAATCTATACATAATGTTAACAGAAATTAGAATATAATAAACGCTCGGCCACCCATCAGGAGCTGACCTTCGCGACGTACAATGCAATCATGAAAGATATATTGAATTTAGAAAATCCAGGGATAAGGAAAATTATATATATATATATATATATATATATATATATATATATATATATATATATATATATATATACATGGAATAGCATGAAAGATTGGAAAGGACAGTAGTGGAGAACATTTTGGCAGCTAAAAGGTTTTAAAGTTCAAGAAGTATGACGGCTGCGAAGATTATATGTGTGTGTGACAGGGGACGTTGAATGGGGAGGGGAAGGAGAAAGGGGTTCTGTAGGAGTCGGAGGGTCGTTGTCACAGTCTACGCCTCGTGAGAAAAGCTTCATGGTGTCCAGGTGCATGATGGATTCTGTGTCTGAATGTAAATGTTTTACTTTGACTTTGTAGGTTCTAGTGAGAGGACACAGAAGGGACCAAGGAATTTTGGTGAAAGCTTGGAAGATGGAGAATGGTTCTGGGCATAGGCTATGTCACCTATTGCAATGTTAGATTCTCTCGCATTTTTATTTTGAAAACGGGCCTTCTCGTATCTGGTGAGAGAAAGAGAATGAGTAATTCTCTTGAAGAGAGAGCTGAAATTTGAAAGTGAAATCTTTACAAAATCATCAAGGTTGTAAATGAGACCTATTCCTGAAGCAAGAAGGTCATATGGGAGTCGCTTGCCGGAACCAAAGATGACAAAGTGAAGCGACTCTGATATGGACCTATTGATGGCACTGTTAAGGCAAGACTGAATCATAGGGACATGGTGATCCCAGGAGAGATGGAAGTCAGAAGCGAGGTGTCGGAGAACATTGAGAATCTTTCTGTTTTGGCGTTCGACAAGGCCATTTGAACTGGGGTGGTATGCAACGATATTACATTTTGTTAATTGAAAGGATTTGCAAATATTTGAAAGAATCTCATTGTTGAATTCCGTGCCATTGTCATAGAGAAGAATGTTGGGAGTAGTGAAGGGGCAAATAACTTTGTCAATGAATGTCTTTGCAATTGTTGTCGTGGTCTTGTCTGGAATAGGTTCAAGTATGCAGAATCTGGAAAAATGATTCATACACACAAACAGTTACTGATTTCCACTAGAAGCGAGTGGTAATTTGAGAAGGTCAATTGCAACCATATCAAAAGGTTTGCTATGGATTGGGTATTTCAACATGGGAACTTTACTCTGAATATGACCTTTATGGCTAGTACAAAAATGACAGGCGTCAATGTGGTTATAGATATCCTTTCTCATGGTAAGCCAAAAGTACTGAAGTCTGGCCTGTGTTAAGCATTTGTCTTTACCTGGGTGTGCAGCAAGTGGAGAATCATGTAAAAGGAACAGAACTTCAGGTACTAAGTCAGAAGGAACTACGAGTTGTTGTACAAATCTGGTTCATGCTTGTCTGAAAGTGTGGTTCCGTGCTAAAGAACGTCATCGGCAAGTCTGAAGTGGTCCAAGGAGGTAGGGAAGTCTGTAAGATCTGATGTATCTCCTAACTCGAGAAAAAAATATCACACGTTTCCAAATTGGGTCGGATCTTTGAGCTGCTTGTATACGCGCATGAGTAAGAGTGACTGGCTGAGGGAGAGTATTGATAGCAGAACATTTCTGGAAAGTGCGTCTGCAACATTGTTTGCTGATCCACGCACAAATGAGGTGGGATTGAATCCTTAAATGGTCAAGAACCATCGAGGGAGTTTCCCGGACAAGTTCTTGCCTTTGAAAAGTTGAAGAAGTGCCTGGTGGTCTGTATGGACTGTGACAGGATAGCCTAGAATGATTTCCTTAAAATGTCGAAGAGCATGTATTACAGCAAGAGCTTCAATTTCTGTGACAGAATAGTTACGTTCAGCTTTGTTAAGGAGTCTGCTGGCAAAGGCAATAGGGCGAAGGTGTGTGTCTTGTTCTTGCATGAGGACAGCACCAAGACCTTGGAATGAGGCATCGGTGTAGAGAATAAAAGGTAAGTCATAGTTAGGGAAAGCTAAGACAGGAGCAGTGGTAAGGACATTCTTTAAGTCTGCAAAAGCTTGTTCCTGGGCAGACGACCAGTAGAAAGGTACATTTGTCTTTAGCAGTGAAGTAAGAAGGGCTGCAATTTTTGAATAATTGCAGATGTACCTTCGGTAATATCCTGAAAGACCAAGGAAAGAGCGAAGGTGCTCAAGGTCCGTTGGGACGAGGGAAGTCAGCAACAGCTTTGACTTTATCAGGAACAGTAAGAATGCCATCGGAAGTTAGTACGTGTCCAAGAAAACGAGTTTCTTTCTTAAAAAAGGAACATTTGTTTAGTTTGAGTTTTAGATTGGCATTAGCAAGACGAGAAATGACTTGTTGAAGGGTGTGAATGTGGTCGGGTAAAGATTTGGAAGCTATGATGATGTCATCCAAATACATAAAGATATTATCACCAAATAAGCCGTCAAGAACGATGTGCATAAGACGTGTGATGACAGAAGAAGCAGAGGTGAGACCCATAGCTAAATATTTGAATTGGAAATTACCAGAAGGGTTAGAGAAGGCTGTTAGGGGTCGGCATTCCGAAGCAAGAGGAATTTGGAAATAGCCTGACATTAGGTCTAATGTTGAAAAGACAGTGTTATTCTGACCAACAGAATGTAAGATTTCTTGGAGAACAGGAATGGGCGTTCTTTCTGGAACAGTGATTTTGTTAAGCTCTCTAAAATCAACAACAGGGCGGAATGTACCATCTGGTTTGGGAACAACAAGTAGGGGAAAGTTCCACTCGGAAATGGACGGTTCAACGATATCCTGGGCAAGCATGTCTGCAATGAGCTTGTCCACAATCTTACGTTTACTATGCTGCAGCCTAAAAGCCGGAATGTAGCAAGGTTTAGAGCTATAACGAAGGGGAATGTGATGGTGAATGAGGTTCGTAGAACCTAGGGATTCACCTGGCAAAGCAATGACATGGCGAAAGGCATTGCATAAGGAAATTAAATCCTGTTTAGCATCGGGGAAGTCAAAGGGTTTGAAGTGAGATGCTTCACTAGGAAGCTGTGCATGAGGCACATCGGAGTTAATGTTACAAACTGGCAAGGAAGAATTTTGGTCATCAATGACTTTTACCCTTGAAGGATACACTAGAAAATCACATGAGTTTGTACCAAGGTTGAGGTGGAGGGGAGCGTTAGTGTCATTGATAACTAGAAAAGAAATATGACCTTCCTTGGAGGTAGAGCATAAGGCTGAAGTCAATGATATGCCTTTGACACGTGTGGTTTCTGGCATACAGAGAACATCGCATTCCGGAGCTCGGTAAATGCAAAGCTGCACTTTGCAATACTCATATGGTGGAATTGTCACGGTTCTCGTTAACACTGCATGAGTAGTACGACACATTGTGGAAAGCACATCGGAAACAGGGGAGGAGGTAATTATTAATTCATCCAAGGAAGGAGAAATCTGGATTTCTGTTGGAGAGAATTCTGTAGCTGGGGAAGGACATTTGGTATTCCTTTTCCTTGATTTAGGCATGCGAGAAGAGCGCAATCGCTTTGTACGGGTAGGAACTTTGAGCAAGGTAGGTTCACTAGAAGGAGGAAGTTAATTCTGAAGAGAAGGTTCAGACGATGGCTGTACAGTGTCCTGGGAAGTGGGAGCTAGAGGAAATAGGAAGTACTCTCTGTTTGAGTTGTCTGAATCTGGGTAGAGGGGGCAGGAGGAACAGTAATAGTGGGAACTGAAACAGTTGGCATGCTGTAGGAGGGGGAATTTGCAGAAGTGGGAAGTGCAGAAGGTGGTTGAGAAGTAGTCGCCAAATGTCGCTAATTTTATATTGCTGCATAGTGTCGAGACCCAGAAGCACATCTGCAGGAAATTGTACTTCAGCCACATAATGAGGGATGTCAATCACTGGACTTTGAGGATGGAGACTGATAGGAAGATGGATCTTACCTAAAACTGGGAATGGAACACCATCTACGTTAGTAAGTTGGAGATCGGAAGGCGGAGTTTATAGGAAAGTTTATAGGAAAGGCGGAGTTTGTTGAAGGTGGAAGAAGATATAATATTAACAGGAGAACCAGTATCTATGAAGAGAGATATAGGAATGGTATGTACAATAGCAGGAATGGAAATAGCATGGGGCCATGTGTTAGAGTTAGAAAGAGAACAAATGGGAATGCACGTGGGGGTGGGTGGTGGGGATGGGATATGAATGCTAGGAGCGGGTGTCCTGAGAGAAGGAGAAGGAGATAGTCATTGAGGAGAAGAAGAAGGAGAATTCTGACGGCGAGAGAAGGCCTTTTGAGAAGGGGTGGAGTTCAAAACACGACATTCTGCAGCCGTGTGGAAACATTTTCCGTGGACGGGGCAATTTTTATCGGGAGGAGTGGAGAGACGAATAGCACACCTGTTAGCATAGTGTCATGGTTTTTTGCAATAGTAGCAAATGACCATGTGACGGGAGAAGGGTCTGTGTCTAGGGAGGTGGATCTGGTGCGAAAGTTTTACTTATGTCGAGAGGAAGATCTGGAAACATATGCAACAGATAATGCAGGCTTGGGAATAGGGGCTGGCTGGGCAACAATGCCTGTTAGTGTCTTTGGTGACTCCTGAATCTGATGAGACAAAGTTGAGATGGTCATAGTTGGAGTGAATTGGATTGATTTAGTTTTATTTAAGGTGTCTGGATGGAGAAGAGAAAGAAATCGAAAATATGCAAAGAGGGAAGCAACCTGGTTTAGGGAGATTTTTCCATCTCCATCAACCCAGTTGGTACTGGTAGCCTGGACTTGACGAACGGGGGTGGAGGTAATGATGGTGAGGTGCCCCTAGAAGTGAATTCTTGAATGCCGTTTGCAGGGCAGAGATATTCGAAGAGTAGGTAGTGGTCACAAAGGTCTGCACACTGTTGTAAGACACAGCAGGGACGTCGGCAGAAGCTTGGAATGCACGTAGGACTCGTTGAAACACACTAGACTGTACACACGTAGCCGTAGGTACTTGGGCGGGAGGGCGGGAGAGAATGCACTTGCCCTGTCGTAATAAATGTTCGGAGTTCGTATCCCTTAGCGCCACCATTTATTGTAGGTGTCAATAAATGAGTTACCAAGAACTTAATATTCGTATATTTCACAGCACACGAAATGATTAAATTAACTCTCACTGAATATGCACTCTCACTCAGTCACCCACTTCGAACTCTCGTATGCTTACTAAACTG
>NC_134778.1:29550792-29553292 GCF_046742065.1 Oratosquilla oratoria | reverse complement strand
TATTCTCGGCTTTCTCGAAAGAACGTATCAATTACGGAGGTCCCCTCCTTACACTTCCCAAACTCCTTGGGTTTAGAGGGAAAGCCGTGAGGAATTTGATCAATAAGTAACTTTCCGGTCTATTCAACAGAATATGCCTTCAAGAAAAACTGCTACCCAATTACTTAACTAAGATCACCCAGTGTCAGCGATGACAAAAATGTAGCTGTTTAGTGGGCTAAAAGGGTAAAGGCGTCATTGCAATTCTTATTACATTGTATATCATACAAAACAATACGTCCTGGCGTGTAGACGTACACAACCGATTGTCATCAAAACACGTTAATAGATAAATTATTGATGTATATCTAGTTGTATGAATGAGATAGCATTATCACAGTCGTCTCTTCAACTAACGCTTAACAGAATGATTATGACTACAATGGTACAGCGCCAAAAAATTACGCAATGTCTGGAAGTTGAGATTCATAATTCGGTTCATAACATTGGAAATTTTGGTTTCCGAATTATTTGTAAAGACTCGTGAATTTAGCCTATTTTCACTAACTTCTAAGCTACATTTTTATCAGAGAGTTTAAAGAACTGACAAAACGTAAAGCTGCATCGAGTTGTATGTTCTTTTTATGATTATAGCAAAAATCTTAATTAGTAGATTTTTCGACATACCCAATTTGATCAATATCTCAAAGAGAATATGCGCTTTGCAATGTTAACTTTTATACATTGGTCAGTATTAACATTGGCCGTTATCTTTTGCGGTTACAAAGAACTAATGCATTTTTTTTTTTTCGGTGTACTTTTCTCATTGCAAAAATTTTTAAACCCACTCAAATTATAATGAATCGCACATTATTTGATATCAGCTAAATCAACTATACATTGACATCAAATTCATGGAGAGCACTTGAAAAATGTCCGTCTAACAGAGCGGGAAAAATGCAGGACAGATACAAAAATAGATAAAAAGTTAAATGCACTCGACACAAATAGTAATCTTGATACTTGGCAGTAAACGTCATACATGCAGACTGAAAACAAAGTAGTGCAAAGGTTTTGCCAGCGGCTGTAAAATATTACTTAAAAATTATAGTTCATGTTCTTATTTGTTCTTGATCAATACTCTGATTCACTCTGACCACTTTGAATCTTATTCCAACTCCAGACAATTAATCCTGCTTAAAGAGACCTTTCTGTTCTTTTGTTGGTTAAACCTAAGAATCATCTTACCAGCTTTAATATCTATATCTTACTACCATCAGACAATTTAATTCATCTTAAAAAAGATTATGGTAACAACTAAGAAATTCAACTGAAAGGTTGAGTATAAAATAAATTTCCCTTTTCCATTTCCCACGGCAATATGCAGCTCCAACCAACTGTGAAAAGGGTGATCCAAGCTCAATTCCCAACAGCCCTCCACGACTGTTACTTCCTTGAAACTTCCTGGAACCTAATGTTAAAGACTGAGGTTACAGCTAAAGCCCTTCTAAGATACGCTTCATAGTTCTTTCCCATCTAGAATCACTGTGTCATGGTACCTCTCTGCTGAGATTTATCTTTCTGACAAAAAAGAAAGAAAAAAAAAAAACTCCTGAAGAAGTCTCCTGAAAACGAAGAGGTCGAAGTAAGTGAATTTGCCTTCGGAGACAGGGCAACACGCTGAAGCCGGGGAGGGAGGCGATGACAAGTAAAGTGGTGATGACAGGTTGTTATGACTACCGGAGGGAGAAAATAATGAAGATAAAACAAATGAAAAGATAAAGAGAAGAGATGGAATCTGTTGTCCAAAGTAAAGAAAAAGGTGACTGGAGTAAAGATAGATAAATAAATAAATTAGATAAATTAAGTAAATGAATAAAGGAATAAAGGAATTAGTAGACTAATTAGTTAATACATAGATAAATAAACAAATAGATAAGATATAAGAAAAATACTGGTTAAGAAACAGTAGGAAAAGAGAATTCACTCTCAGACAGTTCCTACCCCAGCGCCTGAATTTGTATGAAAAAAAAATTTTTGCTTGATATATATATATATATATATATATATATATATATATACATACATATATATACATATATATATATATATACACACAATTTATATATATGTGTATATAAATATATATATATATATAAATATATATATATATATATATATATATATATATATATATATATATATCCATAAACCGGTTTTCTTACAACAAAAAGTCTTTACAAACAAAATTCCATTAGTACAGCTTCATCTAGGTGTTGTGTTGTGACTTTGATGAAATTCAGTAATGGTGACATTTTTAGACAGTGAATGGCACAAATAAAAAGGAATTAAAAAAAAATGAAAGGGAATGGGATAGGATTAAAAAAAAGTCGTTAGAGGGAAGAGAAAAAGAAGAGATTAAAGCAGTTAATAGGAAGAAAACTCACCGAGTTGAATGACATGGCTCAGAGAAATAATAATATGAAGAGAACGAAAACAGGGAGGGGGGAAGCAACTTTGG
>NC_134778.1:29538292-29548292 GCF_046742065.1 Oratosquilla oratoria | reverse complement strand
CGGACAGTTTGAGACCATTGTTTCTTGTCTGATTCTCATTCAATGTGAAAATTTGGTCACTTTTGATGTTGTCAATTCCCTTTAAAATCTTAAAGACCTGTATCAAGTCACCTCTGAGTCTACGCTTTTTTAGGGATAACAGATTCATGTGCTTTAGTCGATTTTCGTATGATTTATTTTTGATATTTGGAATCAGTTTTGTGGCTCGCCGTTGTACTTTTTCCAGTCTGTCAATGTCTTTAATGAGATTCGGTGACCATACGGAAACAGCATATTCCAAATGTGGACGATCTAACGATTTATATAGCTTGTTAATGAGTGATGGACTTTTGAAATCAAAAGATCGCGCAATCAGTCCCAGAATCTTATTTGCTTTCTCAGAGGCTGAAATACATTGCTTGGATGATTTGAGGTCGTTACTGATAATTACGCCGAGATCTTTTTCACTATCCACTTTTGTTAACGAATTTCCAAATAACTTGTAATCGTACTTACTGTTATTTTTACCTATGTGCATTACCTTGCATTTACTTGTGTTAAATTTCATTAGCCACTTTTAAGACCATTTCTGTAATTGGTCTAAATCTTTTTGAATATCTAATTGGTTTGAGTGATCATTTGCCACTCCGCACAGTTTTGTATCATCAACAAATTTGGAAACAGTAGATTTTAGTCCATGGTCTATATCATTTATATATACTATGAATAGAAGTGGTCCAAGAACGGAACCCTGAGGAACTCCACTTGCAACACTTTTCCATCCAGAAGTTTTTCCATTTAAAACAACTCTCTGTTTTCGACCATTCAACCAATTACTAGTCCAACCTAATAGGCTACCACTTATTCCATGCAAAGCTAGTTTAGTAAGTAGTCTTTCGTGTGGGACGGTATCAAAAGCTTTTGCAAAGTCTAGATATATTAAATCTATATTGTTTCTTTTGTCATAATTCGAGATAACTGTGTTGTATAATTCGAGTAAGTTGGTCACGCAAGAACGTTTCCGTCTGAAACCATGCTGGCTATCATTTATCAAACGGTTACTTTCTAAATGATGTTCGATAGCATCTCTGATGATAGTTTCCATTATTTTTCCTACGATTAAAGTCAAACTTATAGGCCTATAGTTATTTGGTTTCTTTTTGTCACCTTTTTTTAATATGGGAGTAACGTTAGCTAGCTTCTATTCTCTTGGGACATCTCCGGATATGATGGATTTCTTGAAAATAATTTCTAATGGAATAACAATCTCATTTTTCATTTCCTTTAAGATTCTTGGATGCCAACCGTCAGGCCCTGGTGTTTTATTAACTTTGAGTTTGTGTATACACCTTTTAATTTTTTCTTTTGTTATATTTACCGTAGTGAGTAAGTTTACCCCAGACTTTTCACAGGTTTCAGTTTGAAATTTACTTTGAGGTGTTTCGTTTACGAATACCGAGCTAAAATAATTTGAATATTCAAGTTGACCGTCAGCTCTGGGCGGGATTCGATCACTATCTGTGATCCTCTTCAGTCACATCTGCTGATCAAAATATATGGATCTTTTTATTTTCGCCTATTCACCTAGTTGTATCTTATGGGAAGAGGAGCTACGCTTGAGGTGTCCCGTCTCTGTATCTCGCACTGTCTAATTTGCTCTTAAATTCGTGTATGATTTTTGCATACACTATTTTTTCGTCCAATTTGTTCCATATATCCACCACTCTGTGTGGAATGCTGTTCTTATCAGTTCTCTCTTGTAACTCTCTTTTTTGAGCTTCCTTTCATGTCCTCTTGTATTTTTTTATCCCAATTTAGTAAGTCTTCTCTACCATGGACTTCCATGCCTCATATGATTCTACAGATGGTCAACAAGTCACCTCTTTTTCTTCTTTGTTCCAATATTGGTGATTCTAGTTTTGACAATGTCTCCTCATATGACAGTTTTGAAAGTGTTGGAGCCATCTTCGTAGTTGCTCTTTGGATTCTTTCAATTTTCTTTATATTCTTTTTGTTACTGGGTGACCATAGTGTCGCTGAGTAGTCCAGCCTTGGCCTTATTAGTGTATGTGACCAGTATTATCTTCACCATTTCTTTGTCCAAGTAGGTAAAAGTCATCTTTATTGATCATAGCAAATTGTAAGTTTCTCCGACAATTTTGTTTAACTGTTTATCAGGGGACATGTCGTTTGTAATGATTACTCTCAGGTCTTTTTCAGATTCCACTTTCTTTACTTGCTCTGTACCGATTTTATATTGTCCTGATATTCTTTTTTTTCCAAATTCCATTATGCTACATTTCTTAATGTTGAAGTTCACTTCCCACTTCTGACTCCATTCCCAGATCTTGTTCAGATCTCTCTGCAGCGACTCACAATCTGTTTCAGTACTCACTTTCCTCGACAATTTTGTGTCATCAGCAAAAAAAAAAAAAGCTCATTAACATTCCACACCCTCATCCATGTCACTTACATAAGTATAAAAAATTATCGGAGCCAATTCTGACCCCTGTGTAACTTCACTAATCTCCTTTTCCCAAGTAGAACTCATCTCTGAGCACTACTCTCATTTTTCTCCCATGCAAGAAATCCTCAATCCATTTAAGTATCCCTCCTGTGGTTTCCAATTTTGTTAATAATTTTTGTGTGGTACTTTATCAAAAGTTTTTTGTATGTCTAGGAAAACACAATCAGCCCAGCCGTCCCTTTCTTGTATTATATCTATTGGTCTTGAATAAAAACACATCAAATATGTGGTATATGACTTTCCCTGTCGAAATCCGAATTCTCTCGGATTTAGTATACTGTTCTCCTCCGTATGTTTATTCCATCTATGTTTTATTACTTTTTCACAAATTTTGGCTACCGTGCTTGTAAGGGAGACCAGTCTGTATTTTGTTGGGTCTTCCTTGTTTCCTCATTTACTGTATATATCGGTACGATGTTTGCATTTTTTCAGTCATCCTGTATCTTTCATTCTTTGGGTGAGCAGCTTATTACATTATACATTTTGTCTATTTTTTCTTCTTTGCATTCTTTTAGTATCCAGTTTGCAATTCCAGCCGGGCCGTGCTATTTCCTGACATCAAGGTTCATTATTTGATCCACTATTTCCTTTCGTGTTACAATTATTCCCCTCATTAGGGGGGAGGTCTCACATCCCTCCCTTCATCCCAATGCTGTATATTTTCTCTAGTGAACACATACTTGAAGTGTTTGCTCATGACTTCAGACATTTCTATATCTCCTTTGTATTCTATATTCCCTTTGCCCAATTTCATTATTTCCTGTTCGTTTGTTTTTTATTTTACTGTTCACATATCTATAGGTTTGGTTGGTTCTTATATTTTTATTGTGTCTTTTCATATTTCTTTTTTTTTTTTTCTTTTTTCCTCCCTGCATACTTTTACATATTCACTCCTTTGGTTGATATATAATTGCCACTTTCCAGTTTTTTTTTTTTTTCATCTCTTCCAAGCTTTATCTCTTCTGTATTTCGTTTCACTGCACCTTCTGTTAACCAGCACTTAATATACAACTTTTTTGGTTTTTGTCTTGGTACATATTCATCCACTTTTTCATTATAGGTTTCCATCAAGACCATCCATATTTTTTTCTTCCACTTGTGTCTCTTCATTATAGAATTTTTCCCAACTCGCCTTTTGAACAAATTTTCTAAGTTTACCAGCCTTCCTTTTCTATATTTCTCATTTCTTTCTATATACATTTCCTCTTTTAGTTCAAAATCAAGAAGTATGTGACCACTCTTCTCAACTGGTGTCTTGTATTCAATTTTATCCGCTATTTCAGGTTCTGGTGTAAATATTAAATTTAGTCTCGATGGTTCTTTATCATTTCTACATCTGGTATTTTCTTTTACCCACTGTGTCATTGTATGTTCTCTAGTCATATCAAGTAATATATTTCCCCATAGATCCTCTCCACCTTTCACTGTCATCTCTTCCAAATAGACTTCTATGCAGCTAAAATCTCTCATGAGTACCACGTTTTTTCCATCCTTTACCATCTTATTTAATGAATGCCTTGTATCTTCTAACATTTGAGAATAATCGCTCTCTTTCTACGAACCCGCTTTTTGGGGCACATAGATCACGACAAGCTTTTTACTTTTCATGTCACTATCTTCAACTCTTATCATAATCATTTCCACACTGTTTTCTCCATCTGTAACCTTCATCACATTTAACTTTTTCTTATCCAAAAACATGACTCCTCCATCCTGTTTCTCTTCTCTATTTTTAATCCAGTAATTATAAAATCCCTGTCCAACACTATTTAAAGGTAATGGACTCCTTAATTTTGTCTCTACAATTCCTGTTATATCTGTTTTTTCTTCTGACAGCTAATCATTTAGTTCACTTAGTCCTGGAATCAATCCTTCCCTTTCCATCTCATTCTCTGTTCTTTTCGTTTTTTCTTGAATTTACCATTTTCTCAGCCTCATGTCTAACACTCTCCAATAGAACTTCTTTTCATCGGTCTCCGTTCTTTCTCTCTCTCTCTCTCTCTCTCTCTCTCTCTCTCTCTCTCTCTCTCTCTTTATTTATTTATTTATATTTTTAGCCACACTTTTTAGTGTATTTTCTCTTTCTCTTTCCTCATCATTCATTTCTCTTTTTATCTATATACTTTTATAATGTTCACTATTTGCTTATTTCCCTGTTTTTGCTAATATCCCTTCCGCTACCATTTGTGACCTTAATTTGATCTTTAGAGATCGATTTTTTCTTTTATGTATTGTCCGAATCTATGCAATTCTATTTCCTTTTCTATTTCTTGCTCTTCGTCTTTTATTGCTTTCGGAGTTTTTTTGTTTTGTTTTTTCTATTTCTTTTTCTCTCAAATACCTAACTAGGTTCTGTTTTTCCTTTAGACCATATACTATCATAATGTGCACTTTTTTAATCCACTGTATTTCTAACCCAAGTTTCTTTTTCCTTGATTACTCGAAAAAACTGTGTCTTTGGCATTCTCCTGCATTTGTTGTTGTACAATTTCTTTAAAGGCTATATTTTCGCCTTCTTGACCTTTTTTCCATTCTTTCCTGATTTTCTGTAAATCTTCCTCTCCTATATTTCCTCCAATTTTCTTGGTCATTCCCTTTATTTGTTCATTCACTTCTTTTTTTAAGGTCGCACTATTAGTGGTATTTTTGTTTTTCGTCCTCTCATTTTTCAATTCTTACTTCAATTAGTTCTTTTTTTTTTAATTCACTTAGCTTTTTATTTATTTCAGCATTTTTTTCTGAGCTACGTCAGCTTTGGAAAAAATATGGAGACATATTCACGTAAGTAACGTTAAGGGGTATTAACGTTGGCCCTTTGTATAGTCTCCTTTTTACCATTAAGACTCCCCATAAAAACATAACATAAGATTGAGGAGACTGCAACAGACCATAAGGCTTACACTAGGCAATTCCATATCCCTTACCACCTTTCATCCCTATCCATGAAATTATCTAACCTCGTACAACAACTAATTGTTTCAGCCCTCACTACATGGCTACTAAGTCTATTCCACTGGTTAACCACTCTGTTGGTAAACCAGTTCTTGCCTATTTACTTCTTAAACCTAAATTTTCCAATCTAATTTCATTACTACAAGTCCTGCCCTGCTGTCTCAATATGATGACCTAGCTGCATCACCCTTGTTAAAACCCTTGACCCATTTGAATACTTCTATCTATAGTAGTCAGACCTTGTCTTCGGCCCTTAGTAGTTAGGGTCACACACTTTCAACCAACCCTAAGAAACGTTAACTTTCATTCGAAATAAAACTTAACCTAGTTTTCTAGTTAATTTTTTTCTTATTTACTGATTTATCTACAAAATTTACCGGTAGTTTTCATAAGTATAGGCAACAAAGTTAATTAAATTCTATTCTCTAAATTAAGTGTTTCGCAAGTCTGGCAAAAGGTTTAAAATTTACGGCCCCTAGGCTCGTTTCACACGTATCGAATTTTCGCCGTGCGCCGTCATCTACACATCATGCCCTCAAATAACCATGGGTGTCTATGGACGCTATCACATGTGGTCATAGTCGTGACGTATGAAAGTGTCCATAGACACCATGGTGATATGAGAGCACGACGTCGTGTCGTGGACGGCGCACGGCGAAAAGTCGATACATGTGAAACGAGCTTTACTCCTTCCTTCCATTCCTCTCCTGAGTGTTTTTTTTTTCTTTCTTTTCTTGAGAGTAAGGTGACGCTACACTAGACATGTCTCGCTAGCATGCTACTTGCTACTTTTGTTTTCAAATTTCCAAATGTCAAATTATTCTTGCGTCATACAATTCGAATGTTAGACATACTGTTGAGATGTTTATACGAAAACCTAGAATGTTGTAACCGAAGTCGTTTCAACTCAAACGAAGTAGCCAAAATAAGTATCATGCTAGCTTAGTGTGCAGACACAACGAGGCGACACAAAAATGCATCTCAGTCCCCGAAAGTAATACATGGTAAGTACAAGCAACTTACCCGGAGGAAGCCCATCAGGCTTCTTGCAAGAATCTTAAAGGAAATGAAAAATGAGATTGTCGTTCCATTAGAAATTATTTTCAAGAAATCCATCATATCCGGAGATGTCCCAAGAGAATAGAAGCTAGCTAACGTTACTCCCATATTAAAAAAAGGTGACAAAATGAAACTAAATAACTATAGGCCTATAAGTTTGACTTCAATCGTAGGAAAAATAATGGAAACTATTATCAGAGATGCTATCAAACATCATTTAGAAAGTAACCGTTTGATAAATGATAGCCAGCATGGTTTCAGACGGAAACGTTCTTGCGTGACCAACTTACTCGAATTATACAACACAGTTATCTCGAATTATGACAAAAGAAACAGTATAGATTTAATATATCTAGACTTTGCAAAAGCTCTTGATACCGTCCCACACGAAAGATTACTTACTAAACTAGCTTCACACGGAATAAGTGGTAGCCTATTAAGTTAGACTAGTAATTGGTTGAAAGATCGAAAACAAAGAGCTGTTTTGAATGGAAAAGCTTCTAGATGGAAAAATGTTAGAAGTGGAGTTCCTCAGGGTTCCGTTCTTGGACCACTTCTATTCATAGTATATATAAATTAAATAGATCATGGACTAAAATCTACTGTTTCCAAATTTGCTGATGATACATAACTGTGCGGAATGGCAAATGATCACTCAAACCAATTAGATATTCAAGAAGATTTAGATCAATTACAGCAATGGTCTGAAAAGTGGCTAATGAAATTTAACACAAGTAAATGCAAGGTAATGCACATAGGTAAAATAACAGTACGATTACAAGTTATTTGGAAATTCGTTAACAAAAGTGGATAGTGAAAAAGATCTCGGCGTAATTATCAGTAACGACCTCAAATCATCCAAGCAGTGTATTTCAGCCTCTGAGAAAGCAAATAAGATTCTAGGACTGATTGCGCGATCTTTTGATTTCAAAAGTCTATCACTTATTAACAAGCTATATAAATCGTTAGTTCGTCCACATTTGGAATATTCTATTTCCGTATGGTCACCGAATATCATCAAAGACATTGACAGACTGGAAAAAGTACAACGGCGAGCCACAAAACTGATTCCAAATATCAAAAATAAATCATACGAAAATCGACTAAAACATATGAATCTGTTATCCCTAAAAAAGCGTAGACTCAGAGGTGACTTGATACAGGTCTTTAAGATTCTAAAGGGAATTGACAGCATCAAAAGTGACAAAATTTTCACATTGAATGAGAATCAGACAAGAAACAATGGTCTCAAACTGTCCGTATATAGATTCAGTTTGGAAGTGGGTAGAAACAACTTCACCAACTGTGTAGTTAATGAATGGAATAAACTTCCTGCAGAGGCAGTGCAATGTAGCTCAGTTCGAAGCTTTAAGAATCATTTAGATAAACACCTATGCAAGATGTTGTAATGATTATCATTTATTTTATATTATTTGTTTTTGTTTTGTTATCATTTGTCTGTTTGATTCTCATTTATTATTAGTTATGGAGCTATCTCTCTCTCGTCATCATTATCATCATCATCATCATCACCACCACCAGGATCATCATCATGTATATTCACCTTCCTCCCATCGTTAAAGTGTCCCTTATGAGGTCAACAAACTGACGTCATCATCCATATTACACATGGTTAAGCCTCGTTGCTGACACGGGGCTAGTTTAGTAGCCGTTAGTGCTTGTGACTTGCAAACTATCCCTCTACTTGCCCAATGTGAACGCAAAGTTAGTCAACTTGCCTCCAAGCTATCCTAGTGTCTACACTTACTTGCCAGGCAAGTTAACTAGCAGCTAGTACTAGCGACTACTAACCTAGTCCACTTTACTAACTAGGTAATGATAATAATTATTATGACCAAAAGCTGACCCACGTAGAGGAGCCAACGCCAGGAGGCGCTGAGCAGCTGCGGCCGAAGCCTTTACCCTAATATGAGCTTTTGCTTGGACTGCTGGAGCAAGTAACTTTCTGCTGGGAATCGGGGAAGAGTGCGGGATTCGACCCCACAATTAGGGGAATGCAAGACCAGGATGTTTGTGATTACGTCACCATTGCCTTAATGATATCGATCGTTTTGGCCAAATAATTAGCAGGTTTGCTGATCTATGACGTCATACTGTTCGCATGACGTCACACGTTCCGTTTTCTATTATATGTATTACTTTCTTTATATTCTTTTTGGTACTGGGTGACCACAATATCGCCGCATATTCTAGTCTAGGCCTTATCAGTGTGACCAATATTTTTTAAATCATTTCTTCGTCCAAATATGTAAATGCCACTTTTATTGATCTTAGCAAAATCTAGTCTAGGCCTTATCAATGTGACCGATATTTTCTTAATCATTTCTTCGTCCAAATATGTAAATGCCACTTTTATTGATCTTAGCAAATTGTAGGATTCTCCGACAATTTTGATTATCTGTTTGTCATAGGACAAATCGTTTGAGTTAATTACACCCAAATCTTTTTCGGATCTCTCCTTTACTTCCTCGGTTCCAATTTATTATTATTTACTATTCACCTGTTTGTTTATTATTTAACTATACCTATGCATTTATTTATGTATTTTATTTGTTATTTACATTATCATAGTTTTTATTCATTCCTTTATTATTATGATTATTTTTATTTGCATCTGACCTAGATATGGACCAAAAGGTCTCCTGTAGGCAAGCTCCGCCTTTGTGATCCTTTGTAGTGTTTCCCAAGTCTGGTAAAAGGTTTAAAATTTACGGCCCTTAGGCTCGTTACACACGTATCGAATTTTCGCCGTGCGCCGTCATCTACACGACATTACGCCCTCAAATAACCATGGATGTCTATGGATGTTATCACATGTGGTCGTAGTCGTGACGTATGAAAGTGTCCATAGACACCATGGTGATTTGAGAGCACGACGTCGTGTCGTGGACGGCGCACGGCGAAAACTCGATACATGTGAAACGAGCTTTACTCCTTCCCTCCATTCCTCTCCTGAGTAGTTTCTTTTTTTTTTCTTTCTTTTTTCTTTTCTTTTTTTGAGAGAGAGTGAGTGAAGGTGACGATACACTAGGCATGTCTCGCTAGCATGCTACTTGCTTCTTTGGTTTCAAATTTCCAAATGTCAAATTATTCTTGCGTCATACAATGACGTTCTTAGAGAAGTTAAACCAATTCGAATGTTAGAAACACTGTTGAGATGTTCATACGAAGGCTTAGAATGTTGTAACCGAAGTCGTTTCTATTCAAACGAAGTAGCCAAAATAAGTGTCATGCTAGCTTAGTGTGCAGACACAATGAGGCGACACAAAAATGCATCTCAGTCCCCGAAAGTAATACATGGTAAGTACAAGCAACTTACCCGGAGGAAGCCCCTCAGGCTTCTTGCAAACCTGGTACAAGGCCCACAAGAAGATAAACCCGAGCACCACTTCAGCCCACATCGTTCACTGATCCACTCGGTTTTGAGGACAAGCTCCAACTGACTGATCGCACCTACTGGGG
>NC_134778.1:29528292-29535792 GCF_046742065.1 Oratosquilla oratoria | reverse complement strand
CATTTGAGTGGAAAAGGTGGTAAAAAAACATTAGTTGGACGTCGTGTCGTGGACGGCGCACGGCGAAAACTCGATACATGTGAAACGAGCTTTACTCCTTCCCTCCATTCCTCTCCTGAGTAGTTTCTTTTTTTTTCTTTCTTTTTTCTTTTCTTTTTTTGAGAGAGAGTGAGTGAAGGTGACGATACACTAGGCATGTCTCGCTAGCATGCTACTTGCTTCTTTGGTTTCAAATTTCCAAATGTCAAATTATTCTTGCGTCATACAATGACGTTCTTAGAGAAGTTAAACCAATTCGAATGTTAGAAACACTGTTGAGATGTTCATACGAAGGCTTAGAATGTTGTAACCGAAGTCGTTTCTATTCAAACGAAGTAGCCAAAATAAGTGTCATGCTAGCTTAGTGTGCAGACACAATGAGGCGACACAAAAATGCATCTCAGTCCCCGAAAGTAATACATGGTAAGTACAAGCAACTTACCCGGAGGAAGCCCCTCAGGCTTCTTGCAAACCTGGTACAAGGCCCACAAGAAGATAAACCCGAGCACCACTTCAGCCCACATCGTTCACTGATCCACTCGGTTTTGAGGACAAGCTCCAACTGACTGATCGCACCTACTGGGGACCAACCGTGACGTAGATGTGGACAAGAAGCACACTATCACAGTGACGCAGCATGATAGTTTTAATGTGCAGGCTCGAGTGTGTGTGGAGGTTGCAGGACGGCGTGTGAGTAGGCTTGCTCGCGCACGCGTGTATTATCTAGTTGTATCTACCGAGTTATATCTTACGGAAAGGGGAGCTATACTTGTGGGGTCCCGCCTTTGTATCTCGCAGTGTATAGATTGCTCTTAAATTCGTGTATGGTTTTTGCACATACTATTTTTTTTTTCGTCCAGTTTATTACAAGTGTCCATCACTCTGTGTGGAAAATTCTTCCTCTTCAGATCTCTTCTATGACTTTTTTTTCATGTCCTCTTGTGTTTCTCTTGTCCCAGTTTAACAAGTCCTCTCTATCAAATATTTCCATGCTCTTCATGATTCTATAGATGGTCAGTAGGTCGCCTCTGTGTGTGTGTGTGTGTGTGTGTGTGTGTGTGTGTGTGTGTGTGTGTGTGTGTGTGTGTGTGTGTGTGTGTGTGTGTGTGTGTGTGTGTGTGTGTGCGTGCGTGCGTGCGTGCGTGTGTGTGTGTGTGTGTGTGTGTGTGTGTGTGTGTGTGTGTGTGTGTGTGTGTGTGTGTGTGTGTGTGTGTGTGCGTGTGTGTGTGTGTGTGTGTGTGTGTGTGTGTGCGTGTGTGTGTGTGTGTGTGTGTGTGTGTGTGTGTGTGTGTGTGTGTGTGTGTGTGTGTGTGTGTGTGTGTGTGTGTGTGTGTGTGTGTGTGTGTGTGTGTGTGTGTGTGTGTGTGTGTGTGTGTGCGTGCGTGCGCGCGTGATTCACCATGGTTCACCATGGTCTGGGATCACGTGTTAGATTCGTGATCGACAGTTACTAACCTCCCGGATGAGAGCCCACAGCTCGTATGACCGATCTATGGGTAATACTGTGACCTTACACGCATACAGCCCCCATTTCCCCTCCCACGAGAGTCGGAGTAACACTCGGCAGTGAAGCGATACTGAAATTGGACCTTTCGCAGTCAGGCTCGTAGGTTTGCGTGGGTGGGTGGGTTTGTGGGTGGGTGTCGTGCGTGGGTGGGTGGGTGGGTGTGGCTGTGTGCGTGCGTGCGTATGTGTGTGTTTGTGTGTGTGTGTGTGTGTGTGTGTGTGTGTGTGTGTGTTTGTGTGTGTGTGTGTGTGTGTGTGTGTGTGTGTGTGTGTGTGTGTGTGTGTGTGTGTGTGTGTGTGTGTGTGTGTGTGTGTGTGTGTGTGTGTGTGTGTATGCGTGTGTGCGTGTGTGTGTGTGTGTGTGTGTGTGTGTGTGTGTGTGTGTGTGTGTGTGTGTGTGTGTGTGTGTGTGTGTGTGTGTGTGTGTGTGTGTGTGTGTGTGTGTGTGTGTGTGTGTGTGTGTGTGTGTGTGTGTGTGTGTGTGTGTGTGTGTGTGTGTGTGTGTGTGTGTGTGTGTGTGTGTGTGTGTGTGTGTGTGTGTGTGTGTGTGTGTGTGTGTGTGTTCGTGTGTGCGTGTGCGTGTGTGCGTGTGTGTGTGTGTGTGTGTGTGTGTGTGTGTGTGTGTGTGTGTGTGTGTGTGTGTGTGTGTGTGTGTGTGTGTGTGTTTTGGGTTTGATCCTATGCTACAAAGGGTTCGCAAACCCTTAGTACTTAGCACCACAACATATTACAACATATGATACTAGCATACATAACAAGAGAAGATATTTAAGTGCGCAGTATTTTGTCTGGCAATATTGCGCCCAAGGACGTAGGGTAAGTCAGTTATGCTTCGGTGTTGGGAGGACTTGATGCATCTGCTCTGGAACCTTGAAGGAAAGAGAAACAGTGAAATATATCGATAGGAGATCTGTTGGTGCGTACAAAGTATGACAAAGAAAAATGAAATAAAGAAACAAACTAACACCCCAACAGACAAACGAAAGAAGAAAAAATGGCAGATATTACAGCATTTATAGTATATGTTTATCGAAGAGATGACTTTCAAAGGTGTTTTTATGGTACTGAATTAATCCTTCCCCACCTCTCATTCGAAACAGTCGAGTGAAAAAAAGTAGAATAAAACTAAGAGAAGAAAACGGAGATATGATAAGAAGATATAAATGTTCACTGTCTCTAAAGCCGGGCCCACACTTGTTGCATTTCCACGAATAGTATCATCTTTGCGTACCACCTAGTGATAGGATGCGGTGCAACAGGGTATTGTACCCACTTGTTGCGTATCCGCCTGCTGTACAGTATACGGATACGCAACAAGTGGGTACAATACCCTATTCCACCATAACGTATCACTAGGTGGTACGCAAAGATACTGTATGTGGAAATGCAACAAGTGTGGACCCGGCTTAAGATGCATTTACAATGTGTATAATATATCGGTTCTCTTATGCAGTTAAACTGTAATAAAGCAACAAAATGTTGAGGCTATACTTTCCTTCCTAGTCTTAGTTTACTATATATATGTATAGACATTTGAGTGGAAAAGGTGGTAAAAAAACATTAGTTGGATCAGGAACACTGTATTACTAACGTTTCAATTACAATTCTTCTTCAGAGTTGAAAAGTCAGTATCCAGGCATTGTTTTCCTACCACCTTTACCACTCAACTGTCCCACCTACACACAACAATATATATGCATACATCTATTCATATACCAAGGGCTTATTCCCCTTTATAAGAGAAGTAGCAAAGTCAAAGGAACGCATCTACTCTCATCCATTCCACTCCCATCCACCACCATTGTTTCCTTCTCACCTCTTAGCACCTCATGAATAAAGGGTCATCCTTGTCTCCTGCCTACTGCCCTGGTCGGAGGCAATACATCAAGACACGGCAAATCCACAGTATGACTGCCTAACTTACATAGTGTTAAAAGCAGAGATAGATGGAGTAAACTGAAAGTGACGACCGAGGATGAGATGGATGGATGGGGTGAAAAGGGCTTTGAGCAAGACGGGAATTATCTGTTGAACAAGGAAGGGAGAAGGCAGAGGATAGGGGTGAGTAGACAATGGCTATGTATGAATGCTGTTTTGACGCAGGAAGAAGAGTTAGGCATACATACAAGTTATAAACATATTTCGATTCGCCATTCGTGAGATATCACCTGACTAACACAACAATAGTAACAGTGATAAGGTAAAACAAGTACATCAGCTAAAGTGATAAGTAATTAGTGATGATAACGCTGACCATTAGATTGATTACAATTTTTATCGTTTACTCCCCTCGGTGCAGTTTGGTGCAAGCGTACAGCCACACGCACCCTTCTCCCTCGACACCCATGACGACGTCCTATCGGCTTCGTTATGAGCAAGAGGGTCTCCGCTTATCATCATGGTTTCTTATTGTCACCTATCGCAACTCATTACAAATGTAACTATGGAGGACAGGTGACTGGCAAGGTGGTGAAAAGAAGAAAGGAGGAGCATACCCCAGGAGACGCTGAGTAGCTGCGCCTGAAGCCGTCACCTATACCCTATTATGTGCCTTGGGGACTGTTGAGGCAGGGAATTAACAATCACTGCTGGGAATCGGAAACAAGTGCAGGATTTGAACCCACGATTAAGCGAATGTGAGACCAGCACGTTGCTGATAACGCCATCAGAGTAAGGTGGTGAGGTTTTGTTCCCTTCTTAAAGGGATATCACACTGGGCCATTTTTCCTCCAATGTCCGTTTAATCAGCGGTACTGCACATTTCCAAAACTTTTTTCCGCAGTAAATCATTTGATATGCTGGAGGAAAAGTATTTTCCTTCTGATTATCAGATTCCTCCCCCAAAGCTGCGGGCTGGAAATCGGCTCCAACAGCCGGAGGGGAAAATGCCCAGTATGATTGCGCCTTAAGGACGAAAGGTAAGGGAACAGCAACTCTGTCTTCTGTGTTTACCCCACCACTCCATGCAAGTCCTGTGGATTGCCACGTCTCCATGGACCTCGCGTATGTATCATCTCCCAGGCTTCCGTGTTTGTGTTTTGAAACGAAACCTCCAAACGCCGAGAGGAAGTCAAATACAGAAGAACCCATACTGAAAGTCCATCCAAAGAGTCCGAGAGATGCAACAGCGCATACCTGTACGCACCTTCCCCACTCCCACCCCTACAACCCTAGAGATAAGAATGACGTAGCACCATCACCCTTTACAGGAATAAGAGTACTAAGGGTGTGAGACATGCCATTTTGAATAAAAAAAATTTTTAAATCGTAGAGTAAATCAAAGATATATTAGATAAAGTCTCAACGAAAAGCCACACATATTATAAAGTAAAGAATATTTCTTGGAACAACTGTACATTATGCACATCTGATTTGATTTCCTGAAGTCATCGATCACGTGCCACCACTGGACTGAGCCCCTTATTGGTTCTGCAGAAGCTTTGGACTCCAAGACTCACTTCCTGACGTCTGCAAGCTCAGCTCAATCCTGCAGAGGTTGTGCCTGCGTTAGTGTTATCGAGACAGCCATTTCACTTCGCTAGTGGCGCGGGTTGATTTATCGAAACGAGTCTAGGCTGAGTATTCTAAAATGTTATTAGTCTCAGCAGGTTGATTTATGACTTATTGAAATTATTTTAGTCCGAGTCCTCTGAAGGGTTGTTACTCTCAGTTTTTGCTAGTACTCTTTCTTGTGCGCTGGTGGCCTAATTCGAAACGTGTTGGTCTCGCAGTCACTTAGTTGTTGGTTCGAATTACATGTTCCTCTGTGATTCCTAGTAGTGACTGTTGCCTGCCCAACAGTCCAAGTATAATAAAGTTGACGACTTTGGCCGCAGCTACTCAACGCTTCCTGGCGTAGGATCATCACCACCTCTTTCAAGCCATTTGGCGCCTTTCCACCCTCTCGCTACGAGAACACATTCTGGTCTGGCTGATGCCAAACAGTTTTAATCAGTTGAGGAGTAGAACATTACGATAAAGGAATTAGGTCTACCTCCATCAACCCCTTTGCTACTATGCTGCATTTACAGATCACTGCTCCTGCTGCTTTGCTATAGTCTTCTTTACCATCTCTATGACGACTCCGCCTCTTCGGGAAAATATTGCTCCCAAGGATAAAAGCGCTGGTTACCGTCGGCAAATTAGAAATATCTAGGGCATAGATGATGTCAAGTCTTTGACGCGAGTAGAATCCTGTGATTGTGCTATTACGCCCTTGAGTGAATAAAGTCTCCTGTTTGTAATTTTGAGGCACGCCTGGGGTGAATTTATGTCAGCAACATGTAAAATTATGTATTATATGCTTGTTCATAACTGCGCGACCTAAACGTCTGCTCGCAGGTAACACGAAGCAGAAACGTCACTGATTTGAGTGGGAAAAGTTCACAGTCTCTTCCCAGTGGGTTCGAATCCTATATGCGACTGTCATAGAAATTATCAGATTAATTTCGTTGTCACTAACGAAATTCTCTCATGGATACAATGGCAAAAGAGTGAAAGAGATTTGTTCCGATACTTACCCCCTGCCACTAGTGGGCTTGGCCTTGTGTAAAACAGGAACTGGGGTCGTAGATTAGTGTTCTTTCCTATCCTCAGGAATCAGATAGATTCCAAGTTACAAAGCTCTGTGGTGGAGTGGGTACAGACTCTGTGAAGGTAATCTTACGGGTGTCCGAAAATAGTCATATAGATTATCAGATTAATGTCGCAGTCACTAGCGAATTTCTTTCATGGTTACAATGCCAAAAGCGTGAAAGATATTAGTTCCGATCCTTACCCCCTGCCAATAGAGGGCGTGGGCCTTGTGTAAAACAGGAACTGGGGTCGCAGATGAGTGATCTTTCCTATCTTCAGGAATCAGATATATTCCAGGTTACAAGGCTAAAATAGTCTCTATGGTGGAGAGGGTAAAGGCTCTATGAAGGTAATCTTACGGGTGGCCGAAAGCAGTGGGTTCGAATCCTACATGTGACTTTCATAAAAATCATCAGATTAATGTCGCAGTCACTAGCGAATTTCTCTCATGTATATATATATATATATATATATATATATATATATATATATATACATGTATATATATATACATATAAGTATATATATATATATATATATATGTGCGTGTGTGTATATAAGCATATATATCTATATATATATATATATATATAAATATATATATATATATATATATAAACGTGGAGAAACAGGAATTACCTAGCTAACCACAATATTTCAGAAAACGTGGACGAAGAAGAAAGTCCAGGAAGACTGGCAGCAGGCAGTTGTAGTACCAATCTGGAAGAAAAAGGGCATTGATAGAGACTGCAGCACGTATCGAGGTATTTCGCTCCTGAGCCACACAGGCAAGATATACGCAAAGATCTTGGAACAACGCACCAGGTACAAGGTGGAACCATTGCTTAGTGAGGTGCATATGGGCTCCAAAAAAGGGAGAGGTTGTGCAGACGCTATCTTCGCTCTCAGACAACTGAGCGAAAAGACAATCCAACACAACAAAGAATTGCATCTTGTGTTCGTAGACCAGGAAAAACGGTTTGGCCGAGTAAAAAGAAACAAGCTGTGGCAAACACTCGAAGAGTACAGCATTAGGGGACAACTGTTGGATAACATCAGAACCATCTACACCAACAGTATGAGCGCAGTCTACACCCAGAACGGACTCACTGACTGGTTCGATGTCTCATCTGGAGTGAGACAAGGATGAGTGCTATCACCGCTACTTTTTATCTCCTACATGGATAAAATCACGAAAGAGGCAAACCCCAACCCAGAAGACCTGAATGAGATGCTGTTCGCAGACAATCAGAGCCTGGTACTTAAGAAGATCAACTTCAAGAGCACGCAGACAGCCTGAACACACAGTGCAAGGAGCTCGATATGAAGATTAGCATCAGCAAAACCTAGACGATGAAGGTTAGCAGAACACCTAGCAAC
>NC_134778.1:29460792-29523292 GCF_046742065.1 Oratosquilla oratoria | reverse complement strand
AGCTTTGTATTAAAGATTGTAAATTCGAATTTAATGGTCAATTTTATGCTCAGGAATTCGGAATGGCTATGGGTAATCCGCTATCCCCAGTCCTTAGCAATCTCTATATGGAATTTTTTGAAAATAAACTATTAAGTGAAATTTTGCCACCAAATGTGACTTGGTATAGGTACGTTGACGATGTTCTTTGCCTGTGGCCCAATTCTGAGGATTTAAATGCATTTTTGCAATCTCTGAATAATTTAGTTCCCTCTATTAATTTCACTGTTGAACTAGAAAATAATGGTAAGTTGCCCTTTTTGGATTGCCTTGTTCATAGGAATGGTAATAATTTTAAGTTCAGTGTTTATAGGAAGCCGACAAATGTTTTGTCTTATATTCACTATTACTCGTCTCACCAGGATAAAGTAAAATATTCTGTCTTTTCTTCTATGTTTTTACGTGCTCTTCGTATTTGCAGCCCTAAGTTTATTGATGGGGAATTTGAGTACATTGTTAATGTTGGTCTTGGATTAAAATACCCCAAAAGATTTTTAGACCGCGCTCTCGCTTTAGCGAAAAAAACTTTTTATAGTGTTCAAACATCCCCCCCCCCTTTGACTATAAGAATCTTTTGATTTTACCTTTTAGTAACAATCTTGCTCAAGTTCCCCATATTCTTAAAACATGGAATATTAAAGTTGTGTTTAATAATCCAAATACTTTTAAGAAGTTAATAATCAAAAATTCACCTAATGACTCAGTTGGTTGCATATACAGGATCCCTTGCAGAGATTGTGAAGGGTATTATCTTGGACAAACAGGCAAAGAACTCGCAACTAGGGTCAAGCAACACAAGTACAGTGTAAAAACAGCACAAGAGTCTAGTGCGCTGTTTATCCATATGAGAGATTTTGATCATCGTATCGATTGGACCAATGCCTCTTCCATCATAAATTGTGATTCATTTGCAAAAAGAAATATCATTGAAAGTTGCATGATAAAAAATTCTGAAGGATCTAATATTAATATTAGCTATGGTTTGTTTAAATTAGATAATTTTATCATTGACAAAATTTGTAATCAAATTAAATCATTATAAAAATTATTTAATTGTAAGTGTTCAATGTATGTGACATTTTCTCCATGTGTTATGTCCGTTCCTTTCCCAGTTTATTGTATTACCTCTTATATACCTATGTGACAATTTTCTTTGTTGTAATCCCCTGAAGATGTGAAATATCACGAAAGCGCTTGGGAATTCTAGTTTTCTTTTCCGTTTTTTCCCTGTGGTTATCAGCAATCTTTTGGATCACGTGGTGCTGTGATCTTTTTTGCATATATATATATGTGTATATATATATATGTATATATATATATATATATATATGTATGTATGTATGTATGTATATGCATATATAAACATATATATATATATATATATGCATATGTATATAAGTATATATATATATATATATATATATGTATATGTATATAAGTATATATATATGTATATATATATATATATATATGTATGTATATATATATATATATATATATATATATACATACATACACCAAGGTTTTTCCCCTTACAAGGGAGGTAGCCAAAAAGGAAAAGGCATAAAATAATTCCCACCCATTCCATCCCTGAATACACTCCACACCCCTCCACCCTACCTCTCATCTTAGCACCTCCTGGATGACGGGTCATCCCTGCACCTTGTCCACTGCCCTGGGTCAGAAGCAGTGTCGCAAGACACAGCACATCCACAGCAAGGCCGCTTCATTAGATAGGCGACCCCCCCCTCTCCGTTCCCCCATGCATTAAAGAGAAGAAGGGGAGAAATCTCTTCCGGCTGCGTCAAAAATTGCTCACACATACTACCTCACCCCCATCCCCCTGCCCATTCCACCTCATGCATCACAACATCATCCAAATACAACCATTCTCCATTCACCCGTCTTCTGTCCTCTCCCGTCCTTCCTCAACAGACATTCCCCACTTCCCATAAAGCCCCCTTCACCCCATCCATCCACCTCATCCTAGGACGTCCCCTCATGTTCACTCCCTCCACATCTGCCTTCCATACCTCTTTTACTAGTCTTTCTTCACTCATTCTTTCCATGTGTCTTTCATCAACTCTATCTCCCAACCCCCTTTCCACCCCTGTTCTCCTCCTCACCTCCTTATTTCTCACGCTATCCAGCCTAGTAACCCCCATCATACTTCTCAGACACCTCATCTCAAACACATTCAAACTCCTTCTCTCTTCCTCTCTTATGTTTCATGTTTCTGCCCCATACAGTGCTGTTGGCACAATCACTCCTTCATATAGTCTCCTCTTAGCATCCATTCCCAAATGTCTATTCCTCATTATACTTTTTAATCCACCAAGGCATTTACTCGCTTCTCTCAATCTACATTCTACCTCCACCTTCACTCCACCTTTTCCTGCCACATTTGCACCCAAGTATCTAAAACTATCCACTTCCTCCTGTCGCTCTCCCTTAATACTCACTTCCAGATTACTGCCACTTTCACCCCTTGTACATCTCATCACCTTACTTTTACCCACGTTTATCTTCAGCTTTCTTCTATCACACACTCTCCGAAACTCTATCACCAACTTCCTCAATCCCTCCTCCGATCCTGCCACAAGCGCAGTGTCGTCAGCAAACAACAGCTGGCTCACCTCCCACTTTTCTCCATTTTCTTTAACCATCTCCAATCCCTGACCCACTACCCTTGCATTTACCTCTCGCACCACCCCATACATGTATAAGTTGAACAGCCAGGGCGACATAATGCATCCTTGACGAAGTCCCACCTTTTCCTCAAACCACTCACTCTCTCCATTTCTAATCCTGACACAAACTCTACTACTCTCATAAAAACTCTTGATAACTCCTAGAAGCTTTCCTCCTATCCCGTTATCCTCAAAACCTCCCACAGTGTCTTTCTGTCTACCCTGTTGTAAGCCTTTTCCAGGTCCATAAAGGCAAAAAAAAATCCCCTTTCCTATAGCTTTCTCACATATCTGTCTTACCACAAAGATCTGATCCACACAAACTCTACCCGTCCTAAATCCACACTGTTCCTCACCAATTACTCCCTCTGTTCCTCTCCTAATCCTCTCAATCAAGATCCTCCCATAAGCCTTCCCAACTACACTTAACAAGCTAATTCCTCTGAAACTACTACATTCACACTTGTCCCCTTTTCCCTTGTAAAATGGAACTATACAGGCACTCCTCCAGTCCTCCGGCACTCTATCCTCTCTCCAGCAAACATTAAATAACCTCACCAGCCAGTCCACCATCACTGTACCTCCTTTTTTTAAGACATTCTGCATGGCATCCATCCAGACCAGGTGCCTTACCTGCTTTCATCATTTTAACAACTGCCTTCACTTCATCCTTCCTTATTTCTCCTCCATTTTCCTCACTCATCACTCTCATTTTCTTATCGTTTCCCACTGCAGCTATCTTTCCCTCCCTATCCTCCTTCACATTTAGCAACTCCCTAAAATATTCTGCCCATCTTCCCCTTACTGCCTTCTCTTCCATTATCATCTCTCCATCTGCACCTTTTACCTTTTCTTCTCTACTTGATTCGCCTCCTCTTCCTCTGTTAATTTCTTTCCAAAACATCTTTTTATTTCTTTCAAAAATTTCTGTCATACTCTTACCCCATTTCACATCTGCTCTCCTCTTTGCCTCCTTTAACTTTTGCTTTACTTCTCTTTTCTTTTTTTTTTGTACCTCTCATATGACTCCCTCGTCGTATTTTGTAACCAATCTGTGAAAGCTCGCTTCTTCTCTTCTACAACCTTCTTTGTTTCCTCATCCCACCATTCATCAACCTTTCTTCTATTTCCTCCTGTCCTTCTTGTTCCATACACCATATTTGCACACTTTGTGACTCCCTCCTTGAACCATCCCCATTCCTCCTCCACACCTAGCTCTACTCTATCCTTCACTCCCTCGCACTCCTCCTTCAACTTCTTCTTGTACTCCTTCTCCTCTTCCTTTTCATTGAAAGAGTTCATTCTAAGCACCTCCCTGAGCACCTTTTGTCCCTTTCCTCTTCCTCCATCTATCCTCCACTCTCAACTTAGCTTCCACCAAAAAAATGATCTGATATTCCCCCACCCTCTCCCCTTAGCACATGTACATCCTTAACTCTTCCTATCATAATCCTATTTACCACTACATAGTCCATTAACGCTCTATCTACCACCCTTCCCTCCACCACCCTCTCCCATGTGTACTTATGCTTGACTTTCTTCCGAAACACTGTATTTGCTATCATCAACTCTCTAGACACATTTCCACCATCAGCTCCCCCTTACGATTCTTTCCTGGAACTCCACATTTCCCAACCACTCCATCAATTGGATCATTTCCTACCTTAGCATTAAGGTCTCCCAGTACTATTACATTGATATTTCTCCCAAAATCCTCTATAAACTCATTTAAATCTATCCAAAAAGCCTCCCTTTCTTCTACGGTCTTCTCACTGCCAGGCCCATATGCACTTACAAAAACCCACTTCTCCTTTCCCAGTTTCACCTTCATCCACATTATCCTTGGGGAAACCTCCTTCCACTCCACTACACGTTTACCTATCTCTTCACTTACTAGAATAGCCGCCCCTTCCCTCCCTCGCCCTCTCTTCACTCCTGATAACCTCCCACTTACACTCCCAAACTTACACCCGCCCTTCCCTTTCAGCTTGGTTTCACTCAAAGCTAACACATCCATCTTTCTTTTCACAATCATACTATCTATCTCTTCCCTTTTACTCTCATCTGCACCGCACACACACACACACATACACACACACACACACACACACATATATATATATATATATATATATATATATATATATATATATATATATACGTGTGTGTGTGTATGTATATGTATATATTTATACATAAATATACATACATGTATCTGTGTGTATGTTTTCGATCATTCAACCAATTACTAGTCTAATTTAATAGGCTACCACTTTTTCCATGTGAATTGGTTGAACTGGAACTAAATGAGGAAAAATACAGGGAAAAAAACGAACAATATCGAAAGGGAAGATTGATGTATGGAAAAACAGATTTTGATAAAATAAGAGAATTCTTTCAAAAAGTAGACTGGGAAGGAATACATAAGGAGGAAACAACAGTAGAAGAGAAATGGAATATTTAACAAAAACTTATAAAGAAGGAGTGGAAAAGTATGTTCCAATACAAAAACGAGAAAAAGAATATGTAAAGTATTGGTACAACAAAAGATGTAGGGAGTTAAAAGACAAAAGGGATAAAGATTGGATAAAATGGAAGAAATACAAAAGACATGAAAAATGGGAAATATATACTAGTTATAGAAATCAATATGTACAAGTGTGCAGAGAAGAAAAGAGAAAATGCGAAAAAGATGTCATAGAAAAATGTAGAGATCAACCAAAACTATTTTATAGATTTGTAAATAACAAACTGAAAAACAAACAAGAATTAGAGAAACTACGACAAGGAGGAGTTCAATACACAGAGGAAATAGAAATGGCAGAAATTATTAACAAGCATTTTAAATCGTTGTTTACGAGGGTGAACATACATCTTAGAGATACCTAGTGCGAGAAGAAAGTCTCCCCTATGAAAGAGATAGAAGTAACAAGGAATGAAATAATGAATCACTTGAGTAATCTCGATGTCAGAAAATCGCATGGACCAGATGAAATGGCAAACTGGATTTTGAGAGAGTGCAGAAATGAACTAACAGACAAACTACATAGTCTAATAAGCAGTTCATTGAAGGAAGGAAAAGTTTCAGAAGATTGGAAAAGACCAAATATAGTACCAATATATAAAGGGGGGAAACAAGGAAGACCCTACTAACTATAGACCGGTCTCTCTTACAAGTGCGATAGTTAAGATTTGTGAAAGAATTATCAAACCTAGATGGGTAAGGCATTTGGAAAAAAAAAACAACGTACTAAATCCAAGGCAATTTGGATTCAGACAAGAACGATCATGCGTCACAAACTTAATGTGTTTCTATTCAAGGCTAATAGATGTAATACAAGAAAGACCTGAAAAAAACAGTGAGAGGACGACTGTTAATCGTATTCTCAACTTCGCAAAAGAATGTACTCAAACTATCATCAGATAAAGTCTGTGTGCCTATTACAACTCCCAACACTCTCCGTACTGCACCTATCATTCTCTCAAAGATACCACCATAGTGGGAACCTCCAGGTGGAGTGAATACCCAGTTCACACCTCTTTTGGCTAGTTCGATACCAATTTGGCGCACAACAAGATGCTCCTTCAACACCTTTGATGCTCCTATGAAATTTGTGCCGTGATCACTAATCAATTTACTAACTGTACCCCGTCTTGATACAAACTTGACAAACGTATTTACAACGCTCTCAGCTGTTAAGTCATGTAAAACTTCAAGATAGCTCTAATTGAGAGGCATGTGAATAATAATCCATATCTTTTGATTTGAGAGCGTGCTCTTTTCACAAAAAGTGGCCCAAAGCAATCGACTCCAGTCGCAAAAAAATGGTTTCTGATTTACATTTCCACTCTCTACAGGCAAAGATGTCATTTCTTGGGTGATTACTGGACTCTTGGACTGCCTAAAAGTAATACATTTGGACAATACTTTCCTTACAGCTGAGTTACCCTTAATTACCCAGTATTTCTGTCTCAATTGGTTTAACACAGCTTGCTTTCCCATATGTCCCACCTTAATGTGATAATGTTGAATTATCAAACGAGTCACATTATGTTCATGAGGAAGAATAATAGGATGCTTCACACCTAAGGGTAAATCTAAGTTCACTAGTCTACCTCCTACTCTAAGTATACCACTTAGCAACATAGGTTTAAGTTTTCTTATAGAACTGGAATGATTAACTATTTCATCTTTAGGTAAACAGGTAATCTCCTTTGCAAAACAACAGTTTTTCACAAATCTAATTGCACTGTTTTCAGCAATATACATTAATCGAACATTAATTTCAGCAATTGACACTCTTTGATTTTGCAAAAATCTGACAAATAGTATAAAGTAAGCATAAGCTCTAATCAATTTAAACCATGAAGAATAATTATTCATCATTTGTAACATTACAGGATTAGCTGTGTCGGTTTGCTTCAGTTCTACCTCAACTCTGAAAACCTTTTTGATTTCAAGATTAGACAAGTCAGCTTGGCTTATCTCCGGCTGGTCTGGCCACATCTCTTCATTTTGAGACAAGAAAATGGGTCCTTCAGACCACCTACTCGTTTGTCTCCCTCTCGTTGAATTATCTGCTGAGTTATCTTTACTTGGCACATACATCCAACAGACATTATCAGAATTCTCCCTAATCTGAGATACTCTATCAGCTACAAATGTTTTGAATCCTATGTGTTCATTGCCTAGGTATTTCAACACTGTAGTCGAATCAGTCCAGATATAAAATCGGCTTATCTATAAAGGTAATTCTCTTACAATCACATTCTTCAATTTGATAGCGAGCGTGGCTGCAACCAATTCGAGTCTTGGAATAGTAATTGGTTTCAAAGGAGCCACCTTAGCCTTTCCCAAAATGAAACTACATTGGATCTTACCATCAGCATGTTTATATCTTATATATCCCACTGAACCATATACTAATTCGCCAGTCACAAAATATGTGACACTGAATTGACTTCACTGCTGATGGTGTACCTTTCTTCGTACAACAATCAATACTAAACACTTTGAACCTATTCAACCTTGACATCCATGCATATGTGTCCCTTCTCCCTTTCAGTAAGAGTACAATCCCATCCAACACCGTTTCTAAATAAGTTCTGTAGCAAGACTCTCCCTTCTAAGACAACTGGTGCCAACATGGATTATACACCTTGCCAATGACAGCTAACAGTTCTCTCTTAGTACTAGGTATGACATCAATGTCAAGTGATATGCTTATTTTATCTTGAATAAGAGACCAATTTAGTCCTAATGTCATTAAATTCACTTCTTTATTTTTGATGAACTGTTCTACACACTCACTATATTTCTCCTTCTGTAAGCTATTCACAAATCTAAGAGAGTTACTGCTGAACTTTGTCAGGTTAAACACACCTTTCCTACAAAGATCTATCACATTAGCACTTATGTCAATCAAGTCACTAATGTCGTCTGATGACACCAAAAGATCATCTACGTAGAAATTGTTGAGAACAATCTCACTCGCTGATGTATGAGACTGACCACCGTGGTCTTGTACAACTCACTTTAGAGCGTAATTTGTTATGCTCGGAGAGCAGAAAGAACCAGATGGATGAGAAGTCATTCTTAACCGAACTATATCGCATCCTATTTGTCCATCCCTCCACCACAAGAAGCGCAAGTAATCTCTATCACCTTCAGGCACCTTGACCTGATAATACATAGTCTCTATATCTGCAACATATGTATACAGTCCCAGTCGAAATCTCAAAAGGACACCTAACAGAATATTACTTATGTCTGGTCCCTGTCATAACAAATCATTCAAGGATAAACCATTTACACGGGCTGCACAATCAAATACTACACGCACCCTATTTGATTTGGTAGGATGACGTACCCCAAATTGTGGAATGTACCATACTTGTTGGTTCTTCACATCACACGTCGGAACCTCTTCGGCATACCCCTTATCTAGTAGGTTAATCATAAACTGATTATATTGCTTATAACATTCGTTATCCTTGAATTTATTTTTTAACCGCTGAAGTCTTTCAAACGCCATAGGTTCACTATCAGGAACTATTATCGGCTTCTCTTTCATTGGTAAAGGAATTTCATATTTTCCATTAGTCATCTGCTTACACCCAGACTCAACAAATTGTAACCACTTTCTATCTTCTACACTAAGTTTTATTGAATTTAATGATGAGTCCACGAATTCTCTGTTATAGGAGTCAATTAGTTTCTGATTTAGATCATTACCAGCTACCTTTATGCTATTCACAGCGACTTCTTCAGCAGTGTCTGTTAATCTTCCCCAAATGACCCATCCTAAAAGTGTTCTCAAAGCATACGGATCTCCCACTTTCTCTGCATGCACTACTTCCCAAGGTTCAGAAGCTTCTGGTACATTACTTCCTACCATAATCTCTGCCTCTCCTTCAATATGATTAAATTCTAATTTCCTCAAATGCTCCCATTTTTCTGTGTCACTCTTTCTAATACTGTGACTCTGACTAAGAGGAAGTTTCTTCAATGCAAATACAGGTGGTAGTCTAATCTGGTTATTTCCATCAATATTAGCTACAGACATCCCTTCAACATCAAGACAAGACATTTCCTTTGTTCCTATCATTGTGCTAACTTGCAATGTAGCTGGCTGATAGTTCATGTCTGTCACTCCAAGTTTCTTCAACAAATTTCTAGTACAAAATGTAACAGAACTACCATTGTCAAGATAACATCTAGTGTTAACGACTTTACCATTCAATACCATTTGAACAGGGATGACAGTGGTGTCTCCTACTGAATCCTTCAATTGACAAGCAAATACTTGAACTCGAGAATCATCAACCTGATTAATTACCACTGCACTAACTGTTGCTTCTTCACCTCCTTCATTTCTAGAACTCTCTTTCGACCTTCGCATAATTGTAAGATGTGAACCACCACATTGTTCACAAATTCGAACTACTCTACACTGTGACGATTTGTGCGCTTTCCTTAAAGAATTGAAACAAAGTCCTAGATTGTAAATCTGGTCTAATCTCTCTTCATAGTTTAACCCTCTTAACTGGGAACATACATCGATAACATGTTTTTCCTGACATAACCAACAAGAAAGTCTGGTTCTCTGTGTACGTTTTTCGTAATTCAAAATTCTATTTGGATTCCATGTACTAGAGTCTCCTGCTCTCCTGTCTTTAAATCCCTCATTACACGTCTCCCGAATGTTGGATTATTAAGTATTCTTACTTCTTTCTCCAGAAATTTGACGAGATCTTTAACATCCACTAGCTTCCCGCTCTCGGTTATTTCATCAGCTATTCTCGTCCATTCCTTAGCTACAATACTATTGTATTACAACATAATTTCACAACATCATTATATTATATACAATGAAACGATACAATATGACTCAAATCCAGATTTGTAACACTTCCAATATCATATTTCCTACATCGTGAATTACATACATTAAATCAAGACCATTAGCCTACCTATGTTGACTTTATTTATGACCGTAACATTGCTAACGCTCTTGCTCTCATCTCCTAATATGAAGTCTACTTCGTTTGTTTTTTTTTTTTTTTTCCATTTGGACTTCTCCACGTCCATATACGACCTTCGCGCTTTTGGAAGAAAGTGGTCATTATCCTCATGTTGTAGTTCTCTGCAAAATTGACTAACATCTCGCCTCTGTCATTTCTTTCACCTACTCCAAACTTCCCAATGCACAACTCATCTCCCATCTTCATTCCAACTTTAGCATTGAAGTTGCCTATTACTAACGTGTACTTACTTCTTCTTCATCCATTACCTGACTTAAATCATCATAGAAGGATTCAATTTCATCGTCTGTACTCTGTGAAGTTGGTGCATAAACCTGAACTATTCTAAGAATACATAGCCTAATCACAATCCAAGCTACCCTGTCTGATAAACTACTGAACTTGACTACGTTACCAGCAACTTCTCGGTTGATCAAGAACCCTACTCCACTAGAGCTTCCTTTGTCCTTACCTCTATAGTAGAACAGGTGGTGACCATCTTGTAATTGTATCATTTTTGTTCTATTCTTCGGACTTCGCTCAGTCTTACGATGTCCCATTTGATGTTGTCTAGTTCTTCCATTAGATTCTCCAGCCTGTCGTCTTCTGAGAGAGTTCTTATGTTGCATTTTCTTCATGCTGTTTAATGTCTTGGACGGTGCTTACTCACATTCGGTGGCACACTGCCCGTAAGCACATGAGGCAATGTGGTTGGACCTTTGGGAGACGATGACCCAACAGGAACGCCCGGTTTTGTTTTGTTTGTAATTTTCATGGTTGCAATAAAGGTCTTTTTTCAGTGATCTCACTTCCCTGCCAACTAGTTTCTGGTGAGATATTTCTTTGGTGTCACCTTATTCATTATATTCCGCTTGCGACAGAAGTGCTTGCGTAAACAGTATTGCTTGAGACAGTATAACAGTCTTTCTGATTGGAGAAAAGGGTGGAGGAGAGAAATTATTGGTGCACGGAGGTAAAGTCACGCCCTTAAAGGGTGGCACTTGTTTGTAACGTTCAAAGTTATTGGATGAATTAAATAGTGACGTCGGAGAAGACTAGGCTTAGTGGGTGTACAAGGATCCCAAGTGGGAGTCCCTTGGTGTAGCTTGAATAACCAAGGGTAATTAATTGGAAGAAAAGAAGAAAACTATATCTCCGTTTTAATTCACCCCATCAAGAAACTTTACTAACTTGTGACAGAAGATTTGGTGGAAACATACGTAAGAGAAGGATGAATAACATAAGTGACTAAAGTATTGGTGGCTGTGGAGTTAACAGTGGCGGCAGCTAAGGATGAACCTCCTCCGAAGTGATTCGACGAACGCCTCCGAAGAGTACACCAATTGACAGTACAACCACAACCAACCCTGTGTTAATAGAACGAGGAGTCTTCATACTACGAGTGGAATAAGACGATCTCCAACGAACGACGAGGTTGATGAACGACGAGGCTGAAGTACGTAAGGAAGGCTAACTGTAGAGGCAGTCAAGTCAAATCAACTTACTGAAAGTATGAATAACACAGTCTTGCGTCATGAGGTTCATACCTCAAATATAAACATTCCCAAATTCGCTGGTGATGAAAACACCTAAGGGGTTAATAAGTTCATTACCTTAATAGATACATTAATTGTAAGCAAATATGTAACAGATGAAAAAAAGAAAATAGAAATTTTAAAGGAGAATGTAGATCCTGACAAAGGTAGAGCTAGGTTTATCATAAATTTCCAGAAAGCATTCATTAAACATTTTACATCAAAGTGTGATCAGGATCCTATCATGTCTTTGGTTAGAATGATCAAAGAAGTTAAAACAAGTGAATCAGACACAGAATACTTAGCTAGATTAAATAAATGGTCAAAAGAAATGAATTCTATCTTGAAAGATTCAGATTGGATAGAAAGATCTAGTGACAAAATGAAAGTTTCTCAGGTAATAAGATTAATCACATTTGGATTGTTAACCAAAAATTCTGATGATTTAACGGCAGAAAAGCTGTATAAAGATCTCAAGTCAAATATGAATTTAGGGGAGGTAGATTATCTACTTCAAGGGGTACAGTGAGACTAGAATAATAAATCCATATCTGATGACAGTGGGACAACAGAAAGAAACTAGGAACTCTAGAAGAGAGTATAAGGAAAGAGAATTAGGACATAGACAGAAAGTTAGAAGTCCATCCAGGGATACTAGAATTGTATGTTTCAATTGTAATACTTGGGGACATAAAGCACAAGACTGTTATTGTGGAATTATTTGTAGAAATTGCAAATATGAAGGTCATAATGAGTATCAGTGTAGAAACCCACCTTTCTGTATGTATCATAAAAAATAGAGCATAGAACACATGAATGTAGATATTTTCGTATGCACTAGGAAACAAGAGGAAAACCCCCAGACACAGAATAAACCAATATTATAGAGCTCCCCATATATATATATATATATATATATATACAGATAGACAGTATTGTGTTAAGGATAAGAGTGATAGAAGGATGAAAGAAAACTTCAACATCAAAGACAATTACAATTGGAAGGACTTCTGTAAGACCTCTCATTGCTGGTAGAGTGTTCAATAAACCTGTTCAAATATTTATTGATACAGGATCTGTAGTTAATGTTATAACTAGTAGAGTTTTAAGCCAATTGAAACCAGGAGTGAAAATCATGGAGCCAATCTATTACTCATTGCAAGGAGTAACTGGAAATCAGTTAAAAACATTAGGTAAGGTTGAACTAGAAGTCATCTTATATACAAATGAACATTTGCACATCCCAGTGATACTTGTAGAAGAATCTGTTTTTCCAGGAGATTTATTGATAGGATTTGCAACTATGAGAAAAGAAAACATGGTCATATGTTCTGCTGACTTAGGGATCTTAGTGAAATAACAGTTAATAACATCTTTAAATCAACCAGTCTTAAGACCAGTGACAGGAATCAAGGAATCCCTAAGAACGGTTGGGAAAGATAACATTTTTACTTTAGATAACGAGGCCGAGCAGTCCAGACCAACAGAAAGTAAAGCCATACATAGTAAACCCAACTTAGATATTCAAGAAATCCCAGAAATTACTATTTCATCAACTACAAATAAAGCCTTGCAAATTGTGGATGGTGGCATAATAAAGTCGACATCATTATACTCCAGAGCAATTAACAGGGTTAAAGTGCAGTTGAAAGTGCAGTCACTGTAGACTGAAATTTTAACCATCCTAGAATCAATTAGATTAAAAGGTTTGAAATTGGATTCAGGTATTTATAAGTCAAATAAGAACATGGTAGAAATATTAATGATTAATATTTTGAATAAAGATATAGTCTTAAGGAAAGGTACACAAATAGGATATTTTCAGGTGTGTACAAAACCCATTAAGATTTTAAATGAGAGTACTGAGGAGGTGGAATTACCAATTTCGTCAATCTGTTCAGTTCAGGAAGAAATAGAGTTAGGAAAGAAATACAATGTGATAATTATTATCGGGAATCTTAGTGTTTACCTTAGTCGGGAAACTTTCCCTCAAAGTGTTATTTTCTTCGATTCAGGAGCCTTTCGGACCACGCCTATCATAACTTTAAGAAGATACGATTAAACTCACTTCCTCTTTATTTTGTTTATTAAATCTGTGGAACTATTTTGGTTTAATAAATCTGGAATTAACTTTGAAAAAGTAAATATTAACCCGTGGTCTTCTGAGCTCTTTTCAAACTCGTAAGACTCCCTTGGTACACTTTGTGCACTAACGGTCGGAACAGTCGTTAGAGTACCCTGAGCTCAGGACGAAGAAGGACTTCCTTTTGGAAACCTCTAACCAAGGGTTAGAAGGTTCAGAAGGCCTTCAAGATATCGTATTTCTAAAGCAACTACATTTAGAGAATCTACGCAGGTTAAAACAAAGGTGACCGGTAAGTTCTCAAATGTATTACTGAAATATTAAACCGTAGTTTTCATAACAAGAATCAATCAGAACCTACTAATTGCCCTGAGTTGGATGAAAGTTTAGTTGCTTTGCTCGTGAAGCACAATAAAGCAATTGCTTTGCTCGTAAAGCACAATAAAGCAATTGCTTTGCCAGGTGACGCCTTAGGCATAACAACTGTTTTAAAACATCGGATTAAATTAAAACCAGGAACACAACCTATTCACATACCCGCCTACAGAGTTCCTCACTCTAAATTAGCAATAGTAGATAAACTGATCACTGAAATGTTATCGCAGGATATTATTGAACATAGTAAAAGTGAGTGGAACTTTCCTTTTATTCTAGTGCCAAAATCAGATGGTACTATGCACCCAGTTATTGATTATAGGGAATTGAATAAGCGCACCATACGTGACAGGTTACCATTACCAGTAATAGAGGATATTCCTAGAAGTTTGGGAACTGAAAATAGATATTTTAGCACTATAGATATCAAATCTGCTTTTTGGCATATAGTTGCATGAAGACTCACGAGAGTTCACAGCATTTTCTACTCCAACGGGACATTATGAGTTCAAACGAATGCCATTTGGGTTATGTAATAGTCCATTAACTTACATGAGATTAATGAATACAATTCTAGATGGGTTGTTAGGAAACACTGCCATATTTCTAGATGATATTCTAATAGTTTCCCAGAGAGTGGCTGATCACTTTAAGAAATTAGATTTGGTTTTCTCAAGACTAGTTGAAGCAGGATTGAAAGTGAAACTTGAAAAATGTAAGTTCTTGCAGGACAGTGTTATTTATTTGGGACATATGATAGACAGACATGAACATCGTACAGTGAATTCAAAGGCTGAAGTAGTAAAGAATTTCCCAGTTCAAAACAATGTAGAAAAGTTAGAAGTTTCTTGGGATTGATAGGATATTATAGAAAATTTATTCAATGATATGCGGACATTGCTAATCCATTAAGTTCTTTGTTGACCTGCAAACAGCAAGCTTTTGACAAGTTGAAAGATAAACTCACGAGTTCTCCAATTTTAATATTTCCAGACTATGATAAAGAATTCATTCTTTGCACTGGTGCATATCTGACAAAGGATTAGGAGGAATACTTATACAAAAGAGAAATGGAACTTTGAAAGCAATAGCTTACACATCAAGACTTTGTAATAGCGCAGAAAGAGAAACATTAGCAGTGATATATTCATTAGAAAGATTTAGAGATATGATATTGGGGTATCCAATCAGAATGTGGACTGATCATACAGCTATTCAGAACTTATTCAAGCATAAGAATTTAGGGGCAGACTCGCTAGATGGTTTGCGGTACTTCAGTGCTATGAAGTTAAAATTGAACATATTCTGGGTAGAAAGAATGTTGCGACACATGCACTTTCTAGAAACATTAGTCAACCAATGACAGGGTTGATTAATTTTGTTTATAGTGTAGAGGAGTTAGTAACCTTAGATGAGGAAATGGTAATAAGAGAACAGAGAGATGATAAGACATGTGACTCATTAGCCAAGTATTTGATGAACCCAAAAGGAAATCCTCCAAAACTACCAAAGGGGTATAAGATAGAGAAATTTCATTTGGCTAATGGACTTTTGTATAGAAAAACAGTTGTAAGTGGGAAAGATAATTCTAGCGGTCCAGTAAATCAGTTGGTAATACCACAAACTCTTGGAAAAGAAATATTGAAGTTACTTCATGATAGTGATTGTAGTTCACATCCAGGGAAGGATAAAACTTATAGACAAGCTCAACTTAAATAATTTTGGCCAGGTATGAAGAAAGATATATATGATTATATATGAAATTGTTTTGAATGTGTTAAGGTGAAAGAAAATACACCAAAACCTGCTCCTATGTTTACCTATCCTATTCCACAGAAAACTTGGGAAATAGTTCATATAGATACATTAGAGTTACCTATCTCTGAGAATGTATATAGATATGTATTTGTTGCCATTGATTATTTTTCAAGATTTTGTATTTTACAACCCATTCTAAATAAAAAAAAAAGCTGAAACTATTGCTTCAGTAATCTATGATCAGATAATCAGTAATTTCACTACAACTAAGATCTTAGTTTCAGATAATGGAACTGAATTCAATAACAAAATCTTGGAAAAATTATGTAGATAAAGAAAGTAAACATTCTAGTGAATCATCCACAAAGTAATGGAGTTGTAGATAGGTTAAATAAGAAAGTTATTACATGTCTTAGAAGTATGATAAGTCCTCATAGTATAACTTGGGATACTTGGATTCCTTGTGTTAAATGTACTCGAAACAACCAAATTAATATAGCAACTGGTGAAACACCTCATTTTATTATTTTTGGGGAAGACAAAACTCTTCCATATGAAATCTTGACTGCAGAGCAGAAACCTGTATGATTATATATCAAATAGGATAAACACTTTTCAAAGTGTTCATCAAAGAGATGAAAAAGCAACAACAGAAAATAGCACAAAAACTAGAATTAAAAATAGGAGATTTAGTCATGATCAAACTATATTCATCCTATAATAAACTTTCACCAAGGTACTCAGGTCCATATAGGGTGATTGATTCTGCAGGTGGAAATAGATATAATCTCTTACACTTGGAAAGTAGGAAAGAATTGATAGGCCATTTAGATGATATGAAGGTTAGGTTGCAGATTTGTAAAAATTACTGCTGTAATACCCTATGTATCAATTTTAATGAACCAGAAGATTATAGGAAATATTTTGATGAAATTTTATGTGAATTGAATATTAATCTTTATGTGTTTTACAGATAGTATCAACTTGACCAAATATATGTACTTGGGATGGAAGACCTAAACTAGTGGAACTTGGTATCAAGCAGGGACATGAAGACCTTGGATCTGTTGTGCTCAGACTTGGAATCTCGCCAATACTTAAGGACAATTCATATAAGTAATGAAAAAGTATTTTGTGAAGCATTAAGAGTGTGTCTAAGAAGATAAAGATAATGAAATTCAAAAAGACGCTTTACAATACTTCTGTGACTTTTGTTGCATATTACCTATCTCAACATCATTGAAAAGATGAAAACATTCTCCATTGAGATCAAATGTGCTTAGTCAAAGTGGTGAGTTTTGCCAATTTGTTTGAATTTTTAATTTTATCTGTGTTGCAAATTAACTTATTTATACCTTATTATTCTGACATGTCATTCACCATTTTTCTGCTTGAATTATTATTCATATTATGCATTTTGGAGGGTTGCTTATTTCTTTGATATGTATATGTTTAATATGTTTTACTGATACCATTTTACCTGTTTATGCAAGGGTAGATTAGCTTCTTGTATATGATGATTTCCAAGTATATACTAACGAGCCCTGTAAGAGAGTAATAGATATTATTGGTCAGGATGACCAAGGGTAGCTGCCGAGCCCTGTAAGAGGCCGGTAGGTAGAGGTAGAAATTGTAGATAGAGGGGTAGGAGGAAAGATATGCATATTTTATTACCTGGATGTTTTGAAACAATGGCCGAGAGGAAGTGCAGATTTTCATATTCTCGCTTACCGTCAGATGTTTGTCAATATAGGACTAGGGTATCGATAGAAGTGATGTGACGAAATGTAAACATTAAGCCACGTTCCGCTTGCGACAGAAGTGCTTGCGTACGTAAAAGTATTGCTTGAGACAGTATAACAGTCTTTCTGATTGGAGAAAAGGGTGGAGGAGGAGAGAAATTATTGGTGCACGGAGGTAAAGTCACACCCTTCAAGGGTCGCACTTATTTGTAACGTTCAAAGTTATTGGATGAATTAAATAGTGATGTCGGAGCAGACTTGGCTTGGTGGGTGTACAAGGATCCCAAGTGGGAGTCCCTTGGTGTAGCTTGAATAACCAAGTGTAATTAATTAGAAGAAAAAACTTATGTACGTTTTAATTCACCCCATCAAGAAACTTTACTAAATTATGACAGAAGATTTGGTGGAAACATACTTAAGAGAAGGAAGTGGCATGGGGCCTACAGATGAATAGTATAAGTGGCTAAAGTGTTAGTAGCTGTGGAGCTAACAACCCTGCAGAGATTTTCTCTATCGGCATAGTTTTTGTAATCATCAAGATTCTCAAGCCTATCCACCACGTCAAGAGTCAACTCTAAGATAGAATATGTATATATGTATATATATATATATATATATATATATATATATATATATTTACATATGTATATGTATATGTATATTTATATGTTTATGTATATGTATATATATAAATAAATATATATATATATATATGTATGTACATATACATACATATATAAACATGCATATATATATATATATATATATATATATATATATATATATAAAAGAGAGGCTGAGAGAAAAGAGAGAGGTAAAAAAGAGAGAATTTGAGAGAAAAAGAGGTTGAGAAAAAAGAGGTTGAGAGAAGAGAGAAATTAAGAGAAAAGAGAAGTTGAGAGAAAAGAGAGAAGTTGAGAGAAAAGAAAGAGAAATTGAGAAAAAAGAAAGAGAAGTTGAGAGAAAAAAGAGATAAGTTAAGAGAAAAGAGATAAGTTGAGAGAAAAAGAGATAAGTTGAAAGAAAAGAGAGATAAGTTGAAAGAAAAGAGAGATAAGTTGAGAGAAAAGAGAGAAGTTGAGAGAAAAAAGAGAAGTTGAAAGAAAAGAGAAGTTGAGAGAAAAGAGAGTGTAGTTGAGAGAAAAGAGAGAAGTTGAGAGAAAGGAGAGAGAAGTTGAGAGAAAATAGAGAACCTAGGAGAAAAGAGAGAGAAGTTGAGAGAAAAAATGGAGAAGTTGAGAGAAAACATGGAGAAGTTGAGAGAAAAGAGAGAGAGAGAGAGAGAGAGAGAGAGAGATTATATATCTACTTAAGTCCAGTATACAGGATAGGAGAGACTAGAATATGAGAAAAAAAATTGGTGAAACTGTAATCGACTAAGGAGAACCAGGTACAAGAAACCTCTCCAGACGCTTGTTATATCAATGCCGCTTAACGATGAATTACTGAGGCAAAAATCATGTTATATGACATGCAACATCCTACATGTTGACTATAGCAGGCATGTTGAAATTTGACAGAAATAAGTGGCAGGGTGGTGAGGCAAACACAATGTTCGAGTCACACATGGTGTAGTGAGGCATAGCCCTTCTGAAGCAAGGATCAAGACACCTTAAGCTGGTCTATTCCCACAGCTTCATCATACGATGACACCCCCCTCCCAAACACACACATTTCTTCATCTACTCCAGAAATGTTTCGTTCCATTTACTTCCTTCACTCTATAATTTGCCTCTTCATTCACTTGTTCATTGGTCGCTACATGAGACTCCGGATACTTAAAAATCTTTCTTCATATTCACATTCAACCTGTCACCACCATTATCATTCCTGTACATCTCATCCTTACATTTCAACTTCAGCAAGACTGAGGAGGTCCTGGTAAAAACAAAATGCAAGAGAATAAGAATCTGAATTCAGGATGAATAAAACATTATTTAGTTATCAAATATATCATAATCATCACAATACTGTTTAAATCAATTGGCTACTACCACATTACACAACGCGTTGTTTACCTTAGGTCTCACACGAAACTGAGGAAAATATCCTAAAGGTGATAAAACAGCAGTTTTCAATTTATTCCAGGCCATAGAAAAAAAATCTTGGACCACTCCATTTCCAAGTCAGGATGAATTAATTGAACACACACAATGAATTTGAAAATGTATGTACCAATTTTCAGTTTATTACCAAATGTAGTGAAATTCCTAAGTACCAGCCAAAATGTCACCATGAACCAACAGTTGAGAATTATTGTACTGGGGGCTGCATACATCAGCACCAAATCTAAAACCATTAGTAAGATTACAGATCATTACATATGCAGATATTACCTAAAAAACTACACAACCAATAACACCATCATACAAACATATAATCATCATAAACACAGTTATAATTTACACAAACATAAAGAAGGCAGATAAACCGGAAATATTTCAAAACACGCTAGGTTCAATATACAAAAAAAAATAATCCCCACCAACTTCATTTATCTTAATCAAAACCATGGCATTACAAAAAAAAAAAAAATCAAACAACTCCACCCCTCTTCCTTCACATACACAAACAGTAGCAAAGGCACTGGGCAATAATAAATAAATAAATAAGAAATAATAATAATAAAACAAAATTAAATAATAAAAAAAAAAGGAGCAAAAGGCCATACGACGCAGAATCCGCCGAAGAAGTATACAGGACCAGGAATGACACATGGAGAAAACAATCAGAAAATAAAACACAGAACAAGAAGTTATCAGTACAGATCATTACACCAGATAATACAGATACAAGTGATGGGAATATACAAAGCGCAAAAACATTAGCAAGCACAGGAAAAAAGATTTTATACATACATCAGAAAAATACCAGAAGAGACGATATGATATATTATATGCACAGGACAAATTGAACTGACTAAAGCTAAAATACAAAGAATATCAAAGACAAAATACAAGAAAATGTGACTATACACGAGATTACTGTGAAAACTGGAAAGAAAAGAGTAGCATCAGGAACAGTGTCAGAGTGAATAAGAAATTACATGGAGGGAGAATTAAGTAAAGTAACTCAATGAGATCACTTAGACCGTAGAAAGGTAAGAATTGTAATGGCAGAGGAACCTGTGCTGGTGCTACCCACATTTCTAGTAGACAGAATTGATCCGACAGAAAAAATAGAGAGTTGCATAAATATTTGAGCACCCGAGTGAAAGACTCAAGACAAACATTTCATAAAAGATACTATTATATATGTGGGAAGCCCTTCCTTACTTAATTGTTGTATATGTATCTCCTTTGTTGTATATGTAACACTTCTTTATTATATATGAGTACTTAATATCAAAATATATCTATTGCAAATGTATTGTATAAGCCTATATAGTCATTACATTATATAAGTGCCCTATATACAATTATATAACCGATTACATATACGTCATTAGGCGTACGCTATATGCATATGCGTCTATGCCAATTTTACGTGTCATAGCATTAAGGTATTACAAAGGATTACAAAGGCGGAGCATGCTGACAGGAGACCTTTTGGTCCATATCTAGGTCGGATGCGAAAAATCATAATAATGATAAAATAATAAATAAAAACTATAATAATGTAAATAACAAATAAAATACATAAATAAATGCATAGGTATAGTTAAATAATAAACAAACAGGTAAATAGTAAATAATAATAAATTGACATATAACTAATAATAAATGAAATTCAGACAGACAAATGATAACAAAACAAAAACAAATAATATAAAATAGATTATAATCATTACATCATCTTGTTTAGGTGTTTATCTAAATGATTCTTAAAGCTTCGAACTGAACTACATTGCACTACCTGTGCAGGAAGTTTATTTCATTCATTAACTACACGGTTGGCAAAGTTGTTTCTACCTACTTCCAAATTGAATCTATTTCCGGACAGTTTGAGACCATTGTTTCTTGTCTGATTCTCATTCAATGTGAAAATTTTGTCACTTTTGGTGTTGTCAATTCCCTTTAAAATCTTAAAGACCTGTATCAAGTCACCTCAGAGTCTACGCTTTTTTAGGGATAACAGATTCATATGTTTTAGTCGATTTTCGTATGATTTATTCTTGATATTTGGAATCAGTTTTGTGGCTCGCCGTTGTACTTTTTCCAGTCTGTCAATGTCTTTAATGAGATTCGGTGACCATACGGAAACAGCATATTCCAAATGTGGACGAACTAACGATTTATATAGCTTGTTAATGAGTGATGGACTTTTTGAAATCAAAAGATCGCGCAATCAGTCCTAGAATCTTATTTGCTTTCTCAGAGGCTGAAATACACTGCTTGGATGATTTGAGGTCGTTACTGATAATTACGCCGAGATCTTTTTCACTATCCACTTTTGTTAACGAATTTCCAAATAACTTACTGTTATTTTTACCTATGTGCATTACCTTGCATTTACTTGTGTTAAATTTCATTAGCCATTTCCCTGACCATTGCTGTAATTTATCTAAATCTTCTTGAATATCTAATTGGTTTGAGTGATCATGTGCCACTCCGCACAGTTTTGCATCATCAACAAATTTGGAAACAGTAGATTTTAGTCCATGGTCTATATCATTTATATATACTATGAATAGAAGTGGCCCAAGAACGGAACCCTGAGGAACTCCACTTTTAACATTTTTCCATCTAGAAGTTTTTCCATTTAAAATAACTCTCTGTTTTCGACCATTCAACCAATTACTAGTCCAACATAATAGGCTACCACTTATTCCGTGTAAAGCTAATTTAGTAAGTAACCTTTCGTGTGGGACGGTATCAAAAGCTTTTGCAAAGTCTAGATATATTAAATCTATATTGTTTCTTTTGTCATAATTCGAGATAACTGTGTTGTAGAATTCGAGTAAGTTAGTCACGCAAGAACTTTTCCGTCTGAAACCATGCTGGCTATTATTTATCAAACGGTTACTTTCTAAATGATATTCGATAGCATCTCTGATGATAGTTTCCATTATCTTTCCTACGATTGAAGTCAAACTTATAGGCCTATAGTTATTTGGCTTCTTTTTGTCACCTTTTTTGAATATGGGAGTAACGTTAGATAGCTTCCATTCTCTTGGGACATCTCCGGATATAATGGATTTCTTGAAAATGGAACAACAATCTCATTTTTCATTTCCTTTAAGATTCTTGGATGCCAACCGTCAGGCCCTGGAGTTTTATTAACTTTGAGTTTATCTATACACCTTTTAATTTTTTTTTTCTTTTGTTATATTTAGAGATGGTTTTCGTTGCTAGAGGCGCAATTTGCACTAGCCAACATAACCGTCCCCCAAACAAAGTTCAACCACGCACTAGCAAACTTAACCATCCCAGTGCTCAACCAGCTCGATGACCATGTCGTTACTTCCGGTGACTACGACCGCTTGAAGAAGGCGCTGATCGACGTCCTTACCAGGTCTCCGACGGAACTCTTCGATGCCTTGGTCTACCAGAACAACATCATGTATAACAAGCCAACGACCTTCCTACGAGAACTTCGCACTATAGGGAAGCAACTCGGTGTCGACGATGACTTCATCCGTCTGAAGTTTTTACGTGCAGTGCCAAGTGACATCCGACTTGTGACACACGCCGGTTCCTTAGATGAATTGGCCCGCGTCACCGATACTCTCATGGCCCATGCCCACGGAAACAAAGGGATAAGTGCGTCATCGGTGAACAAGCCTGTGCCAAGGGCTCCACGGAGTGATAGTGTGCCAGTGTTTCGTAGAGGTAACCCCACTACACGTGTTTCAGTATCCACTACCTTTCCACTCGGATTAACTTCATTTTTCGACTGTCAAAGACAACGAGTGTGCCGTTACCACCTCTTCTACGGCAACAGTGCTAGAACTTGCAAACAGTGGTGTATATTGTCTTCCACTAGTGCTAACGTGTTGCCTAGCTCGCGCCCCAATTCACGCCCCAATTCACGCCCTAACTCACGTCCTTCATCCCCAGGCCCTCAGTTAAACATGTCGGGAACTTGATGGGTAGGGTGTAGAAGTATCCCTTGCAACCACAGGACTACCTCTCGTCTAATGAACTATAAATTCATTATAGATACCGGTTCTCAAGTCTCTCTCATTCCCTACGACTCAAATCTAACGCCACTGCTCCGTTCCACGGAAGTACAACTTGCTATTGCTTCTGGTACCCGTATTCGTACGCACGGCGAAGTCGACGTGGAACTTGGGATTCAACGTATCAGACGTTCTTTTCCATGGTCCTTCGTCGTTGCTGATGTCGTCCGCCCAATTCATGGAACAGATTTCTTGCTACATAACTCACTAGTGGTTGATTGTAGAAATCGCCTCCTCTCTGATCCCTCCACTGCATGTACCATTCCCCTTAAGGCTTCTCCTCTCCCTATCACTTCACACGCGGTACATTATGGGGATATCGATTCAAGAGCCATTGCTCTTCTTTCAAAATTCCCCGTACTTACCGCGCCCCGACAACTGTCTGATCCTCCACCAGTAGAAACTACAATCTATCATCATATTGATACAGGTGATTCTTCCCCTATATCCTTTAAAGTAAGGCCATTGACAGGTGAGAAGCTCAAAGCGGCAAAGGATGAGCTTCAATTTTTGCTTAATGCAGGGATCATACGACGCTCCAACTCACCTTGGGCGTCCCCACTTCATTTGGTTCCCAAGAAAGAACCACATTCCTGGAGACCTTGCGGAGATTACCGAGGTCTAAACAATGTAACTGTAAATGACAAATATCCCATACCACACTTGCGCTCTCTCACCATGTCACTTAAGAATAAGGTTATATTCACTAAGTTAGACTTACAACGTGCATATCTGCAGATTCCTGTAGCTGAACAAGACATTCCTAGGACTACGATATGCACGCCCTTTGGTTTATTTGAATTCTTGTACATGCCCTTTGGATTGAAAAATGCCGGGGCCACATTTCAGCGCTTTACATATACTCTTTTAGTTAACGTAAACAACACGTTTACGTACCTTGATGATGTACTGATTGCTAGTGAGACCCTTGAAGAACATATTTCAGATGTTCAAACTGTTCTTTCCATTTTGGCTCAGCATAACATGCAACTTTCTCTCGACAAATGTCAATTCTTTAAGTCAAACCTTACTTTTCTCGGTTACGAGATTAACTCACAAGGGATTAAGCCACCTAAAGACCGTACCACGGCCATTTCCGATTTCCCTTTGCCTCAGACTTTACAGACTTTGCGCCGTTTCATGGGTATGATAATTTCTTTCGCCCCATGATTCCTAATTTTGCAACCGTAGCCTATTCCCTTACTGAGCTTCTTAAACAATATCCTTCTTCAAAGTGTCTCACTTGGGCTGACGCAGCAAAGAACTCCTTCAATAATTTGAAGCAAGCCTTACTGGACTGTCCAACCTTAGCTTACCCTTCCCTAATACCGACAAACTACCAGCTCGTGACTGTCAGTTCAAGCCTAGCCGTTGGCGCCGCTCTCTATCAAGTTATAGACGGTGAGCCAACGCCCCTAGGTTTTTACTCGAAGAAACTCTCGGACACACAACGTACCTATTCCACCTCGTAGTTTTGCATTTCAGGACTCTCATTGATGGACATACAGTTACCCTATTTCTTGACCACAAACTCCTCGTAGCTGCCTTTTACTCTAAATCTCTTGCTAAAACTGACAGACAACAACGACAACTCTCTGTTCTTTCTGAATACGTTTCCACAGTCGAGTATATCCGCGGCGACAACAATGTCGTCGCTGATTCCTTATCTCGCACGTCGTGCGCTGTTACACTCGACGCTTTTGACTTAAGTGGCATCGCTCAAAGTCAGACAACAGATGATGAACTGGAAACTTTCAAGCCTAGACTCTCTAAATTCACTTTACCCTCTAATTTGACACTCTGGTGTGATACCTCTACTAACACTCCTCGACCTTTTGTTCCATTACCCTTACGTAATGACGTAGTCTCTTCTTTGCATAACCTTTCTCATCCTGGTGTTCAGCCCACCTCTAAGTTGGTAAAACAACGTTACTTCTGGCCATACATTGACAGAGATGTAAAGACATCTGTAAGACAATGCCTTAGGTGTCTGAGGTCTAAGACTACCCGCCACACTTCCTCTCCTGTTTCCCCTATATCTACTCCTACTGACCACTTCCAATCAGTACACATCGATATTGTAGGACCGTTGCCCTTGCTACTCTCCCAAACTATCCTTATCCTCTCCCCAACAAATACTTGTTGACTTGCATTGACCGAGCTACTCGTTGGACTGAAGCAATTCCCCTCATTGACACTACTGCCACTTCTGTAGTAATCTCTTTTGTGAATGGTTGGATATGCCGTTTCGGTGTTCCACTTCATGTCATCACGGATAGAGGTTCCCAGTTCGAGAGTGAACTTTTCTCTAAGCTTTCATCTATCATTGATTTCCACCATATGCGTACTATTAGTTATCACCCCCAAGCTAACGGCATGATTGAACGTTTCCACCGTTCTCTGAAATCAGTTCTTCGCGCTAGGCAAGATAACTGGTTTTACTCCTTACCCATCGTCCTTCTTGGCTATCGCATGACACCTCACGTCACTAAATTTTCCCCATTTACCGCCGTTACTGGCGCTCATATATTATGCCCTTCTGTTGCCATTACTAAGGAACACACACACTCCTCGGACGACACAACCATCCTTCGTCTTATCAAGGAAATGCAGTCTATCAATTTCCAAGACCTCGCATCCGGTGACTGCCATACACCACCTCAACCCTATCTCCCTCACGACCTTCACTCTTGCTCTAAAGTTTGGATACGAGTCGACAGAATTCGTAAGAGTTTGGAGGCTCCGTATTCTGGTCCTTATGATGTCATTCGACGTGAACCTAAGTACTTCATCCTTAACCTACCTCAAGGCGAAACCTCAGTTTCCATTGATCGTTTGAAACCAGCTTTCCTCCCTGTTTCTCCTCGCCCTAAGACCCGTCTCCATGTAACCCTAGACATACCCTCAACACCTTCCACTCCTCCTGTTCCTACTTCGTCCACTCCGGACACTTCCAGTGTCATCCCACCGAGTCCCATACCACCCACAGCTGATGCCAATGACCTTGGCCACCCTATCACCTCTTCCCCTCCCTCCCACCCTCATACTTCCGCGCTTCCATACACAACTCGTGCAGGCAGGACCGTTAGGTTTCACGATAAAACTGATTTTTACTACTACTAAAGACTTTCTTCACTGACTCTCCTCTCTCAAAGGGGTAGTACTGTGGGAAGCCCTTCATTACTTAATTATTGTATATATTTATTGTATATGTATCTCCTTTATTGTATATGTAACACTTCTTTATTATACATGAGTACTTAATGTCAATATATATTTATTGTAAATGTATTGTATAAGCCTATGTAGTTATTACATTATATAAGTGCCCTATACACAGTTATATAACCGATTATATATACGTCATTAGGCGTACGCTACATGCATATGTGTCTATGCCAATTTTACGTTCCATAGCATTAAGGCATATTCCTCATTATATGTAATTGTTCTCTTGTTTCTGTATATTCTTATGTATATACCTAGAGATGTTTGTATGTATTGTTTTGCCTAATCTTTTTCCCGCCTGGCAACAATGTATCAAGAAGTAGGGCACGGGCGCGTCATGATACCAAGGCTAGGCCCTAGCATTTGCTGGTGACAGATCACTTCCTGCCATACTTGTGTGTAGACCTACGCAATAAACTCCTACCAGAAAGTACAGTGTGTTTGGCACTTACCACATATATGTCAGGAAAGCACCATATGATGACAAAGTTTTTATTGATACAACGTTTCGTTTGATTGAGTTTTATCAAGTATATAAACGAGAAAAACATTGCACCAATGAAAGGTTTGTACTCCTATAGTGAGTTTCCTGACCTGCTCGTTGCCGCTGACTTCTCTCTTACATCATTATATACCAGAGCCTTTACGAACATCGATCATCACCTCCTGGGGTCTTGGATAATTGATAATGGGAATGTCTAACGGTTCCAGGTTGACACCCCCTGGTCCGGGTGAAAAGAAAAACTTCTGTAGTAAGGTAGTTGTAAAGGTAAATAGTTCCATCTTTGCTAGAGGCTCACCAAGACATTGCCGACGCCCTAAAGAGATCAAAAGAACAAATGAACAAGTCATTGATATGAAAAGATTGGCAGGCTTGAAGCACTAAATACATTTATACATCACTAAAAGCCCTCTCCCCCTTGTAAATTGCGTGGCCGATCCAAAGCACATAACCACGTCACACAAACAAATAAGATTCATTCAGTCACACTTCACTTCTGAGCACCTCGGGGAGAAAGGAGCTTCCTGTCTTCCGCCATAATGTTCGAGTCACACATGGTGTAGTGAGGCATAGCCCTTCTGAAGCAAGACTCAGACAGCCTGAGCTGGTCTACTCCCACTGTTTCATCAAACAATGACCTCCCCCCCCACACACACACACATCTCATCATCTACTCCAGAAATATTTTGTTCCATTTACCCGTCTGGGGTATTGGCTGCTTGTTATTGTGGCAAAGTAGCATGCAGTCGATACTTTAGGGTCTATATGGGGCGCCCCTACGGACCAGAGCCACACATCATTTTGTCTATGATAGAAGAAATTCTGTTTATAGAGAAATGATGACACTTTTATACTACGACTGTCCCTCCGTTATGCTGTCCCCCAACCCCTTGTTGCTGTCCTGTACCATTTCTCTGAGTATTCTCTTTCTGATTGGGGGAATTCCCTGTGGTGGGGGAAAAGAATACTGCCACCAAGTTTTCCCACTTGGATCGTAAGAGGCGAGAAGAAAGGGACGGGGAGAGGGACTAGGCATCCTTCTCCCTGTAGCCCCACGGGGCACACATCCTAAAGACAAAAGTGAAGGCATAAGGGGTGCTGGCGGGCCTCGGGCCAGCACCCTAAGGTTTGGGTCTTTTAATGTGCGTGGATGTGGTACAGATGAGAGTAAAAGGGAAGAGATAGGTAGTATGTTTGTGAGAAGAAAGTTGGATGTGTTGGCTTTGAGTGAAACTAAGTTGAAAGGGATGGGTGAGTGTATGTTTGGGAGTGTAAGTGGGAGGTTATCAGGAGTGAAGAGAGGGCGAGGGAGGGAAGGGGTGGCTATTCTAGTAAGTGAGGAGATAGGTAAAGGGGTAGTGGAGTGGAAGGAGGTTTCCTCAAGGATAATGTGGATGAAGGTGAAACTGTGAAAGGAGATGTGGGTCTTTGTAAGTACATATGGGCCGGGCAGTGAGAAGAGCAGGGAAGAAAGGGAGGCCTTTTGGATAGATTTAAATGAGTGCATAGAGGGTTTAGGAAGAAATGTCAATGTAATAGTACTGGGAGACCTTAATGCTAGAGTGGGAAATGGTCCAATCGATGGAGTGGTTGGGAAGTGTGGAGTTCCAGGAAAGAATCGTAGTGGAGAGTTGATGGTGGAAATGTGTCTAGAAAGAGAGTTGATGATAGCAAATACAGTGTTTCGGAAGAAAGTCAAGCATAAGTACACATGGGAGAGGGTGGTGGAGGGAAGGGTGGTAGATAGAGCGCTAATGGATTATGTAGTGGTAAATAGGATTATGATAGGAAGAGTTAAGGATGTACATGTGCTAAGGGGAGAGGGTGGGGGAATATCAGATCATTTTTTGGTGGAAGGTAAGTTGAGAGTGGAGGATAGATGGAGGAAGAGGAAAGGGACAAAAGGTAGAGAGGTTCTTAGAGTGAACTCCTTGAATGAAAAGGAAAAGGAGAAGGAGTACGAAAAGAAGCTGAAGGAGGAGTGGGAGGGAGTAAAGGATAGAGCAGAGATGGGTGTGGAGGAGGAATGGGGATGGTTCAAGGAGGGAGTCTTAAAGTGTGCAAGGATGGTGTGTGGAACAAGAAGGACAGGGGGAAATAGAAGAAAGGGTAGTGAATGGTGGGATGAGGAAACAAAGAAGGTTGTAGAAGAGAAGAAGCGAGCATTCACAGATTGGTTACAAAAGAGGACAGGGGAGTCATATGAGACGTACAAAGAAAAGAAAAGAGAAGTAAAGCAAAAGGTAAAGGAGGCAAAGAGGAGAGCAGATGTGAAATGGGGTAGGAGTATGACAGAAAATTTTGAAAGTAATAAAAAGATGTTTTGGAAAGAAATTAAGAGAGGAAGAGGAGGCGAATCAAGTAGGGAAGAAAAGGTAAAAGGTACAGATGGAGAGTTGATAATGGAAGAGATGGCAGTGAGGGGAAGATGGGCAGAATATTTTAGGGAGTTGCTGAATGTGAAGGAGGATAGGGAAGGAAAGATAGCTGCAGTGGGAAATACGAAAAAAATGAAAGTGATGAGTGAGGAGAATGGAGGAGAAATAAGGAAGGATGAGGTGAAGGCAGTTGTAAAGATGATGAAAGCAGGTAAGGCACCTGGTCTGGATGGATGTCATGCAGAATGTCTGAAAAAGGGAGGTTCAGTGATGGTGGACTGGTTGGTGAGATTATTTAATGTTTGCTGGAGAGAGGGTAGAGTACCGGAGGACTGGAGTAGTGCCTGTATAGTTCCTCTTTACAAGGGAAAAGGGGACAAGTGTGAATGTAGTAATTTCAGAGGGATTAGCCTGTTGAGTGTAGTAGGGAAGGCCTATGGGAGAATCTTAATTGAGAGGATTAGGAGAGGAACAGAAGGAGTAATTGGTGAGGAACAGTGTGGATTTAGGACGGGTAGAGGTTGTGTAGATCAGATCTTTGTGGTAAGACAGATATGTGAGAAAGCTATAGGAAAGGGGAAGGATGTTTTCTGGGCTTTTATGGATCTGGAAAAGGCTCATGATAGGGTAGACAGAAAGGCACTGTGGGAGGTTATGCAGATTTATGGGATAGGAGGAAAGCTTTTGGGAGCTGTCAAGAGTTTTTATGTGAGTAGTAGAGCAGGTGTTAGGATTGGAAATGGAGAGAGTGAGTGGTTTGAAGTAAAGGTGGGACTTCGTCAAGGATGCGTTATGTCGCCCTGGCTGTTCAACTTATACATGGATGGGGTGGTGCGAGAGGTGAATGCTAGGGTAGTGAGTCAGGGATTGGAGATGGTTAAAGAAAATGGAGAAAAGTGGGAGGTGAGCCAGCTGTTGTTTGCGGACGACACTGCGCTTGTGGCAGGGTCAGAGGAGGGATTGAGGAAGCTGGTGGCAGAGTTTGGGAGAGTATGTGATAGAAGAAAGCTAAAGATAAATGTGGGTAAAAGTAAGGTGATGAGATGTACAAGGGGTGAAAGTGGCAGTAGACTGGAAGTGAACATTAAGGGAGAGCGACTGGAGGAATTGGATAGTTTTAGATACTTGGGTACAAGTGTAGCAGGAAAAGGTGGAGTGAAGGTGGAGGTAGAATGTAGATTGAGAGAAGCGAGTAAATGCCTTGGTGGTTTAAAGAGTGTAATGAGAAATAGACATTTGGGAATGGATGCGAAGAGGAGACTGTATGAAGGAGTGATTGTGCCAACAGCACTGTATGGGGCAGAAACGTGGAACATAAGAGAAGAAGAGAGAAGGAGTTTGAATGTGTTTGAGATGAGGTGTCTGAGAAGTATGGTGGGGGTTACTAGGCTAGATAGAGTGAGAAATGAGGAGGTGAGGAGGAGAACAGGGGTGAAAAAGGATTTGGGAGAGAGGGTTGATGAAAGAATATTAGGATGGTTTGGACACATGGAAAGAATGAGTGAAGAAAGACTAGTAAAAGAGGTATGGAAGGCAGATGTGGAGGGAGTGAACATGAGGGGACGTCCTAGGATGAGGTGGATGGATGGGGTGAAGGGGGCTTTGGGGAAGAGGGGAATGTCTGTTGAGGAAGGAAGGGAGAGGACGGAAGACAGAGGTGAGTGGAGAATGGTTGTATATGGATGATGTTGTGACTGCACGAGGAGGAATGGGCGGGGGGTGGGGGGGGGGTAGTATGTGTGAGTACATTTTGACGCAGCCCGAAGGGATTTCTCCCCATCCTCCCTTTATATGCAAAGGGGGACGGAGAGGGGGGGTCGCCGATTAAATGAAGCGGCCTTGCTGTGGATGTACTGTGTCTTGCGACACTGCTTTTGACCCAGGGCGGTGGGCAGCGTTCAGGGATGACCCGTCATCCAGGAGGTGCTCAGATGAGAGGAAGGGTGGGAGGGGTGTGGAGTGTATGTAGGGATGAAATGGGTGGGAGTGTTTTTATGCCTTTCCCTTTGTGGCTACCTCCCTTGGAAGGGGGAAAAAGCCTTGGTATATGTATGTATGTACTTGCTCTACTCTATAGTTTGCCTCTCCATTCACTTGTTCATTGATCGCTACATAAGACTCCAGATACAACTCTTCCCTTCCTTCACATTCACATTCATCCTGCCACCATCATCATTATTCCTGCACATATCACCACTTTGCTCTAACACATACTCACTAATAATGTCCTCCTTTCACATGCCTTCCCAAACTCAGTCACCACCTGCTTCAGTCTCTTCTGAATTAACCACAAGCGCAACAGCATCCACGAATAACAATCAATTAATTTCCAATACCATATCCTTCTTATCTTGCCCACCAAATCTAAATATCTGCCTAGCACTCTTGTGTTATCTCTCTTGCTATCCCATCCATATTCACGTTGAAAAACCATGGTGACATTACGTAAACCATGACATAACTCCATATTCACCTCAAATCCCTCAATCTTTTCATTTCCAATCCTTACACATGTCTCACTACTCATGCAAAAACATTTGGCAGCTTTTAACAGAATTTCCTACACAATATAAGTTTCCAATGTGTTCTGCGAAGTTTCTCTCTCAATCCTATCATTTTCTTTTCCAAGTCCATCAATACCCAAAGACATCCTTGCCTTTTGCTAAGTATTTCTTACAGAACTGCCTTACCACAAACACTTGACCTTGGAACTTTCTTCCTCTTCTAAACCCACACTGCTCTACACAAATCACTCTCTGTTAATCCCCCTAAATTTTTCAATCAACACTTGCCCATACACTGGGACACTCCCTTCCCTGAGCTGCACTTACAATTTCACCAGCCACACCCTTACTACTCTACCCTTTGCCAGATATTCCATATTCCATCATCCATCCTAGGTTCCTTTCCATCTTTTATTTCTTTCGATGAATACATGCAGTAGGGTATCTAATATTAAGAAAATTTATAGGAAAATCGAGACTCACCAACACCAAAGGGCATGAAACCATCTCGAGGGATTGCAAATTTATTGTTGATATCCAGGAAACGCTCTGGTCGAAACTCGGATGGATTGTCCCAATACTTTTCCTCAGAATGACATTAGTAGCTCACAGGATAAACGATGGCCCCCTTCAAGGCAATGAAAAACTTAAACAGTAAGTCCTCGTTATACGGTACATATGCATTCCTGAAAACCTTATCGCAAATTTGAATTACCGTATACCGAACCCATTATAACATATGGCAGACATACCTTCTCCCTGCTGTTTCCTCTTCAAAACACAAATGGATACCGTATCTGTGAATTTTTTTTACCGTCTGGGGTATTGGTTGCATGTTATTGTGGCAAAGTGGCATGCAGTTGATACTTTAGGGTCTATATGGGGCGCCCCTACGGACCAGAGCCAAACATCATTTTGTCTGTGATAGAGGAAAACTCTGTACACAGAGAAATGATGACACTTTTATACTACGAGTATCCCTCCGTTATGCAGTCCCCCAACCCCTTGTTACTGTCCTGTACCATTTCTCTGAATATTCATTTCCTTTTTTGGCGACCCTGTGCTGGGGGAAGAGAATGCAATACCATGTCTTTCCACTTGAGTCGTAAAAGGCGACAAAAAACGGGATGGGGGATGGGATTAGGAGTCCTAATACCTGTAGCCCCAAAAGAGGACATTCCTAAAAAAGAAAGTAAAGGCATAAGAGGGTCTGGGAGCTTTCCAACCAGTACCCTAAGGTTTGGCTCTTTTAATGTGCGTGGATGTGGTACAGATGAGAGTAAAAGGGAAGAGATAGGTAGTATGTTTGTGAGAGGAAAGATGGATGTACTGGCTTTGAGTGAAACTAAAATGAAAGGAAAGGGCAGCTGTGAGTTTGGGAGTGTAGCTGGTAGGTACTAAGGAGTGAAGAGGGGACAAGGGAGAGAAGGGGTGGCTATACTAGTAAGTGAAGAGATAAGTGAGCGGGTAGTAGAGTGGAAGGCGGTTTCATCAAGGTTGATGTGGATGAAGGTGAAGCTGAGAAGGGAGATGTGGGTTTTTGTAAGTGTGTATGGGCCTGGTAGTGAGAAGAGCATAGAGGAAAGGGAGGCTTTTTGGGTAAATATAAATGAGTGCATAGGGGGATCAGGGAGAAATGTCAATGTAGTTGCATTGGGAGACCTAAATGCTAGGGTAGGAAATGAACCAATTGACGGAGTGATTGGGAAGTATGGAGTTCCAGGTAAAAATCGTAGTGGAGAATTGATGGTGGAGATGTGTCTTGAAAGAGAGTTGTTGATAGCAAATACAGTGTTTAGGAAGAAAGTCAAGCATAAGTACACATGGGAGAGGGTGGTGGATGGAAGGGTGGCAGATAGAGCGTTAATGGACTATATAGTGGTGACCAGGAGTATGGTAGGAAGAGTTAAGGATGTACATGTTCTAAGGGGAGAGAGTGGGAGAACATCAGATCATTTTCTGGTGGAAGGGAAATTGAGAGTGGAGAATAGGTGGAGAAAGAGGAAAATGGCAGAAGGTAGGGAGGTACTTAGAGTGAACTGCTTAAATGAGGAAAAAAAGGAGAATGAGTATAAGAAGTTGAAAGAGAAGTGAGAGAGAGTAAAGGATAGAGTAGAGCTAGGAGTGGAGGAGGAATGGAGATGGTTCAAGTAGGGAGTCATAAGGTGTGTAAAGATGGTGTGTGGAACAAGGAGGGTGGGAGGAAATAGATGCAAGGGTAGTGAGTGGTGGGATGAGGAAGCAAAGAAGGGTGTAGAAGAGAAGAAGCAGGCATTCGTAGGTTGGCTACAAATTAGGACCAGGGAATCGTATGAGAGGTACAAAGTAAAGAGAAAGGAAGTTAAGCATAAGATAAAGGAAGCAAAGAGGAGAGTAGATGTGAAATGAGGAAAGAGTATGACAGAAAAATTTGAAAGTAATAAAAAGATATTTTGGAAGGAAATTAAAAGAGGAAGAGGAGGCGAATCAAGTAGAGAAGAAAAGGTAAAAGGTGCAGATGGAGAGATGATAATGGAAGAGAAGGCAGTGAGAGGATGGTGGGCAGATTATTTTAGAGAGTTGCTAAATGTGAAGGAGGATAGGGAGGGAAAGGTAGTTACAGTGGGAACCGCTAAGAAAATGAGAGTGATGAGTGAGGAAAATGGAGGAGAAATAAGGAAGGATGAAGTGAAAGCAGCTCTTAAGATAATGAAAGCAGGTAAAGCACCTAGGTTGGATGGATGCCATGCAGAATGTCTGAAGAAAGGAGGTACAGTTATGGTGGACTGGCTGGTGAGGTTATTAAATGTTTGTTTAAGAAAGGGTAGAGTGCCGGAGGACTGGAGGAGTGCCTGTATAGTTCCGCTTTACAAAGGAAAAAGGGACAAGTGTGAGTGTAGTAGTTACAGAGGGTTCAGCTTGTTGAGTGTAGTTGGGAAGGCTTATGGGAGGGTCTTGATTGAGAGGATTAGGAGAGGAACAGAGGGAGTAATTGGTGAGGAACAGTGTGATTTTAGGTCAGGTAGGGGATGTGTAGTTCAGATTTTTGTGGTAAGACATATGTGAGAAAGCTATAGGAAAAGGTAAGGATGTTTTTTGGGCTTTTATGGATCTGGAAAAGGCTTACGACAGGGTAGACAGGAAGGCACTGTGGGAGGTACTGCAGATAAATGGGATAGGAGGAAAGCTGTTAAGAACAGTCGAGAGTTTTTATGAGAGTAGTAGAGCTTGCGTTAGGATTAGAAATGGAGAGAGTGAATGGTTTGAGGTAAAGGTGGGACCTCGTCAGGGGTGTGTTATGTCGCCCTGGCTGTTCAATCTTTACATAGATGGGGTGGTGCGAGAGGTGAATGCAAGGGTGGTGGGTCAGGGGTTGGAGATGATTAAAGAAAATGGAGAAAAATGGGGGGTGAGCCAGCTGTTGTTTATTGACGACACTATGCTGTTAGCTGTGTGACAGAAGGAAGCTGAAGATAAATGTGGGTAAAAGTAGGGTGATGAAATGTACAAGGGGAGAGAGTGACAGTAGGCTGCAAGTGAGCATTAAGAGTGAGAAACTGGAGGAAGTGGATAGTTTCAGCTACTTGTGTGCGAATGTGACAGGAAAGGGAGAAGTGGGGGTGGAGGTAGAATGTAGATTGAGAGAAGCGAGTAAATGCCTTGGTGGAATAAAAAGTGTAATGAGATATAGACATCTAGGAATGGATACTAAGAGGAGGTTATATGAAGGAGTGATTGTGCCAACAGCAATGTACGGGGCAGAAACATGAAACATGAAAGAGGAAGAGAAAATGAGTTTGAATGTGTTTGTGATGAAATGTCTGAGAAGTATGATAGGGGTTACTATTAGGAGGTGAGGAGGAGAACAGGGGTGAAAAGGGAGCTGGGAGATAGGGTTGATGAAAGAGTATTAGGATGGTTTGGGGACATGGAAAGAATGAGTGAAGAAATATTAGTAAAAGCAATGTGGAAGGCAGAGGTGGAAGGAATGAATATGAGGGGACATCCTAAGATGAGATGGATGGATGGGGTGAAAGGGACTTTACAAAAGAGAGGAATGTCTGTAGAGGAAGGACGGGAGAGGACAGAAGATAGGGGTGAATAGAGAAGGGTTGTGTATAGATGAGGCTGTGATGCATGAGAGGGAGTGGGTGGGGGATGGGGGGTGAGGAAGTATGTATGAGAAAAAATTTGACGCAGCCCGAAGGGATTTCTCCCCGTCTTCTCCTTTCCTGCATGAGGGGACGGAGAGGGGGGTCGCCGAATTTATGAAACGGCCTTGCTGTGGATGTGCTGTCTTGCGACACTGCTTCTGACCCAGGGCAGTGGACAGGATGCAGGGTTGACCCGTCATCCAGGAGGTGCCAAGATGGGAGGGAGGGAGGAGGGTGGATTAGAGTGGAATATATGGGAAATGAAATGGGTGGGAGTGATTTTCTATGCCTTTTTCTTTTTGGCTACCCCCCTGTAAGGGGGAAAAAGCCTTTGGTATATGTATGTATGTATGTATGTATGTATGTATGTATGTATGTATGTATGTATGTAAATAGAATTGAGGGTAGTAATTACCAAATACCGTAACTGTGGATTTACCGGATAAAGAATTACCGTATAAGGAGGACTCAATGTATTTGAGAGTTTGAATAAAAAGTAAACTTTTTTGGGCATGGGTATTTCTGTGTGAAGCATTCTACAAGAGAAAGTGGAAAACAAAGCTGAGAGTTGTTCATTCTAACCTAGTAATGAATAAAAATATAGACACTGGAGTAAGAGTCTTTGTGAAAAAGGGAAGTGGTGAAAAACCCGCAATTAGATAAAATGTAAGAGTTCTAAACCAGCTATTTAACTTTAACGAGGAAATCCTATGACAGGTGAACATCTACATTAAACTTATCTTTAGAGATTCACCTTTTCAAATAGTTACTTGGTATTGATATAATTCGAATGAGCCCTAATACAGTGGTAAAATATTTTGGTTATAGTACTCTTACCAATGATCCCATTTCCCACATTAATTAGTATACATGTATTTTAAGTTGGAACACTTATAAGTCTGCATTTCGTCTCACCTTTGGGATCCTGTAACCGCAAATCGTATTCTCCCTGGTCACGCAATGATGGAGCCCAAGAGACACCAGGGAAACAGCTCTGAGAACTTCATTGATAGTTGCTTCTGTATAGGGCATCCTGCAGCCAAAACAGGAAGTTGAAACAAAACTAATAAAACAATCAATCAGTTAGTCAATTGTTGTCTCGAGTTTCACTAAATGGAAAAAACAGATCCTCACAGTGGCTGTCAAATGCCCTCGGAACCCTCCACAGATATCTATGGAAAAAAAAATTGGACTGTTGTCTGTGTTGTATCAGTGTGAAACTGTTTCTATTTCACCAGTGCTTAGTTTTAGGGAGAGGAGAGCAGTCGAAGGTGGCCAATTTTCCATATAGGATAAAGTGACAGAAATATAATTAAAGTTAAAAGAGTTCAGAGACAGAGTGTCAGCTCCTCAGGGCTGGACCTCCTGGTGGAATTGTGAAGGTTGACGGGTTTTGAAAATGCGAATTTCGCTATCCATCTCGCAGGACCATTACATGCAGGTACCCATTACTGGTCCCTCCTCAGAAAATAAATAATGTAACAATATAAAAGAACCCCACCAAGAGCGAGTTGGACATAGGGCATGGTTCAGGAAATTCCACACTTCAAAGTCCTATATAAGGGACACCAGCCTAGCCTCCTGATAAGGGGAGTTCACGACGTTAAACCGAATCATCATCAACAATACAAAAGAAAATTATCTAAGTAAGGTCCTTGCCTCTTCTTGTCCTCCCATGATGGTTGTTCCCCACAGGGAACAACTTCGTCGATTTCCATCTGCACCTTCTTCTGGACCTCGGGATACCGGGCCATGTAGAGGAGAATCCAGCGGATGGTCGTCGACACCGTATCACTCCCGGCATCAAACAAATCCCAAATCGTCGACTTCAGATTCTTTTCTAGGTGTGAAGAGATGAAAACAATAACACTTGGCAAATACAAATACCATCAACGTAACAAAACACTTGAGGACTACGTCCAATATTTTATCATTATTAGATTAAATAATAATGCTACATGATTCTATTGATATATGCTAATAAGTTATTCTGGAATTTATATACAACATTTAAGTACAACCGGTTTAACTAAGTGAATTGCAAAGTTTTGAAATGTGTCTCAGTAGATAAAGTGAGTGCAACAGCACATGAGTTCAGTAAAGACAGTCTTAAATCGATCCTTTGATCACTAGCCGCGAAAGCATGGTAACTGATGTAGAAGTCGGTGAATCTGTTGCAAATAGCGATCACAACTTAGTTAGATTCAAACTCCTAAACAATTTTAGAATAGATACTTGTGTTTCTAAAATACCCGATTTCAGTAAAGCTCAGTTCATAGGACTACGTCAGGAGCTTCAGCTTACAGATTGGGAGGCGAAATTAAACGAAAGACCTGTAGATCAGATGTGGGAAATATTTCAAAATACGCTCACTAAGATGATTCAAACTTACATTCCTTTTAAGGACAGACGTCCCCCAAATCAGGCTCGCCCAAAGTGGCTCGACAAAGAAACTGAAAAAAGTATTGCTAAAAAGAGACAGGCTTATAAGAAATATAAGTGCTCGGGTGCATCTAATGACTATGAAAGTTATGTATCAATACAGAAAAAGAAAACGACAATACGAAATGAACATCGCTGATAAATCCAAAGAGAATCCCAAAGAATTCTATAGTTACATTAGATAAAAAGGTTGTTAGGAATCACATTGGTCCACTATTATCTGCTGACGGTCAACTTGAATATTCAAATGAAGGAATGTGTAATATCTTAAACAATTATTTTAGCTCGGTATTCGTAAACGAAACACCTCAAAGTGAATTCCAAACTGAAACCTGTCAAAAGTCTGGGGTAAACTTACTACGGTAAATATAACAAAAGAAAAAATTAAAAAGTGTATAGACAAACTCAAAGTTAAACACCAGGGCCTGACGGTTGGCATCCAAGAATCTTAAAGGAAATGAAAAATGAGATTGTTGTTCCATTAGAAATTATTTTCAAGAAATTCATCATATCCGGAGATGTCCCAAGAGAATGGAAGCTATCTAACGTTACTTCCATATTCAAAAAAGGTGACAAAAAGAAGCCAAATAACTATAGGCCTATAAGTTTGACTTCAATCGTATGAAAGATAATGGAAACTATCATCAGAGATGCTATCGAACATCATTTAGAAAGTAACCGTTTGATAAATGGTAGCCAGCATGGTTCCAGACGAAAACGTTCTTGCGTGACTTACTCGAATTCTACAACACAGTTATCTCGAATTATGACAAAAGAAACAATATAGATTTAATATATCTAGACTTTGCAAAAGCTTTTGATACCGTCCCACACGAAAGGTTACTTACTAAATTAGCTTTACACGGAATAAGTGGTAGCCTATTATGTTGGACTAGTAATTGGTTGAATGGTCGAAAATAGAGAGTTGTTTTAAATGGAAAAACTTCTAGATGGAAAAGCGTTACAAGTGGAGTTCCTCAGGGTTCCGTTCTTGGGCCACTTCTATTCATAGTATATATAAATGATATAGACCATGGACTAAAATCTACTGTTTCCAAATTTGCTGATGATACAAAACTGTGTGGAGTGGCAAATGATCACTCAAACCAATTAGATATTCAAGAAGATTTAGATCAATTACAGCAATGGTCTGAAAAGTGGCTAATGAAATTCAACACAAGTAAATGCAAGGCAATGCACATAGGTAAAAATAACAGTAAGTACGATTACAAGTTATTTGGAAATTCGTTAACAAAAGTGGATAGTGAAAAAGATCTCGGCGTAATTATCAGTAACGACCTCAAATCATCCAAGCAGTGTATTTCAGCCTCTGAGAAAGCAAATAAGATTCTAGGACTGATTGCGCGATCTTTTGATTTCAAAAAGTCCATCACTCATTAACAAGCTATATAAATCGTTAGTTCGTCCACATTTGGAATATGCTGTTTCCGTATGGTCACCGAATCTCATTAAAGACATTGACAGACTGGAAAAAGTACAACGGCGAGCCACAAAACTTATTCCAAATATCAAAAATAAATCATACGAAAATCGACTAAAACACATGAATCTCTTTTCCCTAAAAAAGCGTAGACTCAGAGGTGACTTGATACAGGTCTTTAAGATTTTAAAGGGAATTGACAACATCAAAAGTGACAAAATTTTCACATTGAATGAGAATCAGACAAGAAACAATGGTCTCAAACTGTCCGGAAATAGATTCAATTTGGAAGTAGGTAGAAACAACTTTGCCAACCGTGTAGTTATTAAATGGAATAAACTTCCTGCACAGGTAGTGCAATGTAGTTCAGTTCGAAGCTTTAAGAATCATTTAAATAAATACCTAAGTAAAATGCTGTAATGATTATAATTTATCTTATATTATTGTGTTTTTTTTATCATTTGTCTGTCTGATTTTCATTTGTTACATGTCAATTTATTATTATTTACTATTTACCTGTTTGTTTATTATTTAACTATACCTATGCATTTATTTATTTTATTTGTTATTTACATTATTATAGTTTTTATTTATTATTTTATTATTGATATGATTTTTTTTCGTATCCGACCTAGATATGGATCAAAAGGTCTCCTGTCGGCATGCTCCGCCTTTGTAATCCTTTAAATCTCATATTTCACCTACTTTTGTGTCAGTCTTATCACCATTCAATCATTCGTAGTTTGTTGCTCAATAAAAAATTATCCAAAATTCTTCCATGAGTCTTACATCTGAGTCAACCTCTGCCACGTCACCCCAGAAAAAATATATTTGTCTTTTCTTCACCTTCTGTCTGATCTCCCAATTCGACTCTTCCCATCTTGCACTGGCTTGTCAGTAACACACTCAACTTTTGGCAAAGTTCCCTACCCAATTCCACCTCCGTTCTTTTCTCATTTCCCCAATCTTTTTCATTTTAACTTTGATATCTCAATTTCTTTCTATGCATGCATTAATTTTATCTCCATTCCCTTCATCAATTTCCAAATTACATACCTGTAGATCATACCTGACATCATACATTGATTATGATGAACTTTTGTATTTAGTTTTTATGTTCCTTAGTTCATCTGACCTAAACAGTTATACTCTTCAACTTTAAGATTCTAGCCATCTACTACAACTGATTTACTCTGAACTTCCGATTTGAACATTACTTTGATTTTACTCTTACTCACCTTCATGTTTTTAGACATTTGCTAAGTATATCATACAAGTCTTCTTCTGCTTGAGATGAGAATAATGTCATCAGCAAATCAAAGGTGATTGAAATATTTTCCATTAGACTCCAAACTTTCCCCTCCCGGTTGAATATTTTAGATATCCCTTTTAAGTAAGTTGTAAATAGTTTAGATGAAACCATATCACCTTGCCAAACTCCTCTCGATCTTGACTTTTTCAGTTCCCTTTTTCATATGTAGCCTTCTAGATGTAAGTTATATTGTTTAACATCCAATATATATCTAATACACTTAGTCCAGTATATACCCTTCTTTTCAGTTAGCAATTAAGTTTCCAGTGTTATTTGCGAGAAAATTTCCTGTGATGACTTTGAAATCCTTAACAGCTTTAAACAGTTTGGGATCCCAGATGAAATTATAAATCTGGTATAAATGTGCCCTAGAAGAAATATAGTAAAGTTAGAGTTGAAGGAAAATTGTCAGAAAGCTTTGTTAGACAATGGAATAAGTGATGTGTTCTATCAACATTTCTATTCAATATAGTATTGGAAATGATTACACATGCAATGATAAATAATGAAGAAGAATTAGAATGATAAAAAAATAAAAGCTTTAAATATCTTGATACAACAGTTACATAAAAATGAAATAGAAAAATAAATAATAAGCAGGATAACATCAACAAATACATGTCATTATAGTCTTTTACCCATTATGAAAAAATATATCAAGAGTCACCAAATCAAGGATATACAATCACATTGTCAGCCCTGGGAAAAAAATCTAGAACTGAAGGAAATCACCCAACAGACAAAAATCATAGATACAGTATAATCATAAGAAACTAGATGCGATGGGCTACAAATGTTGCAAGATTGAAAGAAGAGAGAACACCAAGAAGACACATACTGGGATCGTTTGAAGGGAGACAACCGAAAGGTTTACCAAGATCAAGATGGATTGGTGCCATTAGAGAGGAGGGGATACGGAAGAGATACGAGGAAGTGGTTGACTAGATGGAATTGGCACAAGATCGTCAACAATGGAGAAGGGTCAACACGCAGCCCGTGATCCACTGGAGTAAGAGCAAGTAACAGCTTTTTGTGCTTCCCACTGCTTTAATTGTATATTCAGCTATTACCTCTCTCTTCTCACCCCCCTGGTCTTTCTATTTCCCATTCATGTCCCTAAAAACAAAAAGATTCTAAAGAAGTCATTGTTAAGACCATTTCATTTATCAATACAATTCAACCCCTTTACTCTGTTAAACACGAAAACGAGTTAAGATATCTAACTCTCTTCAATCCTGTGTAAATTCTGTATCATTATGTTGTGCCAAGGACCATTCTCTCGATGCCTCTTATTCCTAATTTAGAATTCCATAACAAGGGAGCGGAACTTCCTGTAGAAAACCAGACCACAGATTATTTTCTTCAAACTGCAAACCGAATAATCTAGAGCATCACTACTTGCAGCGGAGATCAAAGTGATGGTAGTTCGAACCCTACCACCAGCAAGTTGGACCAAGGACATGGTTCATCAAATTCTAGGCTACAAACTCCCCTATAGGGGCCACTGTCCTAATCTCCTGATAGGAGGAGTTTGTGACGTGAAACTGAATCATTACAAACCGGTGTAGATGGTGTCAGGGTTATCTTTGCTAGACTCAATTTCGATTAGGTAGTTATCAATGAAGTCACGTGGGTTAGCACGGTCTAGGCTCATCCTATGTTCCTCAATGACTTCCTGAAAAGTAGGGAATGGTCAGTATGCGTAATCTGTTCTCAAATGTCACCAAAATTTTAAAAAAATAAAGAAAATACAAGCCACTAGGGGAGCTAACGAAGCAGAGCTGGCCCAAAAAATACTAATGGTAATAATGATAATAGTAAAAATAAAAATATAAAGATAAATGAGTAAACAAATAGCTAGAGACGAAAGCCCTTCACCTCCTCAATGGGTTTATTCGTTGTCTATAAAGATTTTATCCTGGGTCACATAAAACGATTTATTCAGCTTTGAAAGATTTCTAATAAACAAGTTTTTTAGAGGCCAGAGAGGAAAGATCATTTCAAACAAAAATACCTTTGTTTATTCATCAGTTCTTGGCTGCATCTATTCAGTTTTGCCAAACTTTTTGAAAGAAAAGAGAACAAGAAGCAGTGATCTTAGTGTTGATATTAATATTAACTAAATTTTGTAAACGGAGCCTGTGATAATTCTTACCCTTTATTCTGATGACGCCTTAAAAGTTTTCATACTGGCTCAACGTCAGGCAAGGTCGTTCTGCTTATGGAACGCCACAAAAATCTTACAGGTTCCAATATAGAAATTTGAATGAAAACAAAAAATTTGGTTGTTTGGCTCACCATCAAGTAGTTACCTATCTGGTCCCGGATGTTGGCCATGGACCGAATATCTTGTTTTTGATCCAACCGGGAAAGATCCAGGAGAGCCAGGGGAAGAAACTGGGGATGATGATGAGGCCGAAACCCTCTTGCCACTCCAATTCGAGCTTATGAAACTTTATCGAACGTTCATCTTTGATGTCGAATCGTTGATCTGGAAGTAGAGACGTGTGTCACAACCTCTTCCATTGCGAGTGACCGGGTTTTAGATTCGAGGCATGAGAGTTGTAACATCTCTAGCAAGACAATCTGACATTATGTCCTTGGTGTCACTCATGGGGATTGAATGGTGTCTTCTTGAAGGGTTTGTCAATGGTAAACCACAAACTACTGAGGGCGCTCACCATCGTGAGTCTCTCCTGGGTCTGACGTTAGGACTTTCTTAGTCCACGAGATAAAAGTTGAGCTTCCATAAAACCCCGTTAAAAGGTGCATCCAACAAGGTAATACAAAGGCACATAAACACACACGCGCGCGTGCGTACGATTTATACAGGATATTGTTGTGTTACTGTGCTACTTGTTACTGTGCAAGAAAAAGGAACATGCAATGATAATGACTTCTTACAATTTCCACTATCTTCGTTTGCTCGACATACCTGAAATAGATATATATAAAGTATGTGTTTTACTAAAAATGTCAAACTTCACACAATGTTACGTAACCCTCAGATGTTCTGTGAATTCATAGGTGAAAATGGTAATGTGACGTCACTCATAAAACATGACGTCACTCATGAGGCATGACATCACTCATAAGGCGTGATGTTACTCATATAGCGTGACGTCATTCATAAAGCTTTACCTCATCCTGCGCGTGGACGATCTTTGTTAATTCTTAAAGTTAGGATCTGATCACCGCAAAATCACCGAGTAAGGAGTTACTTGCAGTTAGTTGCCAGATGACGTTAACCACAGAAACATTGATGAACAACCCAAGTTCTCCGAGCCCACCGGCCTGAGCTTCGAAACCCTTGGCCATTTCCAGAGCCTCGAACTGGATGGCGTCCGACATCCAGGACTTCCCCAAACCCAACTGACGGAGGTGTCGAAGGGTGAATCGCCGACCTGTCTACCACACCAGTCCGTGGCTCCCTTTAAGTCCTTTGATAGAAAAAAGAATATTATTGAACAAGTCATAGTCACAGTTATACCATATGTGTTTACCACAACCCTGCTCTGGGGTGTTCGCTGTACGGTGACATGCAGTGAGTACTTAGGAACTGTCTTAAGACACCCCTATGGATCAGAGTAGCACAACATTCGTCTATGTCAGAATGAAATATTTACTCGTAAAGGAATGATGAACAAAAAATTCTACTCTTACTGTCCCTCCTCTAGCTTGTCCCACAGGACCTATTTTTACTACTTCTGTAACTACCTCTTACTTCTCTAATCCCAATCTAGCATTGCCGTATGCGTGTCATAGGCAACTAAATGGGAAGGAGTGAGAGGACTAGGGACCTGATTTTTTTTTTTTTTTTTTTTTTTTTTTTTTCCAACGAAATGTCAAAGCATAAGAGGGTCTGAGAGGACTCCAACCAGAACCCAAGTAATTCGGTCATAGGATGAGTGTGGATGTGGTATGAATGAGTGCAAAAGGGAAGAAACTGGCAAAGGTTTGTGAAAATAAAGATGGATGTGTTAGCGTCGAATGAAACAAAAATGAAAGAAAAAAGTGAAATAGTGTCAGGAGTTACGAGAGAGCGAGAGAATAAAGGAATGGCACAGTATGTAAATGATTAGACAAGTCAGTGCATGAAGGAATGGAGAAAAATGTCATCAAGAATAATATGGATAAAGGTGAGACCTCGGTGGAAAATTTATGAGCGGATATGATCCTGGTAGTGAGAAAAGTGAGAAAGAAAAGGAAGCGTTTTGGATTGATTTATGCGAGTGTGTAAAGAATTTTGGGAGAAATGTAAATGTACTGGTGCTGGGCAATCTCAATGTTAGAGTAGGAGATAAAGTGACAGATGGTATAGTTGGAATGTACAGGGTGGCAGGAAGGAATTATAGTGGAAAGATGTTAGAGAGGTGTCTTGAATGAGAAATTATATATCGAATACAGTGTTTTAGTGGTGAGTAGGAGGGTAGTTTAATACGTTAATGGACTAATTAATTATATAGCGATGTCCAAAAAGGGGGATTGGATGGATTCTGGACTTGAACGTATTCAGGGGAGAAGTCACTGCACTGTTAGACAACTATTTGGTAGAATGAAAATTGAGAGTGGATGGTAAGTGCAGAGAAATGTTTGGGAAGCAGAGAGAACAAGTGAAGAGAAGCTCTCTAAAATACTTCAGAGAGCAAAAGTGGATGGAGTGAATTTGAAGGAAAGACCAAGAATGATATGAAGAGATGGGGTAAAGGGACCATTGGATGCTAGAGGAATGTTTGCTGAACGAAGAGAGAGTGCAAAAGACAAAAGTGAATTGAGAATGGTTGTAAATGAATGAGTAAATGACTCGATCGGAAGAGATTTTCTTTCTCTGTAAACTTTTCGAGTGGTGACCCCGCCCCTTAACCACTCGAAAAAATTATGGGACAAAAAATATATTATAGTATATATATATATATATATATATATATATATATATATATATATATATATATTATATATATATATATATATATATATATATATATATATATATATATTCAGATTGCATCATTTACTCGCCACATGGTGAAGCTGTGGGGTAAACCAGCTGTACCTGTCGGGCCCTTCTGTGAAAGTGCTGTCTTGCTGTATTGCCTTTAACCCTAGATGTGTGGCAGGGAACAGAGATGACCCTTCACCCACGATGTGTTCACATGGGAGGGACAAAGTATATATTTCGTCATGGGGTGAGATCTGTGTAGGATGGGTGTATTCTTTGACTCGGTAACCTCCCTTATAACGGGGAAAGGGTATTTTGGTATATCTGCGTGTATGTATATTACATTTTGGTTTTAGGGCTAGAATATTAAAATCAATTTGAGACAATCGCATTCAAAGAAGAGAGATCTGCGTGCACCAGTAAACTTACCCAGGTTCTCTCCGTTTCCCATGAAATTGTAAATTGGCCATGTTGGTCTGTCTGTGAATTCTAACTTGGAGCAGAGATCCTTAGCAATTTCGTAATTGCACACAAACACATTGATAGATGTCCCGATACGGATCCTTGGAAATGAAGACGGAAAGAGTAAAAATTAATAGAATTTTCGCGAGTTGGAAGATTGCCAGTGAAAGGAAAGGTGGAAAGGTGACATAGGTAAGACAATGGAGGAACCTCTGTGATGAATATACTTATATGTATGTAGCCAATAGTCACCCCTTGTCTTTGACTAATGTGCAATATACTTGCCATGCCTTTCTTGCCCAGAGATTATTTTCACCGGTGAGTCATGTTACCAATATATAGATTTGTAGTTTGTTAATTAGCAAGAAAGAATTAACAAACTACAAATCTATACATTGGTGACAATGTAAGAGTTTTCTTAACCTCTTCTTACCATCACTTATTATTGGCAACAATGGAACTTTAATGCCAGCTATTACATATGTAGTGATTCCTTTATTTACTTAATTATTGTATATATTTATTGTATATGTAATACTTTTTTGTTATACATGAGTACTTAATATCAACATATATTTATTGTAAATGTTTTGTATAAGTAAGCCTATGTAGTCATTACATTATATAAGTGCCCTATACACAATTATATAACCGATTATATATACGTCATTAGGCGTACGCTACAGGCGTATGCGTCTATGCCAATTTTACGTGCCATAGCATTAAGGTATTTAGTATAATGTTACCCTTAACCATTTTGCATGCATATTCCTCATTATATGTAATTGTTCTCTTGTTTCTGTATATTCTTATGTATATATCTAGATGTGTTGTCTGTATTGTTTTGCCTGGTCTTTTCTCCGCCTGGCAACAGTGTATCACAAAAGGGATCGGCAGAGCGTGCTCATGCCCAAGGCTAGGCCTCCCTAGCATCCGCTTGAGAGATCATTTTCTGCCATACTTGTGTGTAGACCTACGTAATAAACTCCCAATAGAAAAACAGTGTATTTGCACTTAACCACACATCCCTATGGATGTCGAGTGGTCGGGAGCTTAGAAGGATGGCAAATGGTGAGGTAAAGTTAGGAAAAGCCGAGGACATACAATTTGTCACTTGGACATGACAGTTTGTCACGGGTATCTGGTGGTTTTCCTCATTGAATTCCACCACCAGTCAAACTCTAGACACAAAGTTATGAAAGACTAGGCGAATATTGATGATAATTACTTAGCGTTGGATCTGCAAATATCAATATCCTCCCGTCTCTTGTGATTTTCTTAGTTTAACTAACATTATCATTTGAGATCTCCAAATGCATCATGACCCCTAGTCTGAATTTACGCTGGCGTGTGATATGTGCAAGGAGGAGAAGATTTATTGATGTTTCATGTATTAGTGTTTGCATGTTTGTTTTTATTGACGCTTTTGGTTCGTCATGAATTTTATTGGAGGTACTTATAGCTTAGGTACAGTGTGTTTACAGTGACTCCTACATCAACGAAAGTAAGTCCCGTCTTGTTCATCTGTGGCCTCCTCTGCTCGAATAACTTGAGACTATACTTAGGATAGAGACGTTGCTGTGGGAACAAACCTCCCAAATCACCCTCCCTCACCCCCCCCTCCAAAAAAAATGTAAAGAAAGAAAAAATATCAAATCTGAACATTTGGATGAAGATGTGCCGACTTGCTGGTATCTCAAAACTAGAGGTAATCATACTTACATGAATATGTCACCATACTTTTTGTTCAGCTTCTTGATGTCAGACTCCATCGGAACTGAGAGATAGCCTAAGCTGCCAATCAGTGGAAGACCCCAAGGCCCTGATGTCACAGAAGAAAAAAAAGATTGTTGTAGATATCTAACACAAAAACATACACACACTATCTTTGTGCTCAATGGGGACAGTACCGGCTTGTGGTATTTGTGAAGTTTCCAGGCCCTAAAAGTGACTAGGCATTGGACCTTTCATACATGTGTGCTTGCATGCATATATATGTATGCATGCAAGTATTATGTATGTACATGCGCACGTACAAGCATACATACGTGTGTGTGTATTTACTTAGTTGTATTTTACGGGAACGGGAGCTATGCTCGTGGTGTCCCGTCTTCATATCTCGTTTTATCTAAACTGTTTTTAAATTCGTGTATTGTTTTTGCACACACCACTTTCTCATCTAACTTCTTCCAAACGTATATTACCTTGTGGGGAAAGCTGTTCTTTTTCAGGTCTCTTCTATAACTGTCTTTCTTGATTTTCTTCCCGTGTCCTCTTGTATTTCTACTATCCCATTTTATTAGATCCTCTCTATCAATAGTTTCTATGCCTTTCATGGTTCTATAAATAGTCATCAAGTCTCCTCTCTCTCTTCTTTGCTCTAATGTCTGTAGCTAAAGTTTTGCAATCTCTCTTCATATGATAGTTCTGAAAGTGTTGGTGTCAATTTCGTAATTGCTCTTTGTATTCTTTCCAGTTTTGTTATACATTTTTTTGTACTTGGTCACCACGTCGTCGCTGCATACTCTAATCTTGGTCTTATCAAAGTGACTAGTATTTTCTTCACCATTTCTTCGTCCAGGTATGTAAATGCCACTTTAATTGTTCTTATTAAATTATACGTTTCTCCAATTTTTTTTATATGTTTCTCAGGGGACATATTATTCATAATAATGACTCCCAGGTCCTTCTCATTTTCTACTTTTTCAATTTCTTCTCCTCCCAATTTATATGATCCCACTATTCTTTTTTTTTTTTTTTTTTGCTTCTTCCAAATTCCATTATACTACACCTCTTAATATTGAATTCCATCTCCCACTTCCTACTCCATTCCCATACTTTATTGAGATCTGTAGCGACTCACAATCTTCTTCAGTGTTCACTTTTTCATCAATTTTCCATCATCCACAAAGAAAGTCATATAACTTTCAATTCCCTTATCCATATTAATATATATAGCAAACATTATTGGGGCCAGAACTGTTCCTTGTGGAACTCCACTAATCACTTCATCCCAATTAGAATGTTTGTCTCTTATCGCCACTCTCATTTTTCTTTCATCTTTTTCTTCCCTGTTGACATGTAATGAAATTGGTGGCACTTGTAGAAACATGAATTGAATGCTAATCATGAAAGTTGTAGGAAAACTGGACATTAATTTCACACATTTTAATATCGAAAATTATTTTTACTAGATCAGGACTGTTTCCTTGGTATTAAGAGCCATTTTCTCATAAGCACCCATATCATTCTTGACTAACTTCACACTACCGTGATTGTTTGTAGTTGTAGGTAAAGGAATGTAAGCAAGATGCTTCTGGTTTGTTCAACTGCATATTTTTATGGAGAAGTGATTCAAGTATAATCTATTCATTATTTTTGTAGTTCATCAGCATGTATATTTTCATTGCACTGGCCCATTCACTTCTGTCACAAATTAGAGAAATGTAGTTAGTATTTCACCTATTGTTCATAGTCATGGAATTAGATTGTATAGATTTTTGCACCCATTGTAAGTACATACATATACCAAGGCTTTTTCCCCCTTACAAGGGAGGTAGCCAAAAAGGAAAAGGCATAAAATCAATCCCACCCACTCCATCCCTGAATACACTCCACACCCCTCTACCCTCCCTCTCATCTTAGCACCTCCCGGATGACGGGTCATCCCTGTACCTTGTCCACTGCCCTGGGTCAGAAGCAGTGTCACAAGACACAGCAGGGTCTAGGAGTTTTCCATTGAGTCATCTGTTATTTATATTTTTGCATTATTCACTGTGTACGAATAATGCAAGCTATATAAATCGTTAGTTCGTCCACATTTGGAATATGCTGTTTCCGTATGGTCACCGAATCTCATTAAAGACATTGACAGACTGGAAAAAGTGCAACGGCGAGCCACAAAACTTATTCCAAATATCAAAAATAAATCATACGAAAATCGACTAAAACACATGAATCTCTTTTCCCTAAAAAAGCGTAGACTCAGAGGTGACTTGATACAGGTCTTTAAGATTTTAAAGGGAATTGACAACACCAAAAGTGACAAAATTTTCACATTGAATGAGAATCAGACAAGAAATGAGGGTCTCAAACTGTCCGGAAATAGATTCAATTTGGAAGTAGGTAGAAACAACTTTGCCAACCGTGTAGTTAATGAATGGAATAAACTTCCTGCACAGGTAGTGCAATGTAGTTCAGTTCGAAGCTTTAAGAATCATTTAGATAAGTACCTAAGTAAGATGCTGTAATGATTATAATTTATCTTATATTATTTGTTTTTGTTTTGTTATCATTTGTCTGTCTGATTTTCATTTATTATTAGTTATATGTCAATTTATTATTATTTACTATTTACCGGTTTGTTTATTATTTAATTATACCTATGCATTTATTTATGTATTTTATTTGTTATTTACATTATTATAGTTTTTATTTATTATTATTAATATGATTTTTTTTCGCATCAGACCTAGATATGGACCAAAAGGTCTCCTGTCAGCATGCTTCGCCTTTGTAATCCTTTGTAAAAGAAGTCTTCCATCCACTTCAGCAGTTTGCCCTGTAGGCCTATTCCTCCTGCAGTTTCTAATTTCTATAGCAACTTCTTAAGTGGCACCTTATCAAAAGCTTTTTTCAGATCTAGAAATCCACAATCAGCCCATCCATCTCTTTCTTGTATTACATCTATTAGCCTTGAATAGAAACTCATTAAGTTTGTGAGGCATGATCGTCATTGCCTAAATCCAAATTGCCTTGGATTTAGTACTTTTTTTTCAAATGCCTTACCCATTTAATTTTTACCATTCTTTCACAAATTCTAGCTGTCGTGCTTGAAAGAGAGACTGGTCTATAGTTAGTGGGGTCTTCCTTGTTTCCCCCTTTATATATTTGTACTAGATTTGCTCTTTTCCGATCTTCTGGAACTTTTCCTTCTTTCAATGAATTGCTTATTAGACTATGTATTTTGTCTGTTAGTTCATTCCTGTGTTCTCTCAAAAACCAGTTTGCTATTTCATCTGGTCCATGCGATTTTCTGACATCGAGATTACTCAAGTGATTCATTATTTCATTCCTTGTTACTTCTATCTCTTTCATATGGGGGACTTTCTCCTCCCACTCGATACCTCTAGGTTGTATATTCTCGCTCGTAAACACCGATTTATAATGATTGTTCATAATTTCTGCCATTTCTATTTCCTCTGTGTATTCAACTCCTCCTTGTCGTAGTTTCTTTAACTCTTGTTTGTTTGTTTTTCAGTTTGTTGTTTACAAATCTGTAAAATAGTTTTGGTTGATCTTTACATTTTTCTATAACATCTTTTTCGTATTTTCTCTTTTCTTCTCTGCACACTTGTACATATTCATTTCTATAACTAGTATATATTTTCCATTTTTCAGGTCTTTTGTCTTTTTTCCATTTTATCCAAGCTTTATCCCTTTTGTCTTTTAACTCCCTACATCTTTTGCTGTACCAACACTTTACATATTCTTTTTCTTGCTTTTGTCTTGGAACATACTTTTCCACTCCTTTATAATTTTTTGTCAAAATATTCTATTTCTCTTCTACTGTTGCTTCCTCTTTGTGTATTCTTTCCCAGTCTGCTTTTTGAAATAATTATCTTATTTTATCCAAAAAAAAATTTCATACATCAATCTACCCTTTCTATATTGTTCGTTCTTTTCATGTATTTTTTCCTCATTTAGTTCCAGTTCAACCAATATTTGGTCACTTTTATTTGTGTCTTATATTCAATCTTGTCCACTATTTCGGGTTCTGATGTGATTATTAGGTCCAGTCTCGATGGTTCTTCTTCATTTCTATACCTAGTATTCTCTTGTATCCATTGCGTCATTGTATGTTCAATAATCATATCAAGTAGTACATTTCCGCATAGGTCGTCTCCACCCTTCACTGTCACCTCTTCCCAGATTTCTTTACAATCAAAGTCACCCATTATAACTATTCTTCCTCCATCTTTCATTATCATATTTAGTGTTATCCTTGTGTCTTCTAACATGTTTTTGTGTTCTTTCTCTTCCCACGAAGCCGTTTTAGGGTGCATATAATTTACTACAAACTTCCTGCTCTTCCCATCCTTGTCCTCCACTTCCATCATAATCATCTCTGTTTCTAGTCCAATACTTATATGCACCATGACCTACACTGTTGGGTGGTAGTGGACCTTTCAATTTTGTCTCTACAAATCCCATTATGTCCGGTTCTTTTTCCTTCAGGTAATCATTCAGTTTGTTCAAGCCTATTATTAAGCCATCTATATTTGTGTAAGACACTTTTAATTTTCTGCTATTTCCATCGTAAATTCTGTTTCCCTTCTGTTTTTCTCTGCTATGAACCATTTCCTCACTTTCATATTCACTACTCTCCAATAGAATAGAATCTCTTTTTCTGACTGTTCTTTTCTCGTTTTTTCCTTAGCTTCTAGTCTTTTTGTTTTCTCAGCCTCTCTTTCTTTTTTATTCATTTTTTTTATCCATATCTGTTTATATTGATCACTGTCTGCTAGTTTCCATGTTTTGCTAAGATATTCTCTGCTGTCGTTTGTGACCTGAATTTAACCTTAATTGGTCTGGTCTTATCTGTATTGTATTTCCCTAGTCTATACATTTCTTCTTGAATTACTTCTAATATCTTATTTACTTTTTCCTTTTCCTCCTGTATTCTTGTAGTCCTATTTGGATTGTACTTCTCTTCCATCCCTGATATAATTCTACATTTCTTTCTATCCGCTAAGTCCCTTACTATATTCTTCTCCCTCATCACTTTGATAAATGTGTCCTTAGTTTGTTCTTTCATCTGCTGTTCCGCTATACCTCTAAATTCAATTTTATTGTTCTCTTGTACTTTTTTCCAACCACTTACCTCTTATGCTATGGACTCTTTATTCTCTTTATTATTCCTCATTCTCATCCTTTACTTCTCTTAACTGTCTTTTTAACTCTTCTATTTCTTTGGTTAGGTTTTGATTCTCCCTCTTTAGTTCTTCCAGTTTATCAACTATTTGGTAACTAGTGCTAATTGGTTAAACCTAACCTCCCATGCTTCGTCCACTATTTTTTTCTCTAGTTTTATTCTTGACTAGTTTCGCTACAAGCTTTTTCATGATTATTTCTACAGGGCTAGAAGTGGCGTATATGTACGCCTGCATACCTTTCCGAGTGCAAAGGAACTCATATATTACAATGACAGAGGAATTATTTAAATTGTAGCGGAAATTGATAATGAACTAATAATTTGGCAATAAAAATAGCATCACTAGAAAAGAAAAGAAATAATGACAAAAGAAAAATAATGTAAGAATAAAATTTGTCTGAACTTAAAACAAAAATGTGGCAAAGAATGTGTGATATTTAGTCCGGAGGTCTGGTGCATGGTATGGATTAGACGTTTTTCACTCATTGAAAGCACAAGTGGATGTGATTTTGCCCACTTTAAGTCTCCTATCTTTTGTCTGTGAGATTTTTTTTTTTTTTTTTTTTTGGGGGGGGAGGCAAGATGGTGGATTTCTCCCAATCTGGTAAGTGTCCTTCTATGTCTACGTGGTTTACGAAGGTGTTTGTCTCACGGTAGTATCTAATGTCCGCTTTGTGTTCCTTGAGTCTGTCAGTCCTCTGTATGTTTCTCTGAAATATGCACTATCACATCCGTTGCAGTGAATTTTATAAACTATGTTGGTGTCGCTGTGAGGTTTTGTGTTCTTCCTAACCAAGTGTCCGATTTTCTTGCCCGTGTCGTTAACAACTACTAGAGGATCAAATAAACAATAATGGAAAAATAAAAATAATGTACGAATAAAATCTTTTTGAACTAAAACGAAAAATGTGGCAAGAAAAGTGTGAGATTTAGTCCAGTGGTCTGGTGCATAGTGTGGATCGGACGTTTTTCAACTCATTGTTATTTATCTATTATTAATTTCCACTACAATTTAAATAATTCCTCTGTCATTGCAACATATGAGTTCCTTTGCACTCAGAAAAGTATGCACGCCAAGTATATACGCCACTTCTAGTCCTGTAGCAATATTCTTTTGAAAAAACCTGTAGCGAAGCTAGTCAAGAATAAAATTCGGAATAAGACTCCTGTCTGTCCTCTTCCCACCCACTTCAACTTGTCAGAATATTTCGACATTTGTCACAAGGTGGGATAGGAAGTCAGGGTGTCTACGACAGAACGTCGAAAGACAGAATGTCGAATGGTCAAAATGTCGACACGACAAATGGTGGAATGTGACATAATGTCGAAATATGCATTTCACTGATCATTCGGTCAAGAAAGTTAATTAGGAAAGGGCGCCAAGCTTTTTGGTGGATATTTCAGTTATTGTTGTTTGGCATAAACACAGGTTTGCATTTTTCGGTGATGTTATGTACATAATCACGTCGATATCTGAAATTTCGACATTTTGTCGCAGTCGACATTCTGTCGTGCACCGGAAGTCAGGACGTCATGATGTCCGAGTTCGCTCTCAGGTTGAAGTTGGCTAGCATTCTCAACAGAGACACGTTTCTAAAGGACTGTCTGGAAGAACTTGTCCTACCTAGATCAGCCCCGAAACATCTCCATCATCCACGCAAGCATTTCAGCAACACCGCTTGTGAATACCTAAAAGAAGCCAGAGAAACTCTTAGACAAGAAGCTGAGGATATCAGGAGCAAACTACAGAATCTTAAACTTCCACATCACCTCACAGTTATTCTCGAGGAAAATAGCAACGACCAATCCTTGAAGCTCCAGAGGAAATTAGATCATCTGTGTAACGACAGCAAATGGAAAGAAATAGGAAGACAAGACTTAATCAACAATCTATCAACCTATCACCTCACCCACTTACAAAAGGAAGCCCTTGCATTAGGTCTGAAGTTCAGCACCAATATCAACCTGCAAAAACTACAATTGGAAGGATAGTCACCTAGAATCCGGTTTTAAACAGGGGTTCTCCTGTGTTGCTCAATTGCAGCTAAAAGCAACAACAAGACCATCCCTAGAAGATATATCCGTGCCCTGAATGAGCTCCTAAACAACGACAACATCATAACTACAGCAGACAAAGGCGAAGGGATTGTCATACTAGCACAACCGACTACATCAACAAAATGGAACACCCCTGTGACCACAATACTTACACTACCCAACAGAACGTCAAAGCAAAAGAGGAAGTTAAAAAGTTCAATAGAGACGTAAGGAAGATCTTGAAGAAGTCGGAACGGGGAAAGAAGCTCCTCCACCTCCTGGAAGAATATCTACTCCAACCGTGAAAGGCCTCTCAAAAATTCACAAACCCGGCATTCCTCTTAGACCTATCACTTCAGGCATATGAACTCCCCCACACAGGTTAGACAAATAACTAGCTAAACCTCTCTCAGCATCACTAGGAAAGATCAGCAGCACGCACCTCAAGAACTCCGCTGATCTGATCGACAGACACTGAGCAATATAGAATTCACGGACAAATGACTCATCAGCTTCGATATTATCAGTCTCTACATTAATGTCAATATTAAAGGCGCCATTCAGGCCATCAGAGGTAGTTCAACAAATCGACTCCGTTAAACTTCCATTCAATAAGCGAGACTACTTGGAACTGGTTGAGAAATGCACGAAATTCGGTTACTTCATCTTCAACAACAGAGAATAACATCAACACGAAGGACTTCCAATAGGATATCCGTTAAGAGCTGTGTCAGCTTCCTTATACATGGAAATGCTCAAAAAGGTCACACCATCTCCAACGCTACGTTAACGACTGCCTCTGCATCACACAAAAGACAACAGACATTCATGACTTACAGAGAAAACTCAATGACATTGACGACAAAATACAATTCACCGTAGAAGAAAAGATTAATGGACAACTACCTTTCTTAGACACTGTTATCATCAGGTCAGGTAACAGTGCTACATTTAAGGTATACAGAAAGCCGACCAACAAAGACGACTACATTCACTTATTCAGCGCCCATGACGACCGGACAAAATCAGGAGTGGTCATCGGATTCTATCTAAGAGCCCTCCGCATATGTAATGAGGTATATTTAGCAGAAGAGTTGAACTACATCACCGCAGCCATTAAAAGCTTCATATACCGAGAAGAAATGCTCAGATCATCACTCCGGAAAGCCACCAACATCAAAAATAGAAAAGCAAATACAGAAAAACCAGACCTACGTTTCATCCTGGTCCCAGATTCTGGCTTTTTCCGCACACTATGTAGGATACTTAGACCTTCAGGTCTAGTAGATGCTAACGACACAGGCAAGAAAATCGGACACTTTGTTAGGAAGAAGAACACAGAACCTCACAGCGACACCAACATAGTTTACAAAATTCCCTACAACGGATGTGACAGCGCATACTTCGGAGAAACATACAGAGGACTGACAGACTCAAGGAACACAAGGCGGACATTAGACACCGTAAGACAAACGCCCTCGTAAACCACGTAGACATAGGACACTTACCAGATTGGGAGAAATCCACCATCTTGGCCCAAGGACAAAAAAAAATCATCGAATCTCTACATATAGCTAATTACAACAACACAAACAAAAGGACAGGAGACTTAAAGTGGGCAAAATCACATCCACTTATTCTCTCAATGAGTGGAAAAACGTCCGATCCATACCATGCACCAGACCTCCGGACTACATATCACACTTTCTTTGCCACATTTTCGTTTTAGTTCAAACCAATTTTATTCTTACATTGTTTTTCTTTTGCCATTATCATTTCTTTTCTTTTCTAGTGATACTATTTTTCTAGCCAAATGATTCATTTATTATTAATTTCCGCTACAATTTAAATAATTCCTCTGTCATTGTAACAGACGAGTTCCTTTGCACTCGGAAAGGTATGCAAGCTTACATATACGCCACTTCTAGCCCTTTTGTAATACTCTTTTGAAAAAGCTTGTAGCAAAACTAGTCAAGAATAAAACTCGGAATAAGACTCCAGTTCTTCCTCTTTCCACCCACTTTATTTGCCCAATTGTAGTATACAGCAAAGGAGCAACGCTCGTTGGGTCCTGTCTCCTATTCTCTAATTTTCTAACATATTCGGACTTAGACTCAAATTTATGTACGGTCCCAAATTGATTTATATCTTTGGTTTCCAACTGTCATGTTTAGATTTGAACTCGTGTATTGTTTGAGCTTGGGCTAAATCACCTTCTAAACTATTCCACATACTTATATATATGGAAAACTGTATTTCTTAACATTTCGACATGTGGTCTTCTTAATTTACTTCCATGACCTCTTAAAACCCTCCCATCTTTAATCAGGAAATCATTCCATTGTAATCATGTGACCTCTCTCTTCGATCTTTCAAAGTTGGTAAACCCATTACTTTTAGTTTTTCATCATATGATTTATCTGCCAGGTTGGGGACCAGTTTGGTTGCTGCCCTTTGTATTCACTCAACCTTGCATATATTTTTCACACTGTGTGGGGTCCATACTACTGACGTATATTCCAGTTTTGGATGTATCAGGGTGTCGATAATTTTTTCATCATCTCTTCGTCCATATAATGGAAAGCCTCTTTTATATTCTGCAGTAGTCCATATGTGTCTCCCACAACCCTGCTGATATGTCTGGTGACAGGTTGTCTTTTATCAACACTCCCAAGTCTTTCTCCTCCTTTGCTTTTTGTAATGTGTTCGCTTCCCAAACAATAGTTTAAGGATGGCCTTTTGCCACTATTGCCCATTTCCAGTACTTTGCATTTTCTTAGCATTGAATTTTATTTCCCTTTCTTGACTCCACGCAAAAGTAGTATCTAGATATTTTTTTAATTTGTGTGTGTATTTACCTAGTATTTACCTAGTTGTATTTAATGGAAAGGGGAGCTATGCTCGTGGGATCCCGTCTGCATATCTCATTTTATCTAAACTGTTTTTAAATTCATGTATTGTTTTTGCACACACTACTTTCTCATCTAGCTTGTTCCAAATGTCTATTACTCTATGGGGAAAGCTGTTCTTTTACAGATCTCTTCTATAAAGGTCCTTCTTGATTTTCTTTCCATGTCCTCTTGCATTTCTATCATCCCATTTTATTAGGTCCTCTCTATCAATAGTCTCTAAGCCTTTCATGATTCTATAAATAGTTATCAAATCTCCTCTGTCTCTTCTTTGCTCTAATGTCTGTAGCTCAAGTTTTGTTAGTCTCTCTTCATATGATAGTTTTGAGAGTGTTGGTGCCAATTTTGTAATTGCTCTTTGTATTCTTTTAAGTTTTGTTATACATTTTTTTGTACTTGGTGACCACATTTTCGCTGCATATTCCAATCTTGGTCTCATCAAAGTGATTAGTATTTTCTTCACCATTTCTTCATCCAGGTACGTAAATGCCACTTTGGTTGTTCTTATTAAATTATACGTTTCTCCAAAAATCTTGTTTATATGTTTTTCAGGTGATACAATATTCATAATAATGACTCCAAGGTCCTTTTCATTTTCTACTTTTTTATTCCTTCTTCTCCCAGTTTATATGATCCTACTATTCCTTTTTTTTTCTCCAAATTCCATTATACTACACTTCTTAGTATTGAATTCCATCTCCCACTGCCTACTCCATTCCCATACTTTATTGATATCATTCTGTAGCGACTCATAATCTTCAATGTTCACTTTTTTCAACAGTTTTGCATCATCCGCAAAGAAGCTCATATAATTTTCAATTCCTTCATCCATGTCAATAATGTATATAGCAAACATTATTGGGGTCAGAACTGTTCCTTGTGGAACACCACTTATTACTTCATCCCAATAAGAGTGTTTGTCTCTTATCACTACTCTCATTTTTCTTTCTTGCAAAAAGTCTTCCATCCATTTAAGCAGTTTGCCTTGTATTCCTCCTGCAGTTTCTAATTTCTTGAGCAACTTCTTATGTAGTATTTTGTCAAAAGCTTTTTTTAGGTCTAGAAATGTACAATCATCCCATCCATCTCTTTCTTGTATTATATCTATTAGCCTTGAATGGAGACACATTAAGTTTGTGACGCATGATCGTCCTTGTCTGAATCCAAATTGCCTTGGATTTAGCACATTGTTGTTGTTTTTTTCCTAAATACCTTACTCATCTACTTTTGATAATTCTTTCACAGATTTTTGCTGTTGTAATATAGGTACTATATTTGCTCTTCTCCAATCCTCTGGAACTTTTCCTTCTTTCAAGGAACTGTTTATTATGCTATGTATTTTGTCTGCCAGTTCATTCCTGCATTCTTTCAAACCCCAGTTTGCTATTTCATCTGGTCCATGCGATTTTCTGACATCGAGATTACTCAAGTGATTCATTATTTCATTCCTTGTTACTTCTATTTCTTTCATAGGGAAGACTTTCTCCTCCCATTCAATATCACTAGGTTGTATGTTCTCCCTTGTAAACACTGATTTATAATGATTGTTCATAATTTCTGCCATTTCTATTTCCTCTGTGTATTCAACTCCTCCTTGTCGTAGTTTCTCTAATTCTTGTTTGTTTTTCAGTTTGTTGTTTACATATCTGTAAAATAGTTTTGGTTGATCTTTACATTTTTCTATGACATCTTTTTCATATTTCCTCTTTTCTTCTCTGCACAATTGTACATATTCATTTCATATTCATTAGTATATATCTTCAATTTTTCAGGTCTTTTGTCTTTTTTCTATTTTGTCCAAGCTTTGTCTCTTTTGTCTTTTAGCTCCCTACAGCTTTTGTTGTACCAGCACTTTACATATTCTTTTTCTTGCTTTTGTCTTGGGACATACTTTTCAAAATATTCCATTTCTCTTCCACTGTTGTTTCCTCTTTGCATATTCTTTCCCAGTCTTCTTTTTGAAAGAATTCTCTTATTTTCTCTTTTTTTTTCATACATCAATCTTCCTTTTCTATGTTATTCATTTCTTTTCATGTATTTTTCCTCATTCAGTTTTACTTATTGTTGTCTTAAATTCAATCTTTTCCACTATTTCAGGTTCTGATGTGATTATTAGGTCCAGTCTCGATGGTTCTTCTTCATTTCTATACCTAGTGTTCTCTTGAATCCATTGTGTCATTGTATGGTCAATAATCATTTCAAATAGAACATTTCCCCATGAGTCGTCACCACCCTTTACTGTCATCTCTTCCCAGCAGACTTCTTTGCAATTAAAGTCGCCCATTATAACTAATCTTCCTCCATCTTCTATTATCTTATTTAATATTATCTTTGTGTCTTCTAACATACTTTTATGTTCTCTCTTTTCCCACTAGGCTGTTTATTACAAACTTTCTGCTCTTCCTATCTCTGTCTTCCACTTCCATCATAATCATCTCTACTTTATTCTTTCCATATGTGACATTCCTCACGTTTATATCCTTCTTAGTCAGGAACATAACTCCACCCCCTTGTTTTGTCTCTCTGTTTCTAATCCAATAATTATATGCACCATGTCCTACACTGTTGGGTAGTAGTGGACCTTTCAATTTTGTCTCTACAATTACCATTATGTCCGGTTCTTTTTCCTTCAGATAATCATTCAGTTCGTTCAAGCCTGTTATTAAACCATCTATATTTGTCTAAGACACTCTTGATTTTCTGCTACTTCCATTGTATTTACTGTTTCCCTTTTGTTTTTCTCTGTTATAGTCCATTTCCTCACTTTCATATTCACTACTTTCCAATAGAATTCCTCTTTTTCTGACTCTGTTATTCTCTCGTTTTTTCCTTAGCTTCTTGCCTTTTCGTTTTTTTTCCTCCTCTTTTTCCTCTTTATTCACTTCTCTTTTTATCCATACCTTCCTATATTGATCACTGTCTGCTAGTTTCCCTGTTTTTGCTAAGATATTCTCTGCTGTCGTTTGTGACCTGATTTTAATCTTAATTGGTCTGGTCTTATCTGTACTATATTTCCCTATCCTATACATTTCTTCAATTTGTTTCCCTATTTCAGGTTCATCTTCCTGAATTAATTCTAATATACTGTTTACTTTTTCTTTTTCCACTTTAGTTCTTGTAGTCCTGTTTAAGTCATACTTCTCTTCCATCCCTAATATAATTATACACTTCTTTTTATGTGCTAAGTCACTTACTATATTCTCCTTCTCCCTCGTGTGTATGTGTGTATGTATGTGTGTGTGTGTGTGTGTGTGTGTGTGTGTGTGTGTGTGTGTGTGTGTGTGTGTGTGTGTGTGTGTGTGTGTGTGTGTGTGTGTGTGTGTGTGTGTGTGTGTGTGTGTGTGTGATTCACCATGGTCTTGGATCACAAGTTGGACTCGTGATTGACAGTTATTAACCTCCCGGATGAGAG
>NC_134778.1:29445792-29458292 GCF_046742065.1 Oratosquilla oratoria | reverse complement strand
CCTAGCCTGGCGTCTGGCCGGTAGGCTCTTCTTACCTACCCAGTTCTGACGACTGGCCGGTAGGCTCTCCGCCTACCTAACTTTGGCTGCCTGACATGGGTGTTAAAGGTTAAATAAGGGGTTAGTGGAAGGTTGTAAGTAAAGGCGTTAGTCTGGCTATTCTATGCATTGGGGTCAGTTTTATATAAGAGGGTTAGTCCTATAGTTGGTGGATGTTGTTAAGTATATTATATTTATATTAGTTTATGTGTAATATAATAGGGCAGTTTATAATAAAGGATTTTAATAGGTTAGTCTGGTGACATTGGGCATCTATATCTTCTTTGTCTTGAGATGTGCTGCGTTAGATGTATGTTGTGGGAAATGCAAGGTAAGCAAGAAGGGGGAGTCTCGCTATGTTGCAAGCATGTGGATCACGTGCGTGGTGGGTGATGGTTAGTAATGGTTACATATATATATATATATATATATATATATATATATATATATATATATATATATATATATATATATATATATATATATATATACTGTATATATATATATATATCATATATATATATCTATATATATTCTCTATCTGTATAAATATATATATATATATATATGTGTGTATATAATATACAATGTATATTTGTATACATATGATGTATATACATATATATATATATACAATGTATATTTTGTATACATAAATATATATATATGTATATACATATATATATATATACATACATATATACATATATTTGTACATACATATATACATATACTGCATATGTACATAAATATATACATATATATGTACATACATATATACATATATATGTACATATGTATATACATATGTATGTACATACATATATACATATGTACATACATATATACATTTATATGTACATATGTATATACATATATATGTACATACATATATACATATATACATATATATGTACATACATATATACATATATGAGGAAACAAGCGGACTCGAGTGGCGTGGGTTAGCAGGAACGCGGACATGAACGCGTGTATATATATGTTGATTTTATGCTTATGTACTCATACTCTGAAGAAGTCCTGTTAAGGACGAAACGTCAGTAAATTTACACTCCAACATTACTCGGTGTTTATCTCACCACCCTTCCACTCATTCTGTCATCCTTCTGTCCAATATATATATATATATATATGTATATATATATATATATATATATATATATATATATATATATATATATATACATATATACGTACATACATATACATATATATACATATATAAATACACATGCATGTACATGCATATACATATATATATATATATATATATATATATACATATGTATATATACATACATATATACATATATATGTACATACATATACATATATATACATACATATACATATATATATATACATATACATATATATATATATACATACATATATACATATATATGTACATACATATACATATATATGTACATACATATACATATATATGTACATACATATACATGTATATGTACATACATATACATATGTATATATGTAATATATATATATGTAATATATATATATATAGTGTGTGTGTGTGTGTGTGTGTGTGTGTGTGTGTGTGTGTGTGTGTGTGTGTGTGTGTGTGTGTGTGTGTGTGTGTGTGTGTGTGTGTGTGTGTGTGTGTGTGTGTGTGTGTGTGCGCGCGCGTGTGTTGTGATATGTAATGCGCATTTTCTCCTCACAGATTGACGCGGGGTTACCATCAAGGTAAGGCAAAAAAAATCATAAAAGATAGGACAAAGTAACTCACCCGGAGGAAGACCCTCAGGCTTCTTGCAAGCCTGGTACAAGGCCCATAAGAAGATAAGCCCAAGAACCACTTCAGCCCACATCGTTCACTGATCCACTCGGCTATGAGGACGAGTACATTCTGATTGGCCTCCAGTATTATTGTGAAGTTCTCAGACACACAACTCCTTCCTCCCTCCTCCCTCCCTCCCTCTCTCCACCGATCTCTACTGTACATGGCATATCGAAAAAACCTATTGACCGTAACGAGAAACTAAATCGTCTAATATGAAATCTATACTTCTGTTGGCCTCTGTTAAAAGTTGTGTATGTTAGCGTCAAATTATTTAGAATTGTATACAAGGGCATCTGCTGCAGGCACTAGCCTGTAACAGTTGCCAGTTTGTATTACAGTCGGACGAATTTGCAGACAGGTAAAAAATAATAGATGAATAAACATACTCATGTGGGTTTCAAGGCACGAGAGTCATCTGTATTGACTTGTGTATTTCTTTTATATATATATATATATATATATATATATATATATATATATATATATATATATATATATATATATATATATATATATATCTGTGTCACAATTTTGGGTTGTGACACACGGCCTATTATTTCTCATTTTCTTATGTCTGCTTTCAAACCACAGTTACCAAATACTTTCGCTCAAGGGCCTAGCCGACGCAGGCTCCACACTTTTTCGTTTCCTTTCAGCCCTTTTCGACTATCAATTCCCTCTACTCTTGGGAATTGCCGGAACTCTTAAGGCCTCTAACAACTACTTCTTGATATTTTTCCTTCTCCTTATCCTCATTAACTATTGCGCCAATTTGGCAGTCAATTACAGTGCCATAACGAATTTGAGAGAAACTTCTAATTGCTCAGGAAAACCCTCCCCCCTCCCTTTAGTTCTAGGTGTCTACATATGCCTGCGAGCAAAGACACGAATGTTTATTATCAAGTGTGGGATTCCACAACCTCTCAATTTTACTGTTCCTTCTTGCAGTTGTAAGTTGCTACTTTATGAATAGAATTAGTGTATTACATCCAAGAGTTACCGTTCGAATTAGTTCTAACGGTTTCACACACACACCCTGCGCGCTTGCCGTTTATTGTTTAGGCTAGTTTTAATTAGACTAGTTAGGATCATATCTCCCACTCTCGTGACTAGTGACTACCCTCAAGGAACAATTAGAACTGTTTCAACTTCCACATAAACATTGCACTACGCTCCCTTCAAAACTAGCGAGTGGAAACGAGGAAGTAACGGCAACGATGTATGCCATACAGTGTATGGGCATAGGCGGTTGACCCGGTGGTGCCGGGCACTGGTCAGTTATTACCCCTGGGTCCCTACAGGGAGGTCGAGCCGCTCGTATTCTCGGAAGTTCAAACGCACCCTACCCTCCCACATGGTGGCTATCGAGGATTTTCTTCCTTAAGTGACCGATTACGCACTTTCAGACCCTACAAGAGTGATTCAAGTACAAAATCCCCTGGAGACTTATCAAATTGAAGACAGTGTTGCGAGTGACACCCAGGCCCTCGTGGGAACGGGTTTGAACGGTGTCGTGACGAGGTCAGCCTCCAGTGAACACACCACCCTTGTGCTATTCGACTATTTGTACAAACAGTTCCCCCCTTTCGGGACATCCTGACCTGAAAGGAACTTGATAGTGAAAAATAGGAAACCCCCTACGAGATCGAACCCGCGTCCCGCCATGAGGTGCCAAACAACGAGGACGGCCAGGGTTCCCGGCACAGTTATCCTTCAATAGCAAACGCATCCTGCCTGAACGAGGGACCCGCGCCCATTTGAAGACATCCCCGCAACCAGAAGAACTCCCGCAGAAAAAGGGGAAAATGTCGACCTAGTGGTAAAGTATTAGTTAGATGCCATAGGCTTTGCGCAGGGGGATAGTTAGGATACATAAGTGAAATTAGGTTATCTGTTAAAAAAAAAAATCCTACTAAGTATTGAGTAGCATGGTTACAGTGTTTGATTGTAGAAATAATCTTGATCATTAAAACTCATAATAGGATGATCTGTTTGAGTAACCTAGGACGGTCTACTTAATGAGTTGTCCCACCCCCTTTTGAGTTATATACACGCGCGCCGTGAAGGGAGCGCGCGTGGTCCCGGTCGGTGACTCAAATCTCCTGGACTTCGGCTGCCCACTTCGGCTGCCCACTGTTTTGGCTTCATCCCTCATTTAAGGTAGGTATTTCCCACGCCCCCACAACTACCACCTTCTCCTTCCACTGTCCAGGGATTTGTGACAAATATATATATATATATATATATATATATATATATATATATATGTATGTATATATAAATATATATATATAAATGTATATATATATATAAAACCACGTGGAATGATAATTATTTGGGATTATAGGAATTTCAGCCATCTGACCCATGTACTAAAGGATCTAAATGTAAATAGTAATCCTTTCCGCACTAGTCAACAGGCCTAAGACCAGGCCTAAGCAGGTTTAATTAACCCAATTCATTTTCGTGGTTTGTATTCGGTAATGACCATTGTTAATATCCTCGTTCAGCAACCTTTTACTGATTATCTCGTTCATTCAGACTGTAGTCTTGTGCATAACTGCACATTACACAACATATATATATCTATATATATATATATATATATATATGTATATATATATATATATATATATATATATATATATATATATGTAGATATACATATATATACACATATATATATATATATATATATATATATGTATATATATATATATATATAAATGAGAGGACAAGACAAATGAAGGAGTGGAGCCTACGCCAGGAGGCGCTGAGTAGCTGCGCCCGAAGCTGTTACCTTGGCCCTATCGTGCACTTGGACTATTCGGGTAAGAAATTAATAGTCACTACTGAGAATCGGAGAGAAGTGCAGGACTCGAACCTATACCAAAGCTAATACGAAAACAGCACGCTTCCCATTACGCCACTAGCTCACTGGATGAGATGAGTGACAAAATATTTGACAGAAAATGGAAGACTGATGAAAAGAATTGTGTGAACGTTTGTCTAATTGTACCGAACGACTTGCTTTAGAAAACCAACTATCCATGTCAAAATTTGCGAGGTTAGAAATTACCGGATAACCCTTTCAAGTATGTGGAGTTGTTATACAGAAATATCAAAATCAACTCAAGTTTGGTTTTGGTTTTTTACATGTTTTTCGACGGGCTTACAACGCCCCGAAGAGGACTGTTTTGGCTTAAAGCCCCCAGTTACACTATAACTGTTCTCGTCAAAGATCGTGTATTTGAAAAGCTGCAGGACGACTTCGCTTACAGTATTCTGGACTTCACTAAGGACAATTCAACAATGTGTCTAATATTCGTGTAGGTTCACCTTCTCTTTGTTCATCATTCAGCTTCTCAACATATTACGCAAAGGAGATTCGAAAAATAAAAAATTGTAAACGAAGTAGTTTCTACTCAAACGAGTCGTGATAGTGTGACCGGAAAACAGGACAAGAAACCCTGATCACACATTAAGAAAGCAAACAAGCAAGCATTCTCTCTCTCTCTCTCTCTCTCTCTCTCTCTCTCTCTCTCTCTCTCTCTCTCTCTCTCTCTCTCTCTCTCTCTCTCTCTCTCTCTCTCTCTCTCTCTCTCTCTCTCTCTCTCTCTCTCTCTCTCTCTCTCTCTCTCTCTCTCTCTCTCTCTCTCTCCCTCTCTATCTCTCTCTCTCTCTCTCTCTCTCTCTCTCTCTCTCTCTCTCTCTCTCTCTCTCTCTCTCTCTCTCTCTCTCTCTCTCTCTCTCTCTCTCTCACTCTCTCTCTCTCTCTCTCTCTCTCTCTCTCTCTCTCTCTCTCTCTCTCTCTCTCTCTCTCTCTCTCTCTCTCTCTCTCTCTCTCTCTCTCTCTGTCTCTCTCTCTCTCGGGAGCGCGGACCACTGCTTCATCACCACACAGGAGACGCACCGTTATGATAGCAAAACATCTTCGAGTACGAGATTAGGATGTCATAGGGGCATAAACGTCATGCGGATTTTTGTTCTCTTAGGAGATGTTTCTGTAGCTAAAGAACGCTGACGAAAGAGAACAGAGAACAAGAACATCCACCAGAGAAAATAAACGTGTAGTGTAGTTTCATTTACCAAAATCCATGGAGGCCAACAAGTCGACTAACGGGACTCGAATGCAGCGCGTTCCTCTCCACAGTCAAACAAAACCGTTTGTCAATGGTCAGAGTGAAATTTGCAAAATGCGTCACCGGAAAAGAGGGTCTGCTCCATCCTGAATAAAATCGTTTGAAGTTAGACTGAAGACTATCTAAAAGTGAATCATTGCAGCGAGGTGGATAGAATATATGTGTGTGTGTGTGTGTGTGTGTGTGTGTGTGTGTGTGTGTGTGTGTGTGTGTGTGTGTGTGTGTGTGTGTGTGTGTGTGTGTGCGTGCGTGTGTGTGTGTGTGTGTGTGTGTGTGTGTGTGTGTGTGCGTGCGTGTGTGTGTGTGTGTGTGTGTGTGTGTGTGTGTGTGTGTGTGTGTGTGTGTGTGTGTGTGTGTGTGTGTGTGTGTGTGTGTGTGTGTGTGTGTGAAGGGCGTAGCCAGAGGGGGGGCCAGGGGGGCCATGCCCCCCCAATTAAAAAAACTCCATTATGGAGTTATTGAACATATTTAACATTTTCTTGGTAACGTGGAAATCTTTGCAACACCTTCCACTAGAGTGCAATCTGGATTTTATTCTTGTCAAAATTCTTGTTAAACTTTTACAAAAAGTATAAAACTTTTTATGTGACCGATTATAATTAACTTCTATTTAATGACAGATTGCGATTTTGTTGTGCCAAGGTTTGCAAAATTACACGAAGGGTGAATAAAACATTATTTGAGTACTGGGTTGAATTCGATTGAAACAATGAAATAATCGATGCACCTGTTGGCGTTAGGGGCCGATGCCTGTATAAAAATTGGTTCAATATATAAATAAAAAATCGTGTTTCAATTTCTGATAGCCAAAATGCTCGTAAAAACAATATAAATGTTATTATTTAGTGAAACAATATAGTGGTTGTAACTAGCCCATCACTAGCAGCACTGCCGCAAAGGCTGCCAGATCATCGTGCGCATTAATAAGTATACTATCTTGGTATGTCATGTTCCTAGAATTTAAACTAGTATAGCGGCTAGACTTTCTAGCAGCCTTTGGTTTATGTGCATTTTCATCTGGTGCATCTTTTTTAAGCCTACTATAATCAGCTTGTGAATGCTGCTGCCTGATGACTTTGGTAAGTGGCATTGTTATGAAGAACCTATCGCCATTCTTGACCTATACGAAAACATAGAATCTGCGTCTGAATCTGAAAAAAGTCCAACAGGTGAGGCCATTGGAGGTGTGCTTGTACACAAAATGAAAAATCTTGGTATAGATCTTTGTTCCTGTGTGGGTCAGGGATATGATGGTGCTAGTGTTATGGCAAGTAGTCGCGTTAGAGCAGCTGCTGTTTTCAAACGAGAAGCTCCAAATGCAGAATATTTCCACTGTGCTATGCATAGTTTGAACCTTAGTGCATCAAAGGCAGTTACAGTTATTGAAATTCAGCATGCACAAGATGTTGTTAAAGAAACCACATCATGCTTCAAACAGAGTGCTAAGAGAATGTCCTTGCTGAAGTCTTGCACATCTGCTTCAGATAAAAAAAAAAAACTGGTTAAGTTATGAGACAAGATTTGTGGAACGTCATGAAAGCCTTATAACCCTGATCACACATTAAGAAAGCAAACAAGCAAGCATTCTCTCTCTCTCTCTCTCTCTCTCTCTCTCTCTCTCTCTCTCTCTCTCTCTCTCTCTCTCTCTCTCTCTCTCTCTCTCTCTCTCTCTCTCTCTCTCTCTCTCGGAAAACAAATATGGCGTGTGACCGGTCCTACAGTTTTGAGCTCCGTGTTCTTTGTTAGAATTCCGGCAGTGTTATTGTGTTCCAACCCTTCGTTGTGTGCTGTGAGATATTATAAGACCACCTCTACCATTTTTTGTCATCACGGTGTGTGAACATTAACTAATTTAGTCTATAACTGTGAAAACATTATCCCTCCGACCTTCCTGGTCAGGGGCGGCCAAGTCTGCGCATGCGCAGTAAGAGGTTTGTGACGACATGGATGAATCGCTCTCCCCGCATACTGCCTCATAAATCCTGAACTCCTGTGAATAATCTTAACGTGTGGTAATCATGGACTACTCAGGGCCACAGGCTATTGCCATCGTTGAAGCCGATCTCGCTATGAGTGACGATGAAAATCCAATTAACATATGGCCCCCACTTACGACCTACAACCATCACGCTCAAGGGAATTCTCCTGCATCTGGCAACTCTGCACCACAACCATTTACCCCCGCTAAACGCACTCTAAATGAAGTCTCCAATAATAGCAGCCCACCACCTTCTCCTGCTGGTAAATCATCGAAGAAGAATCCAATGACAGAGCCACAAGCTTATGATATCACACCATCTCCCACCCCTACCCCCCCAATCTCGTCCTATACCTCGCCGTCACAGGCTCCTGCCTTTGCTCCCAGAGAGAAATATGTCAAATTAACTTTCCCTGACAACTCAAGCTGTGACGTGAAACTTCGGTGGCTCTCCAACGTTGCCAAGTCTTTCCGTCTCGATCGTGAGCTGGCTGAGGTGAAGATGTCAGCTATTACATCTCGTTTCGTCTATGTTTCAAGACAACGACCAGACATCATTAAAAGTATCACGAGTGGGGAAATATTATCTTTACGCCTAGTCATCCAGGACTCCACGGAAAGACCACGTAAATTCCCTACGTACCTCCTCACTCGATACCCTGTCAGCATCGATGCCTCTCATGCCAAGGAATATCCAGGGATACATACAGCTCGCAGATTCGTCCAAAATGGGACGCCAATCAACCGACTAGTCATCACGTGGAGCCTACTTGAACCACCGCCGCCTACCTTAGAGTTCCCCTTCCTACCTTTCCTCCCTCCCTGTGAGCTTCGCAAAATGAAAGATGAAATTCCATGGTGCTATAAATGCTGGGGCTTCAAACATATCTCAAGATACTGTTCCGCTCCCGCAAAGTGTGCCTGGTGCGCGGAGAATCATGACACTCGTTCCTGCCCTCACCGCCCACCCACTCCACCCACCACGTCCGACGACTCCGCATCTACCTCAGAACTTTCCATATCCCCACCACCAGACACATCCCGATGGAAGTGCCCCCGATGCCATAAACCAGGGGTCAACGTTTGGCATGGCTGTACTAAGCGAACACCCACGGCCACTTCCCAAAGACTTGGACCACCACTATCATCACTACCACCACCACTTCCAGCCACCTCTCTCACGACGCCCAGCACCACGGACTCTGCTGAAGTACAAGCTCTTCGCCAAGCTGTTGCATCTCTCGAATCCCGCTGTTCAGCCCTCACGAAGCGATTCGATGCCATAGATGCCCGTATCGAAAGTTTAGTTAACCAACAGGCTACCACAGCAACCACACTTGCCAGTCTAGTTGAATCTCACAAAGTTGTTATCACCTCTGTCACAGCCCTTACAGAGCGACTTGATACAGTTGCCTCCCATCTAGAGAAGCTCTCGTCGCCTTTGAACTCCTCTACCCATGCTCCGCCTGGCAGCGCCCACATTCAAACACCAACCTCTTCCGGCTCTCGCAAAGCACATAGTAATAAGATTCTCTGATCTCGTATCGCTTCACGTCATCTCCTGGAATGCTTTCGGAATACGCCATAACACGAAACTCACTGCACTGAAGACATATGTCCATCGCCATCACCCCCAGATAATATTTATTCAAGAAGCCTTTCCCGGTGGTGCTCAGCCATGCGACACGGCACCTACGCTGTCTGGCTATGTCTCGTACATACATCCAGCCAGGAATGGCCTCATTTCTTACGTCCACGCATCCATGCCACACAAGCTCCTTCGATGCTCCAAGGATACTACTATGACCTTTCAGTTAATTGAAGTCACTGTGGGCAATGGTAAACTTCGACTTTGCAACGTATACTCTGCCCCTGGTGTTATAAATCTTGTTGCCCTCCCAGTACCTACAAATCGTGGAGTGATTTATATGGGGGATTTCAACGCTCGACATCCTGCTCTTGGTGATGCCTCCCCTGTCCCCAACCGTAGTGGAATCCCTCTACTCAACTACATACATCGGTACCGACTCACACGATGGGAAACTGGTGGAGCCACACATGCACGTGGAGGCACAGTTGACCACATCATCACGTCTGGCCTCGTGCCATCCCGTGTCGCCTGTCAATCAATTCCTTCTCTCTTCTCCGACCATATTGCTCTTAGTTTATACTACTCCATACCATCTCGGATTCCAACTCCTCATCACCGGACCCGTATATCCATTCCTCCTAAATATTGCCCTACGTATATTTCGTACATCTCTAATCTCCTTCCCACATTTGACTTCCTATCCCCCGACGCACTATACACGTCCTTAGTGAATACCACACACGACTTCTACAGCCGCTATGTAACCAAAGCTCACCTACCACGCCGCCCTGTACCTCACTCATGGACGTTGGACCACCGTATTATCCAAGCGGAGAGAGCTACACAGACTACTGGTCATACTTTTCAGACGCAACCCACACCTGATTCTTTACATCAGTACCAAATAACACGGGATAATATGGTCGCCCTCCAGAACTGTGCCTACACAGAGTCTTGGCAGAAATACACTGATTCCATAAATCACCAGACTAGTATCGCGACCATGTGGCGCCTTGTAAAAAGGGTCGTTAAGAAGCAACCTCCCAGCGCCCTCCATCACAGTCCAGACGCCTACGCCCAGGACCTCATTACTTTATGGTCATCACAGTCACAGACTAACAATCTTCCTACGCATATCCAAGTGGCACTCTCCACTCGTCGCAACACCCGTAATCTCCATCTAATGGCTGCACTTCTCCACCCAGATGAAGAAGACGACGTCCCGATTACGGAGAATGAATTACGACTAGCCATGGCTAATACAAAAACTTCTGCCCCCGGGGATGACGGCATTACATACCAAGTGCTCCGACTCCTACTGGAAGTTCCTGGCAACCCCCTCCTTCGCCTCTTCAACCTCTGCCTCCTACGTGGACATGTACCTGCAGCCTGGACTTTAAGCACGATTGTCCCGATACCGAAACCAGGTACTGATAAATTCAGGCCCATTTCCCTAACTTCATGCTTCAGCAAGATGCTTGAACGTATCATCCTTGCCCGGCTCATGAATCGTCTACAAGGTCAACTCTCGCCGCAGCTGTATGGTTTCCTCCCACGTCGAAGTACGCACCACTGCCTTACTGAGCTCTACACCCGCCTCTCTCCCACCAGCGTAGTTGCCTTCCTGGACCTCAAAAGTGCTTTCGATGTAGCCAACCATGAAATAATTCTTGACCAGCTGGTTACCTTCGGAGTGCAAGGAAACCTCCTTCGATGGATTCGAGGTTATCTGAGTAACAGGAAGTCACGTGTTCTCTTTCGAGGTGTGTGCAGTTCCTACGAGCAGTTCAAACTCGGTACCCCGCAAGGTGGCGTGCTAAGTCCATTTCTTTTTAACGTCTTGATGCACCGCTTACTCTCATTTCTTCCTAACGTTCCCGGTACAACCCTTCTCTGCTACGCGGACGACATCTGCATCCATTCCAACTCGCCCGCTGACCTCCAATTCGTCCTAAATGGCTTCTACACGTCAACTACCGCTTGTGGTCTCATCATTTCCCCTGAGAAAAGCAGAATATTTTCATCTCGTACTCTCCAAGCACTACCGACGTTCAACATGGGAAGTGATGCTATCCCTCATTGCACACAGTACACATACCTTGGAGTACCAGCCCGGATCACTCCAGCCATACCGACTCGACAACGTATCCATCCCCTTGTTAATGATCTCTTTGATCGTCTGCAGGCCCGTTTTAACCCTATCAAGTGGCTTGCCACAAATTCCACCGGCGCTTCATTACCAATGGTCAGAACTCTATACACCACATTTCTTCGATCACTCGTTGACTACTTATCACCTGCCCTTTGTCAACTTCCCAGGAGAGCTTTGGAACCTCTCGAAAAATTCCAAAATAGAGTAATGAGATTTATCTTAGGTTGCCCTCCTTCGACTCGCATCGTTAACATGCAAAGTGAACTTGGTCTACCCTCGCTTGTAGAGAGAATATATGCTAACATGGCCATTCTCTCTGTAAAATGCCTCCGATCGCCCTATCTGTCCCCAAACTTTACTGCTACCATCAGAGCGTCGCTCGAACCTGACAGTGCACCCCGCCTCCCACTTCGACCAGGAGGCCGCAACCTCGTCACTACAGTGTACAACACACTCAGAAACCTTGACATTCACGTCCCTGAAGAAACGGTTGAACCCGACTTGCCCCCGTGGCGAATCTCCCTCCCTAACGTCACCTTCACACCAACCTCCAAAGATGACCTTCCTGCACTTCAAAAGCACTAGAGACCATCGACAGCGTATCCTCAAAGATCCCCGCAGCGCATGTCATCTACGTGGATGGCTCAGTACAGGCTGATGGAAGAGCAGCGTGTGCCATGTACTCACCCACCTTACAGCCACCTGTGGAAGCTAGATGGATTGGCCGCAGGTTACCTGTCACATCAAGCTCCACGTTTTGTGAGCTA
>NC_134778.1:29358292-29440792 GCF_046742065.1 Oratosquilla oratoria | reverse complement strand
GGAATTCTGTAAACACAGGCCTTATTGTCCGTCGATTTGCCGATGTTTATTATCGTTATTGTGATGTTTTTAATTTTACCACTGGTCTGGCATACTACTTCAAAATTTGTGGTTTTTAAAATACGTGTCAGGTTGGTAGCAACGTCGCTGGTTGGTAAAACGAGACGTTTGGCTGTCCTGCCGCCTACGGCCTTCCAGAATCTTAATGGCCTTTTTCCTGCATTCATCTAGAAGGAAATCTAGACAGTTTAATTTTAAAAAATTCTCCCTGATATACCAGCTCTCTTCTTCTAAGTATTCTTCAATGCAGTTTGACAGCGATGAGGATTGAATTACCTATGTGTGATGAGTAGGATATCGTCCACTTGTCGTATCCAGGTCACATGCTCGAGAACGATGATGAGCAGTAGGCGACACTCAGGTCAGGTCAAACTGGGGTAGCTGCTTCAAACTGAGATGGCGAGAGGTTGTACTTCAGCGATCAGCGCCGAAGAGGTACAATCTCTACGAAGTAGAACTGTTGCCTTAGAGAAGACTGTTGAGGGCCTTAAAGAGGAGAATCGAGTCTTCGTTCGAAGACCCAATACACGGACAATAATCCATATTTGGAATCTGGGTGTCATCAAAAGGCCCTGCATCTAAATATTACATGCTGACCTTAGCTTTCGGCGAACATCCCAACCCAACAATACCCAGAGGATACATTAGAGCCCAGGAGATATTATTCAAGAATCCTTCCATCAAAATCACCACCGATTACAAGGGAGGTAGAGTAGTGGTGATGGACAGCATAGATTGAACACGGAAGATGGAAGACCTGCTCAGTGATGGCAATGTGTATCGTGAAGTCTCCCAATCAGAGATAGACAACGAGACGAGGAATTTCACATATATGGTAAGAAAATTTCCCAAAACTCCCAATGCAGTCAAGAAAATCCACCTATTGCCGAACATTCCAAGTACATCTACGATGTATGGTCTACCCAAATCCCACAAAAGGAATACACCAATAAGACCCATAACATCAAAGAGAGTTCCCCCACAGAATGGCAGGTACATTGGCCAGACATCTGTTCCCTCTCTTGGGAAACATGAGTGGAGCACATGTCAAACACTCAGGAGACCTACTGGACAGAATCTGAGATATCTCCGCCCGCAATAATAAGTTGGCCAGCCTGGAAGTAAAATGCCTCTTCACATGTATTCCATCTGATAAGGTAATAGAGCTCCTTAGAGACAAAATCAAGAAGGAGAAAATCGACTTCACCCTGCCCCCTAACGACTCTGTCGATTTGATATAGCTTTGTGTGGAATTCAACTATTTTAAGTTCCAGGACAGCTGCTTCCATAAAAACTTTGGCATGGCCATGGTTTCTCCGTTGAGGGCAGTCCTTGCCAATATGTTTATGGAATTTTTAGAAGCAGGACCTTGTGCTGACATCGTTCCCGAGCATGTGACCTGGCGATTCAATCTTCATCGCTTCCAAACTGCATTGAAAGAGGTAGAGCCCACTATTCAGTTTTTCCTGAAAGAAGATATTAACGATTCCCTTCCTTTCTTCGGCACACAAATCTCAAAATATGGTTTATCAGCTGTTTACAGACATTTAGTCTACCTTCTCCTTAACCTTTCCTAATATTCAGTGGCCTCCCTCCTTCTATCTCTTTTCCTCCCTCCCTCCCTCCCCCCGTGTACTTGAAAAAGCTGTAACAAGCGAAGCATTGTACTAATAAAGGCTCCGTCCTTATATAGTGATTATTTCGCTAGATTTATCATCACCTGCCACTTTCACACACACACACACACACACACACACACACACACACACACACACAGATTTTTGAATGATTAAGTGAACTCCCGACGGCATCATGTAACCGTTCTCGCAGGCCAGGGATATGCCAGACACCACAAGATGTAATAATAAAAACAGAAAGACAAGTGAAAGAGAGTTGTAGGGATACTAGTTTTTGGCGACTTCTTTATGAATAAGTAGTTCAGAATTAGAGGGGGGGGGGTTCAAAGACTGGTAACAAAAGCGAGATAATAAGTTTTATCTAAAATATGAAAGTAGGGAGAGTAAAATACCAAATGTAGTAACTAAAGCTATTTCTAAATATCACCTTTCCTAGCTAATACATCCTAAGCTAAGATTCATTTTCCCTAGTTAAAACATCCTAGGCTAAATTTCACTTTCCCTAGCTAAAACATTCTAAGCTAACTATTGTATTATCAAATCTGTTAGCATTATGTATAAATTTATAACTTAAAACCAATTCGTCAACCTATGTATGTGTATGCGAAAGTTGAATGAATGGGAGATAGATTAGTATATTATCAAAAATTTGATTGTTATATCATATTTTGAGTGCATGTTAATTTCTGTGTGCAAGAATTGATTGTGGAAAATCAAAATAAAATAAACAACTGTTTTGGGCACGCTACCCAGCGTGAAATGCCTCACGCAGTCAGTCAGAGACAAGCGAGCATTCAAGTAAGATTACGAGTGAGAGAGTGAGACACATATTGTTATTTTCCCTGTGAAATTAAAAGTTGTGAAACAAGTGAACACTCCATCGTTTCTCTTACCACATTCATTGGATCTACAATAAATGGTGGCCACGGTGAGATACGAAATACGAAATAATTACGTGCTTTTCCCGCCCTCTCGCCCTCGAGTGTGTAGCCCAAGCCTACGGGACCAAGAAAGAACGCTACGAACATGTGTTTCAAGTATTCTACGTGCAATTCCAAGTTTCTGCCGACGTAACTGTATTACTTATGACAGATACCGGCATACGTGGCCTAATTCCTGCTCTCCAAGTATCTCAGCCCTGCAACACGGCATTGCACAGCTGCTTAGGGTCACCACCGCATCCACAACCACGTTTGTCAGACCCAACAGTAACACGCATCGATTTTATTTCCTGTCTCACCACTCTCACCCTCACCTCACAACACCGGATATCGCTGTCAATCAAACGCGTACGTCCAGTCGAAGCTCTCCACTCGTCCACTATATCTCAAAGTGGATTCCCGGCCAAACAGCGTTGCCAACTCATCCACTCCAGTTCTCAAGTGGATTTCCAGCAACGAGCGTTGACATCAACGCTTTTCCTCCTTCGACACGTCCATCACGGTGATTCATCCACCCCCACCGCGGAGCCAACTCTACGACCCCAACCACCTCCGCCAGCAGTGGGCACCAAGCATCCGCTCTCTCTCCACTCGCCGGACTCCTCCGCTCACCGGCACCCACCGCAGTCTCCCCGTATGTGCCCCTCTCCTCCACTCACCGGCACCCGCACGACTTCGTCTACGATACAAAACGTTTCCATTCGGTTCAATGCACCATCCTTCATCACTGACTTTATCTGAACTCTTAAATTCATACTCGTGTGTCTTCAAGTGCATATATTGCTTTCATTAAGTTTAACAGTGATAGTGTTTTGTCATTAACATTACTAGTGATAGTGTACCTTATTCCGAACATTAACTATGTATAGATTGTGAGAAGCGAGTAAATACCTTGGTGGATTAAAAAGTGTAATGAGGAATAGACATTTGGGAATGGATGTTAAGAGGAGACTGTATGAAGAAGTGATTGTGCCAACAGCACTGTATGGGGCAGAAACATGGAACATAAGAAAAGAAGAGAGAAGGAGTTTGAATGTGTTTGAGATGAGGTGTCTGAGAAAAATGAGGGGGGTTACTAGGCTAGATAGAGTGAGAAATGAGGAGGTGAGGAGGAGAACAGGGGTGGAAAAGGAGCTGGGAGATAGGGTTGATGAAAGAGTATTAGGATGGTTTGGACACATGGAAAGAATGAGTGAAGAAAGACTAGTAAAAGAGGTATGAAAGGCAGATGTGGAGGGAGTGAACATGAGAGGACGTCCTAGGATGAGGTGGATGGATGGGGTGAAAGGGGCTTTTGGGAAGAGGGGAATGTCTGTTGAGGAAGGACGGGAGAGGACAGAAGACAGGGATGAATGGAGAATGGTTGTATATGGATGATGTTGTGATTGCATGAGGTGGAATGGGCGGGTGGATGGGGGGTGAGGTAGTATGTGTGAGCAAATTTTGACGCAGCCCAAAGGGGTTTCTCCCCGTCCTCTCTTTTTTGCAATGGGGGAACGGAGAGGGGGGGGTCGCCGATTTAATAAAGCGGCCTTGCTGTGGATGTGCTGTGTCTTGCGACACTGCTTCTGACCCAGAGCAGTGGACAAGGTGCAGGGATGACCCGTCATTCAGGAGGTGCTCAGATAAGAGGGAGGGTGGAGGGGTGTGGAGTGTATTCAGGGATGGAATGGGTGGGAATGATTTTATGCCTTTTTCGTTTTGGCTACCTCCCTGGTTAGGGGGAAAAAGCTTTGGTATATATATGTACTATTTTGTTTTTGTTTTTTATTTCAATACTATTACTTACCTGCATTTTGTATATATATATATATGTATATATATATATATATATATATATATATAAATATATATATGTATACATACATATATATATAGCTAATTATTCCAATTTTTTCTTCATATTTCATTATAAGTTTTATATTATATTATACCTTCTCTGTGTACTTTTACTAATATCTTTCACTGTTTGCAGCCAAACCACTTCGCTTCCATACTTCCTGTGTTCTTCCATACCTCCTGTGTTTTCTTCTGTCTACAGCTCAAACCATCCTCTCCTATTTCTAAGGTAAGTGGAAAACTTTTTGGCAGTGTATAATTTCACATATGACTGACTTTCCTCACGATCCTTTTTGTAGCCCCTCCCTCAATCCTCTACTTTCATCCACGGAATCAATACCTTCATCTCTTGAGTAAAAGCAGCAACAACTGCAACAGCACTGTAGGAAAGAGGCCAAACGCAGAGTATGGGAGTCCAGTATATTTGACGTTTCTGATTTATATTTTCAATGAGGGATATAAACGCAGATTCTAAACATCTACGTTTCATTGTATGGTTTTCATGTTTTATGATCTTGGAATTACTCCAGTCAGCATTGTGGCCGGTATCGAATCTATGTTTAACAATGGCATTATTCATATTTATATTTTCATATCATATAAAGCAGAATAGTGGATTTTTTACAATAAACAAAACATTGGCAATTTTAGTTACCAAGTAACAAGCAATTTGCGCAAATTGTGTGTACACTATTTTAATGTTTGTTTCTCCCCGCAAGCTCGGGCTATAAAAGGTGTAAAATGTTTTTCAACTATGTTATTTCTGAAGAAGCCCTGCTGGGCGAAACGTCAAATATACTGGACTCCCATACTCTGCGTTTGGCCTCTTTCCTACCTTCACCTCTTCCCTCCACTGACTTCTTTTCTCTACTCAGTGTGCCACTAAACGACCTACCACCCCTCCCTTCATCTCAAGCCCTGTCACAACTTTTGAGCGCTACCACAATGGCTTCTTCCTCCACTCAAACCCCCGTTCCACAACTCATGACTATCGTACATGACACGGTAGACGTCCCGAAGTTTACAGGAAACAACATACCTACTCACATATTCCTCTCTAATGTCGACCAAGCTATCAATCGTAGAAAATGTTCTTCAGATCAGGAAAAACTTGCTGTTCTCCACGGCTTTGTTGATTCTGAGTCAATCGCTGGCGAAATTTTCCAAACGGATGCCTTTCAAGAATGCACTAGTTATCCCGCGTATGTAGACTTAATCAAATATTGCTTTGGCCAACACACCACCCTTGCTGTTCTCACTCCCCTATATGACTTTGCTTTCCAAATCAGCTCCTCCCCCCCCCCTTATGTCAGAAAGGAAAAAGCGGCACGAATTGCATCAGACCTTAAGGCTCAGTTAAAATCAACTCTTGCATCTTCTAAATAGGTTGATGCAGATGGAAAAATCCCCCTTAACGATGTTGCTTCCCTCATTGCTTACTTTCGATTTCTTTCTCTTCTCCATCCAGACACGTTCACCAAAACTCAATCTGTCCAATTCACTCAAAATATGACCAGACTCCCATCAGATTCAGAAGTCACCAAAGACACTAACTGATATTGTTGCCCAGCCAACCCCTGTTCCCAAACCTGCTTTCCCTGTTGCACATATTTCCAGATCTTCCTCTCGGCATAAATCCACTTTTCGCACCAGATCCACCTTCCGTCCTAGACACAGATCCTTCTCCCGTCACAATGTCATTTGCTACTTTTGCAAGAAACCGGGACACTATGCAAACCCTTTGATATGGTTGCAATTTACCTTCTCAAATTACCACTCACTTCTAGGGGAAATCAGTATCTGTTTGTGTGTATGGACCATTTTTCCAGATTCTGTATCATTGATCCTATTCCCGACAAAACTGCGACAACAATTGCAAAGACATTCATTGACAAAGTTATTTGCCCCTTCACTACTCCCAAAGTTCTTCTCTCTGACAATGGCACGGAATTCAACAATAAGATTTTTTCAAATATTTGCAAATCCTTTCAAATAACAAAATGTAATGTCGTTGCATACCACCCCGGTTCAAATGGCCTTGTCGAACGCCAAAACAGAAAGATTCTCAATGTTCTACAACACCTCCTTCTGACCTCCATCTCTCCTGGGATCACCATGTCCCTATGATTCAGTATTGCCTTAACAGTGCCATCAATAGGTCCATATCAGAGTCGCCTCACTTTGTCATCTTTGGTTCCGACAAGCGACTCCCATATAACCTTGCTTCAGAAATAGGTCCTATTTACGACCTTGATGATTTTGTGAAGGTTTCACTTTCAAATTTCAGCTCTCTCTTCAAGAGAATTATTCAGTCTCTTTCTCTCGCCAAAGACGAGATGGCCCGTTTTCACAATAAAAATACGAGAGAATCTAACATTGCAATAGGTGACATAGTCTATGCCCAGAACCATTCTCCATCCTCCAAGCTTTCACCAAAATTCCTTGGTCCCTTCCGTGTCCTCGCACTAGAACCTACGAACAAAATCAAAGTAAAACATTTACATTCAGACACAAAATCCATCATGCACCTGGACACCCTTAAGCTCTTCTCGCGAGATGTAGACTATGACAATGAACCTCCGACTCCCACGGACAACCTTCCTCCTTCCCTTCCCCATTCAACGTCCCCTGTCTCCCACCCATATTATCTTCGCAGCCGTCATACTTCCTGAACCTTCATACATCTAGCTGCCAAAATGTTCTCCACTACCGTCTTTTCCAATCTTCGATATTATACCATGTATATATATATATATATATATAGATATATATATATATATATATATATATATATACATATATATAACATTTCTTATATCTGCATGTTTATTTCAATATATATCTTTCATGTAAGTTGCATTGTACATCGCTGGGGTCAGCGACAGATAGCTGGCCGAGCATTATTGTATTATAAAATCTTTTAGCATTATGTATAAATTTAGAACTTAAAACCAATGCGTCATTCTATGTGTGTGTGTGTGTGTGTGTGTGTGTGTGTGTGTGTGTGTGTGTGTGTGTGTGTGTGTGTGTGTGTGTGTGTGTGTGTGTGTGTGTGTGTGTGTGTGTGTTTGTGTGTGTGTGTGTGTGTGTGTGTGTGTGTGTGTGTGTGTGTGTGTGTGTGTATGTGTGTGTGTGTGTGTGTGTGTGTGTGTGTGTGTGTGTGTGTGTGTGTGTGTGTGTGTGTGTGTGTGTGTGTGTGTGTGTGTGTGTGTGTGTGCGTACGTGTAATGGATTATTCCAGAACATAACAAATTGCCATTTTCTGTTTAGATAATTATCATTTTATTTTTGTATGCGAAAGTTGAATGAATGGGAGATAGATTAGTATATTATTAAAATTTGAATTATTATATTATATTTTGAGTACATGTTAATTTCTGTGTGCAAGGAATGATTGTGGAAAATTTAGATAAATAAGCAACTGTTTTGGGCACGCTACCCAGCGTGAAATAGCATCACGCAGTCAGTCAGAGACGAGCGGGCATTCAGGTAACATTACGAGTGAGAGAGTGAGAGACACATATTGTTATTTTCCCTGTGAAATTAAAAGTTGTGAAACAAGTGAACACTCTATCGTTTCTCTTGCCACATTTATTGGATCTACAATATAACTTTCACTTCCCCTAGCTAAAACATCCTATGATAGATATCACACTTGAGTGGTCTGGAATGGTAATATTCAATGCTGAACAGTTCAGTATTTACTACAACCATCTCAGATAAGGGTAACGGGACAGCCGGGGCCTTGAGACTTTTGGGGAGGGGGAGGTGTACCCCTTTGGAAGATCCAAGCAAAAAGATCGCTTATGAAACTCTGCTCTGCCTTTCTGTTGGCCTTGTCCAACATATGAATATAAGTTGAGAAGAGAGTGGTGACGTGGCTTGATAGTTTGAGCGGCGTTTGGAGGCTTAAGATAAACACGGCGGAGCAGCATAGCTCGCTCTCTGTGGTCTTCTTCTTCTTTATTTTGTGACAGGAGGTGTTTATATACATGGCTCGTGGCTAGGTTGCCGACGAGATATTATTTATTTACAAGGTGCTGTTTCAGCAAATATTGGAGATCAGGAAAGGGTTTAAATAATTTACAATTTGCATATACATATGTACAATGTTATAGTTTGTCCGAGGACATATCCTGTAGGAAAAGAGATTTTAATATAAATGGAAATATCGCTTGGGTTTGGTGAGGTGTCGATACCGGCGTCCAGCTGCTGGTTGGAAGGTTGACGCCCTGGTCCAAACAGTAGAGAGTTGACCACGGATGACCGCGGGATGACCCTTCCGTGACAAAGTGAAGTCAACTACCCGTTGACTCCTATATGCACCAAAATGCATTAATGCGTGCTGATAGATGTGTAGAGGCAGTAGATGAAGATCTAGGAGATTTTGGTAGTAGATTACGTCTTCTAGGAGGTCTAGACGTTCAACATGAAACAGAGGAATACAAGCGGGGACAAGAAGCCGGTCTTTACAAGATAGAACTTGTAAGACCCCAGCCGGCTTTTGCTTGTTCATAGGTTTAATAATATTTTAATGTTGAAGGACTTTATGACTCCTGGGTCGTAATTATATATATATATATATATATATATATATATATATATATATATATACATATATATATATATATATTATATACATATATATATACATATTATATACATATATATGTATATATATATATGTATATATATATGTATATATATATATATATATATATATATATATATATATATATATATATATACATATACCAAGGATTTTTCCCCCTTACAAGGGAGGTAGCCAAAAAGGAAAAGGCATAAAATAATTCCATCCCTGAATCCACTCCACACCCCTCCTCCCTCCCTCTTATCTTAGCATCTCCTGAATGACGGGTAATCCCTGCACCTTGTCCACTGCCCTGGGTCAGAAGCAGTGTCACAAGACACAGCACATCCACAGCAAAGCCGCTTCATTAAATCGGCGACCCCCCTCTCCGTCCCCCCATGCATAAAAGGAGAAGACGGGAAGAAATCCCTTCGGGCTGCGTCAAATTTTGCTAACGCATACTACCTTAACCCCCATCTCCCCGCCCATTCCACCTCATGCATCACAACATTATCCATATACAACCATTCTCCATTCACCTCGTCCTACCTCAACAGACATTCCCCTCTTCCCCAAAGCCCCTTTCACCCCATCCATCCACCTCATCCTAGGACGTCCTCTCATGTTCACTCCCTCCACATCTGCCTTTCATACCTCTTTTACTAGTCTTTCTTCACTCATTCTTTCCATGTGTCCAAACCATCCTAATACTCTTTCATCGACCCTATCTCCCAGTTCCCATTCCACCCCTGTTCTCCTCCTCACCTCCTCATTTCTCACTCTATCCAGTCTGGTAACCCCCATCATACTTCTCAGACACCTCATCTCAAACACATTCAGACTCCTTCTCTCTTCCTCTCTTATGTTCCATGTTTCTGCCCCATACAGTGCTTTTGGCACAATCACTCCTTCATACAGTCTTCTCTTAGCATCCATTCCCAAATGTCTATTCCTCATTACACTCTTCAATCCACCAAGGCATTTACTCGCTTCTCTCAATCTACATTCTACCTCCACCTTCACTCCACCTTTTCCTGACACATTTGCACCCAAGTATCTAAAACTATCCACTTCCTCCAGTCGCTCTTCCTTAATGCTCACTTCCAGTCTACTGCCACTTTCACCCCTTGTACATCTCATCACCTTACTTTTACCCATATTTATCTTTAGTTTTCTTCTATCACACTACCAAACTCTGTCACTAACTTCCTCAATCCCTCCTCCGATCCTGCCACAAAGCGCAGTGTCGTCCGCAAACAACAGCTGGCTCACCTCCCACTTTTCTCCATTTTCTTTAACCATCTCCAATCCCTGACCCACTACCCTTGCATTTACCTCTCACACTACCCCACCCATGTATAAGTTGAACAGCCAGGGCGACATAACGCATCCTTGACGAAGTCCCACCTTTACCTCGAACCACTCACTCTCTCCATTTCTAATCCTGACACAAGCTCTACTACTCTCTTGACAGGTCCCAGAAGCTTTCCTCCTATCCCGTATATCTGCAAAACCTCCCACAGTGCCTTTCTGTTTACCCTGTCGTAAGCCTTTTCCAGATCCATAAAAGACCAAATAACATCCTTCCCCTTTCCTATAGCTTTCTCTCATATCTGTCTTACCACAAAAATATGATCTACACAACCTCTACTCTTCCTAAATCCACACTGTTCCTCACCAATTACTCCCTCTGTTCCTCTCCTAATCCTCTCAATCAAGATCCTCCCATAAGCCTTCCCAACTACACTTAACAAGCTAATCCCTCTGAAACTACACTATCGGAGAAAAGAATGTTAAACGAAGATATGTATATTATTATTACTGTCTGTGATCCTATTCAGCGTGAAGAGGATCACAGTGATCGTAATAATACGTATCTTCATACAACATTATTTTCTTCGATACAGGGATCTATAGTGGTCATCTTACTAATGTATTAGAACATCTAATTCGCTTACAGAGGCATGTTCTGTATTTTACATCTTGTTTAAGTGAGGTAGTGGTGGGGAATCAATGAAATGAGTTATACAAGTTACCAATCCGTGAAAGGTTTCACAATCCTGTTATGTACACTTACATGAAGATGTTTCTATATTTCTTCCTCATCTTCTCGACCTTGGGCTGTCTTGGAATCAATGAGGTGTACAAGTTGCCCACGAATGGAAAATCCCATGGTCCTGTCAAAGAATAAACATTTAGTGAAAAAAAGACTATCAACATAGCATATGATACTGAGTTTTAGAGAATACTAAATGACTGGGCCGCTATGCAACCCTACGGTAATCTAGTATTTGCGGGCTTTTGGCGACTCAGTCGCAGGGTAATTCCCCTTTGCAGGTCCAATTTGTCAGCCCCGTTATCGTAAGTAGTTTATCGAGACAAGTCAAATGTTGCGTTTTTGCGGGAGTGGCAAAAACATCATCATTATATAACAAGAGGTAACTTCCCCATTATAAGGAAGGTAGTCATCCATGTCATGCACCCTTCCCCACCCTTGTCTACTTGAACTGTTAGAAAGAAAAACGGCCGATACTATGTTAAATTGAATGTTGATGGTAGGGGATCTCTCTCGAACAAATGCAGCTTCCAATATTTTTTCGTTTCCTTACGTTGCTGCATTGTGTGACTATTTTGGTAGTACTAACAATGGTTTCTCTATTCAAAACCGAATGGTGGTATTACTGATGGTGTTGCTAGATATCTCCTTGTTGCACACGAAGAGACACTCGTCTGTGGCAAGCCCTTCCTTACTTAATTGTTGTATATATTTATTGTATATGTATCTCCTTTATTGTATATATAACACTTCTTTATTATACATGAGTACTTAATATCAACATATATTTATTCTAATGTATTGTATAAGTAAGCCTATTTAGTCATTACATTATATAAGTGCCCTATACACAATTATATAACCGATTGTATATACGTCATTAGGCGTACGCTACAGGCGTATGCGTCCATGCCAATCTTACGTTCCATAGGTATTTAATATAATGTTACCCTCAACCATTATGCATGCATATTCCTCATTATATGTAATTGTTCCCTTGTTTCTGTATATCCTTATGTATATACCTAGAGATGTTTGTATGTATTGTTTTGCCTAATCTTTTCCCCGTCTGGCAACAATGTATCAGCAAGTAGGGCACGGGCGCGTCATGATGCCAAGGCTAGGCCCCCAAGCATTCGCTGGTGACAGATTATTTCCTGCCATACTTGTGTGTAGACCTACGCAATAAACTCCTACTAAAAGTATTGTGTGTTTGGCACTTACCACAGTGGTGATCCCGGAGTGACAGTGCCCAAGTGAACCTAATACCCAGTGCTCCGTACCTAAGTGATTTAGGGTCATACTGATTAAGTGGTTAAGTGCCTATGCGTATTCATAAACTATCACTCGTCACGCGCATGTAACTACGCATTTACGAACTTCAAAGTGCGCTAGGAATAATCGGAGTGTGCGGCATTGTTAACAGCCCTGATCTACACGTAACACGTATACGACACACAATACGTATACTGGGGAAACATCCGACAACACCATGAATCCCCCCTCTCCGCCTACAACCACTGTAGCCACTTCAACGACAGTAGCAGCAACAGGAAGCACTTCTTCCTCTACGCATTCCACGACTTCGGCCGCCGTCGCTGTTCGACCTCCACCATTCGAACATAACCGTCCCCCAAACGAAGTTCAACCATGCACTTGCAAACTTAACCATCCCAGTGCTCAACCAGCTCGACGACGATGTCGTTACTTCCGGTGACTACGACCGCTTGAAGAAGGCGCTAATCGACGTCCTTACCAGGTCTCCACCGGAACTCTTCGATGCCTTGGTCCACCAGAACAACACCATATACGGCAAACCAAAGACCTTCCTACGAGAACTTCGCACTATAGGGAAGCAACTCGGTGTCGACGATGACTTCATCCGTCTGAAGTTTTTATGTGCAGTGCCAAGTGACATCCGACCACTACTTGTGACACACGCCGGTTCCTTAGATGAAATGGCCCGCGTCGCCGATACTCTCATGGCCCATGGCCACGGAAACAAAGGGATAAGTGCGTCATCGGTGAACAAGCCTGTGCCAAGGGCTCCGCGGAGTGATAGTGTGCCAATGTTTCGTAGTAGTAGCCCCACTACACGTGTTTTAGCATCCACTACCTTTCCACTCGGATTAACTCCCTTCTACGAAGGTCAAAGACAACGAGTGTGCCGTTACCACCTCTTCTACGGCAACAGTGCTAGAACTTGCAAAGAGTGGTGTATATTGTCTTCCACTAGTGCTAACGTGTTGCCTAGCTCGAGCGCCACTTCACGCCCCAATTCACGCCCTAACTCACGTCCTTCATCCCCAGGGCCGCTGATTAACACGTCGGGAAACTCGATGGGCAGTCTGTAGAAGTATCCCTTGCAACCGCAGGACTACCTCTCGTCATTAGTGCCACTATAGGTTAAAAGAACTATGAATTCCTTATAGATACCGGTTCTCAAGTCTCTCTCATTCCCAACGACCCAAGTTTAACTCCACTGCTCCGTTCCACGGTAGTACAACTTACTACTGCTTCCAGTACCCGTATTTGTACGTACGGCGAAGTCGACGTGGAACTTGGGATTCAACGTATCAGACGTTCTTTTCCAGGGTCCTTTGTCGTTGCTGATGTCGTCCACCCAATTATTGGTACTGACTTTTTAATCCATAACTCAATAGTAGTTGATTGTAGAAATCGCCTCCTCTTTGATCCTTCTACTGCATGCACCATTCCCCTTAAGGCTTCTCCCCTCCCTATCTCTTCACACGCGGTACATTATGGGGATATCGATTCAAGAGCCATTGCTCTTCTTTCAAAATTCCCCGTACTTACCGCGCCCCGACAACTGTCTGATCCTCCAACACTATAAGGTACTATATGTCATAGAATAGATACAGGTGATTCTTCCCCTATATCCTTTAAAGTAAGGCCATTGACAGGTGATAAGCTCAAAGCGGCAAAGGATAAATTTCAATTTTTGCTTAATGCAGGGATCATACGACGCTCCAACTCACCTTGGGCGTCCCCACTTCATTTGGTTCCCAAAAAAGAACTACTTTCCTGGAGACCTTGCGGAGATTACCGAGGTCTAAACAATGTAACTGTAAATGACAAATATCCCATACCACACTTGCGCTCTCTCACCATATCACTTAAGAATAAGGTTGTATTCACTAAGTTAGACTTACAACGTGCATATCTGCATATTCCTGTAGCTGAACAAGACATTCCTAAGACTGCGGTATGCACGCTCTTTGGTTTATTTGAATTCTTGTACATGCTCTTTGGATTGAAAAATGCCGGAGCCACATTTCAGCTCTTTATAGATACCCTCTTAGCTAACGTAAACAACACGTTTACGTACCTTGATGATGTACTGATTGCTAGTGAGACCCTTAAAGAAAATATTTCAGATGTTCAAACTGTTCTTTCTATTTTGGCTCAGCATAACAGGCGACTTTCTCTCGACAAATGTCACTTCTTCAAGTCAAACCTTACCTTTCTCGGTTACGAGATTAGCTCACAAGGGATTAAGCCACCTAAAGACCGTACCACGGCCATTTCCGATTTCCCTTTGCCTCAGACTTTACAGGCTTTGCGCCGTTTCGTATGATCAATTTTTTTTTTTTTTCCATGATTCCTAATTTTGCAACCGTAGCCTATTCCCTTACTGAGCATGCTATGTTTAACCGTACTCCTTTTTGCGGTGCTAACGAAGTAAAATTATTGGCCTACGTACATACAAATATGGGTACCTCCCTTCACCTTCTAGGGCCCCAATCCGCCGCCCAATCATATTTAAGGTAAACTCTGGGCTTTGCGTGCCGGAAAAAAGTTGTTAGTGTGCCAGGATTCATACGCATGCCAAGGGTTACCCACCCCTGTTCTATGAACTGCATCTGCTAGAGAAAAAGAGAAATTTTGAAGAAAAAAAAATTGCACTATCTGGCGTCTAGACAATTTCGACCTATTTTGGTTAACTTATTTTCTGAACCAGGAAGGAAATGTTTTTATGAAAAAATAACAATGACAACAGATACATACTTGTTGTCAACTTGCCTCTAATGCTCCTCCATTTTGACTCGTATCTAAAATCTGAGATAAAAGTTCGTGCATCACGATGATACTACACATTAATGCGAGACCTGCCCTGGTTGCCGCGAATTCTTCTAAACGACATGACGTCACAAATCCACAGAGGCCTTCTAGCTTAAGATGTGAAATTTCGCCGATCACGTGTAGTCAATCTGCAGACGAATAAGCAGACTCGGTCATCTGTACCAGAGAAGTCGTTAATATAAATCTATAGGTTACATAGATCAATACTAAACATGATCGTAAATGTAGTTGCCAGACATCACAATCTGTTCCAGCTAGTATACACAACTAAACAGCATTACTGGGCAGCCAGTTGGTGCCTGTCCTCTGAGGAGAATTGATAGCTTTAGCGAACGATGCTGGTTGAAGTGGTACTCGGACTGATCTTCTTGTGGGCATTGTTCTTGGTCTGCAAGAAGCCTGAGGGGCTCCCTCCGGGTAAGTCACTTGTTTCTACCAACCTCACTCCCTAGAAGTAAACTGCACATTGTTTTTGTTGTGCTTTCTTAACTTGAAAGCAACGTCGCTTTACCCGATACTTTTTTTCATTTGTTTGTTTTATATCATCTACAAAAAAGATTGAAGGAATAGATGGCCGATGTATAAGATATTCTGATGACACATGTTTATTCTTACCTGTGTCCGTCTTGATTTCTTTCTTCCTTATCTTTTACGTCATAAAAAAACTCCAACCAGTGAAGTACATTGATATGGCTCGTTAGTAAACAGAATGTAGCAATGCATTTTACAGTGTCACTATCCTTCGCTTTATTTAATCCTTGTTTAAAAGGTTGTAATATTAACATAACCATATTTTTTCACAAATATTCAATGCTTACACAAGGTTGGAATTTAAAACCTCTTTTAGAGAGCAACAGGCTCCTCCACACACTCTCATCAACTGCAGACCCAAGCCTACTACCTTTACGTTTACCCCCTCACCACCCGATCCATGTACACACTGAACAGCCATGTTGACATTGCGCAACCCTGACACAGCACTATTTTCATCTCACACCTGTCACTGTCTCCATTCCCTACCCCCACACAAGCTCTACTACTCATGTAGAAATATTTGGCCTCCTTCAGCAAACTCCCTTCCTACCCTATACATCCATAATATATTACGTATCACCTCTTTTGTCAACCTCGTCATATGCCTTCCCAAGTCCATGAAAGCCCAAAAGACATCCTTAACTTTAACCGAAATTTTCTCGCATGTCTATCTTGTTACAAAAATGTGATCTACGCCTGTATATAGTCACTCGCCACTCATTCCTATTTCCAGATTTCTCCCTTCTTTGCTCCCTCTTTTTCAATGTCCCTTTCACCCCATCCATCCATCTCATCCTCAGTCGTTTCTTCAAGTTTAATCTCCCCACTTCTGCCTTCCACACCTATTTTACTAATCTTTCATCACTCATTCTTTCCATGTGTCCAAACAATCCCAATACTCTTCCATCAGCCCTATCTGCTATCTCCTTTTCCACCGCAGCTCTCCTCCTCACCTCCTCGTTTCTCACCCTATCCAACCTAGTAACCCTGTACATAGTCACTCTCCACTCATTCCTATTTCCAGTTTTCTCCCTTCCTTGCTCCATCTTTTTCAATGTCCCTTTCACCCCATCCATCCATCTCATCCTCAGTCGTTTCTTCAAGTTTAATCCCCCCACTTCTTCCTTCCACACCTATTTTACTAATCTTCCATCACTCATTCTTTCCATGTGTCCAAACAATCCCAATACCCTATCAACAGCCCTATCTGCCATCTTTTCCACCGCAGCTCTCCTCCTCACCTCCTCGTTTCTCACCCTATCCAACCTAGTAACCCTTACCATACTTTTCAGACATTTCATCTCAAACACATTTAACCTTTTCTTCTCTGCTTCGTTCAGATTCCATGTCTCTGCCCTATACAATGCCGTTGAAACAATCACCCCTATATACATCATTTCCCAATTACCTATTTCTCATGACACATTTTAATCAGCCAAGGTATTTACTTCCTTCTCTAAATCTACAATTTACCTCCACCTCCAATCCTCCCTTTCCTGCTACATGCGACCCGAAATACCTAAAGCTATCCACTCCCTTCAGCCTCTCCTTTTAGACTTACTACCAAGTCACTCGCATCCTCTCCCCATGCACATCTAATCACCTTGCTTTTACCCTCATTTACCTTCAACTTTCTCCTATCGGATACCTTTCCAAACTCCATTACCAACTCCCTTATTCCTTCCTCTGACCCTGCCACAAGCTCAATGTCGTCAGCAAACAACAACTGCCTCACCTCCCATTTTTCTCCATTTCTTTAACCATCTCCAGTCCCCTGCCCATAACCCTCGCCTTTACCTCCCGCACCCCACCCCCATCCTTGTACACATTGAACAGCCATGGCGACATGACACATCCCTGACGCAGTCCCATCTTTACCTCAAATTCACTCTCTCCATTTCTAATTTTAACACAGGCTCCACTACTCTCGTAAAAACTCTTGACTACCCTTAACAGGTTTCTCCCATCCCATATATCTGCAAAACCTCCAACAGTGCCTTCCTGTCTACCCTGTCATAAGCCTTTTCCAAATCCATAAAGGTATAAAAATACACTACACTTGCATTTGTCCCCATTTCCCTTGTAGAGTGGAATTATGCATGCACTCCTCCAGTTCTCTGGTACTCTGCCCTCCCTTAGACACACATTAAACAACTTCACTAGGCAGTCCACATTTACTGTACCCCCCGTCTTAAGACACTCTACATGACACCCATTTAACCCAGGCGCCTTACTCGTTCTCGTTATCTTCAGAGCTACCTACACCTCATCTTTTCTCATTTCTCTTCCATCCCTCTCCCATCAGTCATTTTCTTAGTGCCTCCTACTGCTACCACCAATTCCTCCTTATTCTCCTCTATATTCAATAGCTCTCTAAAATACTCTACCCATCTTTCATCTCTTGATTTCTTTCCAAGACATGATTTTATTATTTTCAAATTTTACATCTACTCTCTTTTTTGGCTCTTTTATATTTTGTTTGGCTTTTATTCTTTTTTCTTTATACCTCTCGTATTTTTCTTTCCTCCTACTTTGCAACCGTCCCTGAATACTCGCTTCTTCTTTTCTACTACCTTCTTCACTTTATCATTCAACCACTCACTATCTTTCCTTTTATTCCCTCCCATCTTCCTTGTTCCACATACCATTTTTGCACACCTTGTCACTTCCTCCTTAAAACACCCCCATTCCTCTTCTACACCTACTTCTACTCTATCCTTCACCACTTCCCACACTTTTCTCAGCTTTTCCATATTTTGGTGGAAGTTGAGAGTGGAGGATCAGTGGAGAAAGAGTAAAAGGGCGGAAAGTAGAGATGTGCTTAGAACAAACTGTTTAAATGAGGAGAAGGAACAGGGGTCAATATCTTACTATAGCAAAATTAATTACAATGATTATGGGAACCTAAATATGACAATGGACTATTCATTAAAGGAAACGTGATCCCATCAACCTCGATTCTTCCTTATCATGACCATCTACAAAGCTTCTTAAAAAAAAAATCGACATTAAAACACAAGAAAAAACCATTAGACTAAGAAAAAAAATTAAACATTGATTCAAGATCAAATAAACAAGGCGCGCCAATAGCAAGGCAAAGCCTTTGAATCGCATCGCATTGCAATGTGTCTTCTACCTCTACCATATACCACCTCACTGTGTACAACGACGTTACCTGTATGCGATATGTTATATGTTTTTTCATGATTACAGATATATCATCACTCAATATCTGTACAGGATACTTACGATAATCTATCTTTTGTTTTGCCAGGACTTTGGGGTTTTCCACTGATAGGTACCACAAAATACAAATCAATCCCGTTGCAGTCTGACATTAAGAAGCTGAACAAGAAGTACGGCGACATATTCATGTAAGTATCCTAGTATTTGTTAAGCAATACTCATTTTTGTTGTAACGACGAAGCGAATAAAAGCTTCGGGGCTGCCGTTGACACAAGTGATGTCGTGATGAAATGGATTTCAACACTTTAGTTTCTCAGCCTGTCCGACTCCTGAATACATCCAATAGGTTCACTCTCATTTTGCATTTTAAGTGCGTAGGAATGGTAGCGAGCGGGGTTCGCGCCACGTGGGTCTCGCTTCGAAGCTAGCTCTCGGCTAGATTTCAGGATGTAACGCTATGTCTATAGTCTTTCAGATAGATCACCCCTATCCATAGTCGATCTTTTGCAATGATTTTTCTTTTGGGTCGGCAGTGTTTGTGTGTGTGTCCCTAGCAGCTGCCACCTGTTTCTGTCTGATTCCTATTCACTCAGTCGTCCTCTTTACATTATTCTTTGGTATACATTGGTTTCGGGTATTCTGTAAACTTAATAAAGAAGAAACATGATGATGAAGACTCTATTTAACGTCACAAACTCACCCTATTAGAAAGCTAGGGCGCTGCCCCTTACAGAGGGTTTTGTGGCGTGGAATGTCCTTGGACCAATTCGCTTGCAGCAGGATTCGAACTGCGGTCACCTCGACCTTCGCCGCAAGTAGCGACGTTCAAACCCGCTCAACCAGGTCCCAATATACCCGTTAGGAAATCCTCGTTTCTTTGTACTGCTCTTGCACACCTGTCTCTAGAAATTAGCTTGTAGTAGGAGACAAATTGCGAGATTTTCATCCAGCAGTCTGCGATTGGTGTGTAGTTCGCCACCACGGTCTCGGATCACGTGTTGGACTCGTGATCGACAGTTATTACCCTCCCGTATGAGAGCTCAAAGCTTAGATATGACCCGATCTATGATTAATGTTGTGACCTTACACACACACGCACACATACTCTACACGCTTCCTTATCCACCAAAGTTGGGGTGTAGGCTCGCAGTACAGCAATGCTCTTATTTTTCAGCCTTGGATGGGTCTGGAACTCTGATAAATAAATTAGCGGTCGAGAGTTGTACCACTGTACCATCTAGCCGCGCGCGCGCGCGCGCGTGTGTGTGTGTGTGTGTGTGTGTGTGTGTGTGTGTGTGTGTGTGTGCACGCTCTATTCTCATGAAGTACTGTATTGCCACAATACCCTCCCTTTTGCCATTGCAGCCCAACTATCATTGAACGAAATGGGCGATAGCACATCGCAGTTACTGAACCAGACTACAGGGTTGCTCTCACTGATACAGGTGTTGTCTTAAACAGAAGTAGATAAGTAGATACATAAATAAATAGATGAATAAAAATCACGAAAGTTATAGTAAGGTGATTGATGATAATGATGATTCGAACTCCCCCTATCAGGAGACTATGACTGTGCCCCTTACAGAGGACTTTGTGGTGTGAAATTTAATGAGTCATATCCTTGGTCCAACCCGCTGGTGGTAGAGTTTGAACTGCAGTCACTTCGACCTCCGCTGCAAATAATGACGCTCTAACCCGCTCGGCCAGAGGCGAAATAGAAATGTAAGAACAGAGACACATAAGCAATAAACCACCCATACACAAAGCTTGTCACGTTAACACACCCAAACACATGCAGCTCAAGGCTTACTTAAAGGTGTTTTTTGCTCAGTGCGATTATCCAACTATCGCTCAACGATGATCTTTCATAACTCATTGATCATCGTCAAGCGATTGTCTAGAGCACTAATTCCTTGTCTTTAACGACTCTAGCTGTTGTCGCTCAAAGCAAAACAACATTCAAAAACAATAAGTTAGTGCTCTAGACCCGAGGTTCTCAACCTATCTTGACATGTACCCCATACTTATGAATTGCTATTCATTAACCTCCTGAAGATGGCTTCAACACTAAATCTAATTGTTTTGCATCCACTTACTGCTAGTGGTTTTCCGTCGGCGGACCCACTTTGGACAACTAGAGCATGGCCCACAGGTTGAGAACCACTGCTCTAGACAATCGTTTGACGATCATCGTTGAGCCACGACATTATGCCGGTGTCACACTATGCTATGCAGCGGCGCCGGATGCGTCCAAATTATGTTTGCAAGTTCAGTTAACTTAATAAAATCACCTGATGATTGTCAGAACTTTATATAACAAGCACCATCTCCCCCTGATTAAAAAACGACCATGACCTTTCGAGTCTAATGACTCGTAAGAGAGACTTTGCTATAACCAACAAGCCACAACGGTGGCGCCGGATAATGTGACACCTGCACTAAATATTGGCCGAAACCTTCACAGATTTACATTCAGAGGCCAAGTGATGGTTTCTGATTAGATAACCAACATACGGCAACACAAAATTCACAAGTCTAAAAATGCCATCTTTGGTATTTTGGTTTTTAGATATCTACTCTCATATCACTATTTCCTCCCCTTCTCTAAACATTCTGCCGAGCCTTAAGCATTGACCTATCAACATTTCCACTATAGAACGTTCTCTCCTACCTTAACTCAGCCACCCCTCCATCTACTTTTTCTCTGATGATCGTACCACTACCACCCTCACCCCAGCCCCCTTATCCACGAGTATTATTTCCTTGCTTTTACCCATCTCTTCTTTTTTTTCAGGGTTCGGATTGGGACGTCTATCAATGTGTTTATATGCAATTACGAAATCACCAAGGAAGTCTGCTCCAATTTGGAATTTGCACACAGACCAAAATGGTCACTTTTCAACTTCATGGGAAACGGAGAAAACATCGGTATGTGTGGGGTTTTTTCATGTCTCTTCTTTTGGATACTATTTTCCTTTTCTGCATTCTAAATCTCGAATGGAACACGAGTCTGTCTGTGACCATAACACATTCAACGAAATTACTCCTTATCCCTCATAGGCCTAGTGGGGAGTTACGGACAGCCGTGGCAGGACGGGCGCCGCTTCACCCTCCGACACCTTCGCCAACTCGGACTGGGAAAATCCTCCATGTCGGGAGCTATCCAGTTCGAGGCTCTGGAAATGACCAAGACCTTTGAAGGTCACGAGGATGGATATACCGATCTTGGCGTATTTATCAACGCCGTCGTGGTTAACATCATTTGGCAACTAGTTTCAAGTAAGTAATTCCTGGTTCTGCTAGCTTCCAGTGAGCAGGCCGGTCTATCAAGCGAGAAATGGTGGAAATGTGAGATTTCAACCTTCATTAGAGGTGCTATTGCTGTATACCATCCAGGTGCCTACTTGTGTTTACCACACTTCTTGGGGACCATTCCTCACAGTGCAATGTAGGTTCATGGCGTGTATTCCTCTCTTCAGATCAACGATTTCCGGCTGATCATGAGCGGTCGATAAGGTTCCATACACTCATGCGTGAGTGGCAAGATCATTTTGAATCCATCACCAGCCTAGACTTTTATCCATGGCTCACAAAGGTCCTTCCCGTTTGGGCCAAACACAAAATATTTGGATATGAAGTGATGTTCAAAATCCGGGACCAGATCGGCACTCACTTGCAGGTGGGCAATTGGACGTGAATTTAAATGTGTTTATTCAAATTGGTAATCTAATAACCGTAATAAATCTATAAATGTAGTTTTATGGCTAAGATTTTAAACTGGAGACCAGATACCAGCCTCGAGAGTGGAAGAGGGGAAGGGGTATGGAATTTGATACTATTCAAAGTGGCTCGTATTCGCTTAGTTGTAAGTTCGTATCCCGGAATCCTTTCCGATTTCCGGTAATGACTGCTACCTGCCCCAACAGTCCAAGCGCATAATAAGGCAAAGGTGACAGCCTCGGCCGAAACTACGCGCCTCCTGGCGTAGGCTCCCCACCCCACCTATACTATTCAAAGGTCTATAGGAAACTACCACTTGCTTATTCCCGTACCCAGTATTATTTTGGTTTAGTAATTCTCAGGAATGATCCCATATGCTAATCTACCTACTTTTCAGGAACTCATTGAGGAACATAAGAACAGCTTGGATCCCGCCAGTCCCCGTGACTTTATTGACAATTTCCTGATCAAAATTGAATCCAGCAAGAACGACCCCGACACCATCTACACCGGTTCGTACAAGTCTGCCTCTCATTTAGAGAAGAATACGTGGTCTGTTTTCTCACAAAACGACAATATAGAATTTACAAAAAGATGGATAACATCAAGTTTGTTTTATCAGTTAAGAGTTTTGTTGTTTTATGCTGGCAGACCACGTCGACAGTAGACGTCTTGTTCTACAGCAATGTCAGACGCAGAAAAAATGCAACGAACTAAACAATCACCCAAGCAGTCAAATAAAACATACAAACAAAATAACCCAAAGTAACCAAACTGCGAAAAGTTTATTTCATGGCAGAGTAAGCTCCATTTGAAGACGAGACCATAACTGTCGAGAGTTGCCATCTAACAAGTTTATTCCATCTTTTCATTATGCAACTCCCGAAATTGCTTCTAGTTACATGCATGTTAGATCTACGTCCTGACAACTTGAGCCCATTGTTTTTTCTCTCTTTAGTATCTAGTGTGATTTTTTCAATTTTGAAGTTATTCTATCTATATACCAAGAGATTTTTCCTTTTCTAAGAGAGGTAGCCAAGTCAAAGGCATCTACGTACTCCCACCCGTTCCACTCCCCTCCACCCCCCCTTCCTCTCTCTCATCTTAGCTCCTCATGGATGACGGTCATCCCTGTACCTCACACCCTACTGCCCTGGGTCAGAATCAATGTAGCGAGACTCAGTATATCCACGGCAAGGCGCTTCACTTAATCGTCGACACACCCTTATCCGTCCCTTCATGCAGAAAAAGAGATGACGGAGAGAAATAATTTCGGGCTGCGTCAAAATATCATTCATACATAATCACCCCGTACCCGCCCATCCCCCACCCCTTCCTTACTTACATAACAGTACCATCTATACAAAGTCACTCTCCACTCATCTCTATCTCCTGCCTTCTCCCTTCCTTGATCAACAAACGTTCTCCTCTTTCTCAATGCCCCCTTCACCCTATCCATCCATCTCATCTTCGGTCGTCCCCTCAAGTTCACTCCCACCACCTTTGCTTTCCACACCTCTTTACTAATCTTTCATCACTCATTCTTTCCATATGTCCAAGCCATCCCGATAATCTTTCATCAGCCCTGCCTGCCATCTCCTTTTCTATCCCAGCTCTCTTCCTCATCTCGTTTTTCACTCTATCCAATCTAGTAACCCCTACCATACTTCTCAGACATTTAATTTCAAACGCATTTGAAAATTTCCTCTCTTCCTCTCTGAAGATGATGGGAACAGAGAAAGCACCTGGGTTTGATAGGTGTCATGCGGAGTGTCTGAAATGGAGGTACAGTAATAGTGGACTGGCTGTGAGGTTCAATGTGTGTCTAAGTGAGGGTAGAGTGCCTGAGGCCTTGAGGAGTGCCTGTATAAGGGTTACAAAAGATTACAAAGGAAGAGCATGCCGACAGGAGACCTTTTGGTCCATAACTAGGTCGGATACTGGAAAAATTATAATAAATAAAATAAATAGATAAACTAATCAATAGAATTAATAAATAGATAATGATAAAAACAAACAGAAAATAGCAATAATCTATAATAAATAGTAAGTTAATAGATAATAAAAACGGTTAAATAATAATTAATAAATAATAGTAGATAAGTAAATAGAATCGAATAAAACAACTGGTACGCATTACAGCGTAATTGGATCTTAAAACTTCGAACCATACTACATTGCACTACCTCTGCAGGAGGTTTATTCCATTTATTTACAACATGTTTGGCGACGTTGTTTCAACCAACTTCCAAATTAAATCTAAATCCAGACAGTTTGAAACCATTATATCTTGTCTGATTCACATTCAGTGTGAAAATTTCATCACTTTTTGTATTGTCAATTCCCTTTAGAATCATAGAGACCTGTATCGAATCACCCCAAGTCTACGCTTTCTTTTTAGGGAAAATAGATTCATACGTTTTAGTCGATTTTCGTATGATTTCTTTCTGAAATTTGAAATTAGTTTTGAGGCTCGCCGTGGTACTTTTCCCGATCTGATAATGTCTTTAATGAGATTTGTTGACCATACGGATACAGAACATTCCAAATCTGGACGAACTAATGATTCATATAGTTTGTTAATGAGAGATGGACTTTTCAAATCAAAAGATCACGCAATCAGTCCCAGAAACTTTTTTGCTTTTTCTGAGGCGGAAATACACTGCTTAGATGATTTGAGATCATTACTGATAATTACGCCGAGATCCTTTTCACTATTCACTTTTGTTAACAAATTTCTAAATAACTTGTAATCGTATTTGTTGTTATTTTTACCCATGTGCATAACATTACATTTACTTGGGTTAAATTCAATTAGCCATTTTCAGACCATTGCTGTAGTTAATCTAAATGTTCTTGAATATCTAACTGGTTTAAGTGATCATTTGCCATTCCGTACAGTTTTGTATCATCAGCAAATTTGGATACAATAGATTTTAGTCCGTGGTCTATATCATTAATAAGTACTATAAATAGAAGTGAACCAAAAACAGAACCCTGAGGAACTCCACTCGTAACATTTTTCCATATAGAAGTTTGGCCATTTAGAACTGTTTACAATAGTTTAACCAACTTAATAGGCAACCACTTGTTCTGTGTGAAGCTAATTTAGTAAGTAGTCTTTCGTGCGGGACGGTATCAAAAGCCTTCGCAAAGCCCAGATATGTTAAATCTATATTGTTTCTTTTGTCATAAACTGAGACGACTCTGTTGTAGAATTCAAATAGGTTAGTCACACAAGAACGTTTTCGCCTGAATCCATGCTGGTTATCATTTATCAAACAGTTACTTCCTAAACGGTTTTCGATAGCATCTCTGATGATAGTTTCCATCATTTTTCCTACGATTGAGGTTAAACTTATAAGCCTGTAGTTCATTGGCTTTTTTTTTCACCTTTTTTTAATATGGGGGTAAAGTTCGCTAACTTCCATTCTCTTGAGACATCTCCGGATATGATTGAAGCGTATAGTTCCGCTTTACACAGGAAAAGGGGACCAGTTTGTTTATTTTAGTTGGGAAGGCTTATAGGAGGGTTTTAATTGAGAGGCGTAGGAGAGAAACATAAGGAGTGATTGGTGAGGAACAATGTGGGTTTAGGATCAGATTTTTGTGGTATCGGAGATATGTGAGAAAGCTTTAGGAAAAGGTAAAGATGTTATTTGGGCCTTTGTGGATCTGGCAAAGGCTTATGACAGGGTAGACAAGGGGGCACTGTGGGAGGTTTCGCAGATATATTTGATTGGGGAAAAGATGTTAAGGGCAGTCAAGATTTTTTACTAGAGTAGTAGAACCTGTGTTAGAATTAGAAATAGGGAGAGTATTTTGAGGTAAAGGTGGGACTGCGTCAGGGATGTGTCATGTCGCCATGGCTATTCAATGTGTACGTGGATGGGTTGGTGCGAAAGATATAAAGGCGAGGGTAATTGGCAGGGGACTGGGGATGATTAAAGAAAATGGAAAGAAATGAGAGATAAACCAGTTGTTGTTTGCTGATGACAATGCGCTTGTGGCAGGGTCAGAGGAAGGATTAAGGGAGTTAGTGACGGAGTTTGGAAAGTTATAAGATAGGAGAAAGTTAGAGGTAAATGTGGGTAAAAGTAAGGTGATGAGATGTACAAGGGTAGAGGATGCCAGTGAGTTGGAAGTAAGTCTAAAAGGAGAGAGGCTGAAGGAAGTGGATAGCTTTAGGTATGTCGGGTTGCATGTAGCAAGAAAGGGAGGAGTGGAGACGGAGGTAATTTGTAGATTGAGAGAAGCCTTGAAGGATTAAAAAGTGTTATGAGAATTGGACATCTGGGAATGGATACAAAGAGGAGATTGTATGAAAGGATGAGTGTACCGACAAATTTTTATAGGGCAGAAATTTGGATTTTTTATGTTATAATTTACCTTAAATTACGAAGACCTGTACGAAGTACCCTCCGAGTAATTGCGTTTTTAGAGTGGTTTTCGTATGATTTTTTTTTTTTTTCATGGGTTTTATGGCTCGCCGCTGTACCCCTTTCAATCATCATATATTTTTTTGTGATAACTAGAGTTTTGAAGCAAAAAATATATAGTGCTATCGATTCTATAATGATACTTCAAAGACGGAAATGCAGTGGTTAGGTGACCTTGGGTCTACAAATAATTAAATCAAGGTCATCTTTAATTTGCACTTTGGTTAAAGATTTTTTCGCGAAACTTTAGGTCGTATTTATTGTCATTTTATCTATGTGCATAGTTTGAATTTGTTTAAGTTCAACTTCATTGGTCACTTTTGGGACCAACTCTATAGTTTTCTAAATCCTATTAAATGTCAATGAAATTTAAATAGTTATTTCCTATTCAACGCATCTTGGTATCATCAATAGTACCACGGATTATGTCAATGACATAATGTATATAGATAACTGAAGTGACCCGAAAACAAAACCATGAGGAATTCCATCCGGAACATATATTTAGAGATAGCATGCCTTCGGGATCTTTATGAAAAATAAGGAACACATTGATATTTGTCTAGCGTTATCTTGTTTTCATCTCTTCACACCTAGAAAAGAATCTAAAGTCGACGATTTGGGATTTGTTTGATGCCGGGAGTGATACGGTGTCGACGACCATCCGCTGGACTCTCCTCTACATGGCTCAGTACCCCAAGGTCCAGAAGAAGGTGCAGAAGGAGATCGACGAAGTTGTTACCTGTGGGGAACAACCATCATGGGAGGACAAGAAGAGGTAAGAACCTCCTTTAAAGAAATTTCTTTTATAGAGTTACTAAATTTATTCTTTGAGTATATAATTTCATTTTCTGGTCTTGTGCCTAAAGAAATTTTAAATTTTATACATATGGTCAAGTGTTAGTCTGTTCGTGAAAATTACAATTGATAATAATAAAGGTGAAAAATAGTATCATAATACAATTTACACCATGTACAAAAAAGATAAACAAACCTTGCTTCAATATATATATATATATATATATATATATATATATATATATATATATATATATATATGTATGTATGTATGTATGTACATTTCCTCTTCTCGTGAGTACAGGATGCCATACACAGAAGCAACTATAAATGAAGTTCACCGAATCATCTCCCTTGTGTCTCTTGGGCTCATGCGTTGTTCAGCCAGTGACACCACGATCCGAGACTACAGTATCCCCAAGGTAACTATGGAGTTTGGGGTTGGGTAAAATCAAGAGGCTTGGATCACAGTTGACTGTCAGCCTCGTTACCTTACATACAGTTCGTAGAAGGTTCCGGTCCCTTTATATCCTTTGTTGGCATAGTGACGGGCGTCTTTCACTCGATACCTGAGTTCGAAACTCGGTCACGACTGTTGGATTTTATTTCCAGAGTAGGATAGGAGTGACAAATTTTATTCACATCAGTATAAGTCGTTACTATGCAATGGTGTGCGAGATGGGCCCATTGATTAATAGAATACTGACTAGGACATTCTTCCTCAGACCCAAAGTCCACGTGAGGGACATCAGTGGCTGTTGGCCTCTGAAACGATCAATTTTCATGGAGTTTCAAAATATACTCTATTCATCTTCAACTGAAGAACATTTCTTTTCTAATACTTTTTGAATGGTGAAGTTTTAATTTTCCAATTTCATACTATTGTTTTTTTTTTTTTTTTTTTTTTTACTTTTTTCTTCATCTTCTTCTTCGTTTTCTTTCATTCTTCCTATCTTTTAACATAATTATTTTACCCAGACGGCAACGGTTATCTAATGAATCCCTGCCAGATGAGGATGGTCGTACTTTGGATTTCCTCGTATGAAAATTACATAAATCTTTTTCATGTCCATTTTCATTCCGTAGGGTACCATTATCTACCCTGTATGCTTCTCCTGCCATCATGACGAAAAGTATTGGGACAAGCCGTCTGAGTTTCGACCAGAGCGTTTCTTGGATGAAAACAACACTTGTGTGATACCACGAGAAGGATTCCTTCCTTTTGGCGTGGGTGCGTCTGGAACATTTTTTATCGTTTCCCTTATTCCTGAGCATTCTGTTTGAGGCCAGGGGATTTATTCAAATCATTGACTAACTAATCCACTTTTTTTCAGGACGTCGGCAATGTATCGGGGAGCCCTTGGCAAAGATGGAGCTTTTTATCTTTGTGACTACTCTTCTGCAGAAGATTACCTTCTCACCGGGTCCCGAGGGCGTCAACCTGAACCCAATGGACATTCCGATTCTTAACTACCCAAGACCCCAGAAGCTGAAGCTTAGTATCCGCAAAAGTTTTGATTCGTAGAAAAGAATGTAAAACTATTCATCTCTTTTTTGTCAGATTACTCCTGCATATTTGTCAGTCATATTTCTGAAATAACTAGCGCCAACACCGATTCCTGTGTAATTACACCTTACCTTTCTTTGGTCCAAATCATCCCCTATAATTGATGTTCTCATTTTCATCCTCCAAGAAGTCTCATTTACTTTAACATTTAATTTCTTATGCCAACTTTTTTCCAACTTTCACAATCATGCTTGCGGTACTTCAAAGCTGGTTATTTCCCTGGTGCTAAATTTATTGAGGTGACCCATCTGATCTTCTTCTCTGTCCGTAACTATGTCACAACAACATTTGTTAGAGGTATCTTTAGGTAATTTTATGTTCTGAGTCTGAGTCAGCATGTTTCTTTTCAGGGCCTGCATTCATTTACATCTAAATAATTACATCAATAACATTGATCTAAGGAGAAAAGTATTCTTTCTAATCTATTTCTCAAGGAATGGAAGTAATGTTAGTTTCCAGTTGAAGGGGGTTTTGCCCTTACCAACTGAGTTTTTGTGCATTACTATGGCTTAACTCTTTCACATTTCTTCCCATAGATATTTTGCTTAGCCTCATCTTCATATTTTCCTCTTCGTCTTCTTTTTTTAATCTTCTTTTCAATGTGAAATTCCTGAGTTTTTCTATCTGTTCATCCTCTTCCATTTTTTCCAGGCTCATATTGTGTGAATATAGAGAGGAGAGATCATTTTATTCCTTTAGTGCTTTACATGCTTTTATTTTATTCTACATCTAAAGTGTAACCACTTTGAAAATTAAAGATGACTAAATTTACCGGAATATGTCTTTAGTACTTCCCGAAGTCAATAATAATTAAATGAATTACACAAATACTCTTTCATTTTTTATGTATTGTAATTTAGAATCACTGATCCTATACCCAGAACGTCTTGACTTCTCGTAGGAATTTTCCCCTTAGGGCTACAGAGAGTAGGATGCCTAGTCCCATCCTCCGTCCCGTTTTAGCCACCTTTTATGACCTGAGTAGGAAAAGTCGGTGGGAGTATTCTTTCTTTTCCTACCACAGGGGGATTAGGCGAAAATCTAAATATATATTCAGAGAAGTTGCACAGAGACAGTATTAAGAGTGGGGGCTCAGCATAACGGAGGGACACTCGCAGTACAATAAAGTAGCATCATATCTTTATAAACAGATATTTCCTCAAACACAGACAAAAGGATGTGTGTCTCTAGTCCATAGGGGCGCCCCGTATAGATCCTAAAATATCAGCTGTATGCTACTGAGCAGATTTCTACTGTACAATAATATGCAGCCAATACCCCAGATGGGAAGGCAGGGGTGGATGGAGTGAGCATGAGGGGATGACAAAGTATGAGATGGATGGATGGGATGAAAGGTGTGTTGAACAAGAGGGAGATATCTGTGGAGCAAGGAATGGAGAAGACAGGAGACAGGGGTGAGTAGAGAACGGCTGTATATAGATGATATTCTGATGCAAGGAAGAGAGTGAGTGGGGGATGAGGGGTTTTAGGGAGTGATTATGTGTGAACTATATTTTGACGCAACCCTAAGGGATTTCTCCTCGTCTTCTATTTTTTCTGCATGAGGGACGGAAAGGGATCGGGTCGCCGATAAAGTAAAGCGGCCTTGCTGTGGATGTGCTGTCTCCTGCTTCTTACCTAGGGCAGTGGACGGAATACAAAGATGACCCTTCATCCACGAGGAGCTAAGATGAGAGGGAAGAAAGGGTGGTGGATTGGAGAGGAATGGATGGGAATGAAACGGGTGAAACTGGGCATATGCCTTTTGACTTTGGCTACCTCCCTGGTAAAGGGGAAAAAGCCCTTGGTATATAGATAGTTACAATACCCAAAACGTCGTCTGCTTCATCTATTCTCGTAAAACCTATCCGTGGCGCCATTTACTTTGCGATGACGTCAAAGATTCTGTTCATTCTTCATGCATCGTCATTGTGATTGATGAATAGTAATCCTGCCAAGTTCCGCAGGCTACTTAATATCAAATTTAGAATTTATGAAAATGAATAAAGAACAAATGAGGAAAATACACGATTGGGAAGAAAGGAATTGGAGAAAATAGATGGAGATTAATAATACATTAATAACATAAAGATCTCAGAGAGAAAGGAAAAAGAAACCATATAAGAATCGCCCAGTAACAATGATATAATCCACGTACTGAACATACACGAAATGTTACAAAAATAATAAATGGCTTGTTTTCAAACATTATGCAAAACATATGATAAGAGATTTCGTTTTTTAGACGTTTTCATTAAATTAATCAGATAAATAAGCTTAGAAAAAATAAAACCTGGAGAAATGATAAGTGAATAGCATAGAACAACATAGAATAAATGTAATGAAAGGGGAAAAAAAGACAGAAGATAGGGCGCCCAATACAGAAATAAATATAAATATAAAAAAAAAAAACACTTGTCATTTGCTGGAGCGGAATGGTATGTTCTTAGAGATACTTGTAATAAAGCTAACTTGTCTTGCAAAGAGTAATTAGTTATATCTAGTAGTAACGTATCACCATCATCAACCTTCTTACTGGCACACTAAGGCCGAGATGAAAAAAAATATATATTACGTTGTAGAAATCATTGTTTACAAAGCTTCTATAGCATCCACTAGGCATAGTGTGAATGTGACGCAGTACAGTATTTTGTATACGAACACAATGCAAAAATATTGAATACGTCACGTACCCTTGCTTTTTGAGTGCCCAAAGGCAGCATTGTAGAAGCAGCATGCACACAGGTAAGCACCAATGATGCACCAATATAAAAACTTCTTCACAGAGATATTTCTATCCACACATATTGCCTGTTGTCAGAGATATTCAGGGAGAAGAAACTACTCTCAAAAGGCGATGAAACGTTTCACTGTCACTGAAGGAATCGTCTGTTTCGCTGCACGACGACATCGTTAATCGAAATGGCTTAGGTTGGTATGCATCGTGACGTCATCAGAACTAATACCAAGAGATGGCGTTGTATGCTGTGTTTCAGAATGCAAATTAGCAGACGACAAATATTTTCGTCAAAATGTCCCGCAAAAGCTACTTTTGAGATAAGATATCTATTTTAAACATGGTTCTTGTGAGAATTAATAACATTACGAAAGAAAAAAAAATGCAAAGTAGTACCTGGGCATGGTGGTTACCCTTTCACTCTGCTCACCGTAATTTCATTTTACAAAGGATTACAAAGGCGGAGCATACCGACAGGAGACCTTTTGATCCATATCTAGGTCGGATGCGAAAAAAAAATCATACTAATAATGAAATAATAAATAGAAACTATAATAATGTAAATAACAAATAAAATACATAAATAAATGCATAGGTATAGTTAAATAATAAACAAACAGGTAAATAGTAAATAATAATAAATTGACATATAACTAATAATAAATGAAAATCAGATAGACAAAAGATAACAAAACAGAAACAAATAATATAAGATAAATTATAATCATTACAGCATCTTACTTAGGTATTTATCTAAATGATTCTTAAAGCTTCGAACTGAACTACATTGCACTACCTGTCTATTTCCGGACAGTTTGAGACCATTATTTCTTGTCTGATTCTCATTCAATGTGAAAATTTTGTCATTTTTGATGTTGTCAATTCCCTTTAAAATCTTAAAGACCTGTATCAAGTCACCTCTGAGTCTACGCTTTTTTAGGGAAAACAGATTCATGTGTTTTAGTCGATTTTCGTATGATTTATTTTTGATATTTGGAATAAGTTTTGTGGGTCGCCGTTGTACTTTTTCCAGTCTGTCAATGTCTTTAATGAGATTCGGTGACCATACAGAAACAGCATATTCCAAATGTGGACGAACTAACGATTTATATAGCTTGTTAATGAGTGATGGACTTTTGAAATCAAAAGATCGCGCAATCAGTCCCAGAATCTTATTTGCGTTCTCAGAGGCTGAAATACACTGCTTGGATGATTTGAGGTCGTTACTGATAATTACGCCGAGATCTTTTTCACTATCCACTTTTGTTAACGAATTTCCAAATAACTTGTAATCGTACTTACTGTTATTTTCACCTATGTGCATTACTTTGCACTATCATTTGTTAATACAATTATTCCAAGATGTTCACTAAAAATCATACTAATAGTATTAATAGAATAAACAAAAATATTTCACGATGAATAAGCAAGGTGACAAGCGTACGTCAAGAGGCACTTAGCTCCGACCGAAGCCGTAACCTTTGCCCTGTGCGCTGGACTGTTGGGGCAGCTAATATAGTTACTGCTAGTAATCATAGAGGAGTGCAGGTCTCAAAGCCGTGATTAAGAAGAAAGAGAACAGCACGCTTCCGATGGCGTCACTATTGCACCTGAAGCACATTAAACTTGGACACTGGTACAATATATATATATATATATATATATATATATATATATATATATATATATATATATATATATATATATATGTATATATATATATATATACATATATATATATATATATATATATATATATATATGTATATTTATATATACATAAATATGGTGAAAAATATAATCTTCAACTTTTAACTTCTTAGTGCCCCTAGCCCTTAGCACAATGAAATCATTATTTCTGTTCATTGTTTCTAAAGCTTTTAGTATCTGAATTTAGCTGTTCTACGGTTTTGACTCATTGGAATGATGTGATCGTGTCATATTCAGTCATAGTACACCGTATGCTCGTTTTGACAAAGAAAGTTAATTTATCTTTTTATTAGTTTCATTATTTGTTGTTCTTATATTTCTTATTTCTTATTTTTATTATTTTTATACTAAATTGATATAATTTTGTTATGAAATCTGTACGTGTAGAATGCATAAGGATTGTGTTGACATTGCACTTATATTGATACATATATTGATATTGTTCCTTTTCTTAATGATACATTAATTTCAATCAATTCAGTAGATTCCTCCAGATTATACTACAGTTTCCTTTTTTTCACCTTTACCTCGAACCACTCACTCTCTCCATTTCTAATCCTGACACAAGCTCCTGACAGCTCCTAGAAGCTTTCCTCCTATCCCGTATATCTGCAAAACCTCCCACAGTGCCTTTCTGTCTACCCTGTCGTAAGCCTTTTCCAGATCCATAAAAGACCAAATAACATCCTTCCCCTTTCCTATAGCTTTCTCACATATATGTCTTACCACAAAAATCTGATGTACACAACCTCTACCCTTCCTAAATCCACACTGTTCCTCACCAATTACTCCCTCTGTTCCTCTCCTAATCCTCTCAATCAAGATCCTCCCATAAGCCTTCCCAACTACATTTAACAAGCTAATCCCTCTAAAACTACACTATCGGAGAAAAGAATGTTAAACGAAGATATGTATATTACGATTACTGTCTGTGATCCTATTCAGCGTGAAGAGGATCACCGTGATCGTAATATACGTATCTTCATACAACATTATTTTCTCCGATACAGGGATCTATTGTGTTCATCTTACTAATATATTAGAACATTCAATTCGCTTACAGAGACATGTTCTGTATTTTACATCTTGTTTGTAACTCAATGAAATGAGTTATACAAGTTACCAATCCGTGAAAGGTTTCACAATCCTGTTATGTACACTTACATGAAGATGTTTCTATATTTCTTCCTCATCTTCTCGACCTTGGGCATTTAGTGTAAAAAAAAAAAAAAAAAAAAAAAAAAAAAAAAAATCTATTAACATACGGTACTGAGTTTTAGAGAATACTAAATGACTGGGCCGCTATGCAACCCTACGGTAATGTAGTATCTGCGGGCTTTCAGCGACTCTCAGTCGCTGGGTAGGTCCCCTTTGCAGGTCCAATTTGTCAGCCCCGTTATCGTAAGTAGTTTATCAAGACAAGCCAAATGTTGCGTTTTTGCGGGAGTAGCAAAAACATCATCATTATATAACAAGAGGCAACTTCCCCATTATAAGGAAGGTAGTCATCCATGTCATGCACCCTTCCCCACCCTTGTCTACTTGAACTGTTAGAGAGAAAAACGGCCGATGCTATGTTAAATTGAATGCTGATGGTAGGGGATCTCTCTCGAATGAATGCAGCTTCCAGTATTTTTTCGTTTCCTTGCGTTGCTGCATTGTGTGACTATTTTGGTGGTATTACTGATGGTGTTGCCTGATATCTCCTTGTTGTACACGAAGAGACACTCGTCTACTGAGGCTACATGTGAACTAATGGACTTCCACCCCCTTCGCCTGCCCGAAGCTTCCAGACAATACAATGACAACGAGACAATTACCATCCCCAGAGTAGACAATGCTATGGCATATCTCATCCTCGACTGAGATATATATACGGATAAATGCAATAACATATATTGTTTGATACCTCTAAATTCCAACCTCTCTATCGCAACTCCACTGTTAAACTGAAATTCAAGGTAAATTCTTCAATTCGCACCGCCAATGCAGTTATTGGTGACCATAAACTTCACTAATTCCCTTGCTAAGCGTTAGGACCATATCATTAGCCTTTACATTCCAATTACTTACCCCTTCAAATGCACTGAGTGACAGAATATTTGACAGAAAATGGAAGACTGACGAAAAGAATTGTGTGAACATTTGTCTAATTATACCGAACGACTTGCTTTAGAAAGTTACTAAAACACTACACTTTATCTTATATCTGTAACTGTATAGCGCTATACATATACAATTACAAAAACACAACACAATCATTTGTCACTATTCGAAGATATATAATTCATAAGAAGTAGTAAACTTAACAAGAGGTATTCGCTAGCTGATGCCTCGGCAGCAACGAGTTCACTAACAAACAAATAGATAAAAAGAAAATAGCGATGAAACAATAAATGAATATCACATAAATAGGTAGTTCACATGCAGTACTTAAGGCTATATGACCATATGTTATTTGCAGCTAAATGAATCAAGGACGTTTTTTCTGCAAAGCTCTCCTGTGTGACGAGTGATCATTTGTTATTTTAAGGATGGAATAAAAGTATTTTGTGTGGTGTAGCATGCTATGTTTAACCGTTCTACTTTTTGCGGTGCTAACGAAGTAAAATTATTGGCCTACATATATATAAATATGGGTCCCTCCCTTCACCTTCTAGGGCCCCAATCCGCCGCCCAGTGCAGCATGTACTTACCAATGGTCATACAAAAAAAAATGGAGATTTATCAATCATATTTCAAGGTAAACTCTGGGCTTTGCGTGCCGGAAAAAAGTTGTTAGTGTACCAGGATTTATACGCATGCCAAGGGTTACCCACCCCTGTTCTATGAACTGCATCTGCTAGAGAAAAAGAGAAATTTTGAAGAAAAAAAAAATTGCACTATCTGGCGTCTAGACAATTTCGACCTATTTTGGTTAACTTATTTTCTGAACCAGGAAGGAAATATTTTTATGAAAAAATTAACAGTGACAACATATACATACTTGTTGTCAACTTGCCTCTAATGCTCCTCCATTTTGACTCGTATCTGAAATCTGAGATGGAAGTTCGTGCATCACAATGATACTACACATTAATGCGAGGCCTGCCCTGGTTGCCGCGAATTCTTCTAAACGACATGACGTCACAAATCCACAGAGGCCTTCTAGCTTAGGATGTGAAATTTCGCCGATCACGTGTAGTCAATCTGCAGACGAATAAGCAGACTCGGTCATCTGTACCAGAGAAGTCGTTAATATAAATCTATAGGTTACATAGATCAATACTAAACATGATCGTAAATGTAGTTGCCAGACATCACAATCTGTTCCAGCTAGTATACACAACTAAACAGCATTACTGGGCAGCCAGTTGGTGCCTGTCCTCTGAGGAGAATTGATAGCTTTAGCGAACGATGCTGGTTGAAGTGGTACTCGGACTGATCTTCTTGTGGGCATTGTTCTTGGTCTGCAAGAAGCCTGAGGGGCTCCCTCCGGGTAAGTCACTTGTTTCTACCAACCTCACTCCCTAGAAGTAAACTGCACATTGTATTTGTTGTGCTTCCTTACCTTGCAAGCAACGTCGCTTTACCCGATACTTTCTTTTTTCATTTGTTTGTTTTATATCATCTACAAAAAAGATTGAAGGAAAAGATGGCCGATGTATAAGATATTCTGATGACACACGTTTATTCTTACCTGTGTCCGTCTTGATTTCTTTCTTCCTTATCTTTTACGTCATAAAAAAACTCCAACCAGTGAAGTACATTGATATGGCTCGTTAGTAAACAGAATGTAGCAATGCATTTTACAGTGTCACTATCCTTCGTTTTTTTTTTAATCCTTGTTTGAAAGGTTGTAATATTAACATAACCATATTTTTTCACAAATATTCAATGCTTACACAAGGTTGGAATTTAAAACCTCTTTTAGAGAGCAACAGGCTCACCTCCTACTTTCCTCCACACTCTCTCATCAACTGCAGACCCAAGCCTACTAACCTTACGTTTACCCCCTCACCACCCGATCCATGCACACACTGAACAGCCATGTTGACATTGCGCAACCCTGACACAGCACTATTTTTATCTCACACCTGCCACTGTCTCTATTCCCTACCCTCGCACAAGCTCTACTACTCATATAGAGATATTTGGCCTCCTTCAGCAAACTCCCTTCCTACCCTATACATCCATAATATATTACGTATCACCTCTTTTGTCAACCTCGTCATATGCCTTCCCAATTCCATGAAATTCCAAAAGACATCCTTACCTTTAACCGAAATTTTCTCGCATATCTATCTTGTTACAAAAATGTGATCTACGCCTGTATATAGTCACTCTCCACTCATTCCTATTTCCAGTTTTCTCCCTTCCTTGCTCCATCTTTTTCAATGTCCCTTTCACCCCATCCATCCATCTCATCCTCAGTCGTTTCTTCAAGTTTACTCCTCCCACTTCTGCCTTCCACACCTATTTTACTAATCTTTCATCACTCATTCTTTCCATGTGTCCAAACAATCCCAATACTCTTCCATCAGCCCTATCTGCCATCTCCATTTCCACCGCAGCTCTCCTCCTCACCTCCTCGTTTCTCACCCTATCCAACCTAGTAACCCTTACCATACTTCTCAGACATTTCATCTCAAACACATTTAGCCTTTTCTTCTCTGCTTCGTTCAGATTCCATGTCTCTGCCCTATACAATGCCGTTGGCACAATCACCCCTTTATACAATCTCCTCTTTACATCCTTTCCCAGTTACCTATTTCTCATGACACATTTTAATCAGCCAAGGTATTTACTTCCTTCTCTAAATCTACAATTTACCTCCACCTCCACTCCTCCCTTTCCTGCCACATGCGACCCGAAATACCTAAAGCTATCCACTCCCTTCAGCCTCTCCTTTTAGACTTACTACCAAGTCACTCGTATCCTCTCCCCATGCACATCTAATCACCTTACTTTTACCCTCATTTACCTTCAACTTTCTCCTATCGGATACCTTTCCAAACTACATCACCAACTCCCTTAATCCTTCCTCTGACCCTGCCACAAGCTCAATGTCGTCAGCAACAACAACTGGCTCACCTCCCATTTTTCTCCATTTTCTTTAACCATCTCCAGTCCCCTGCCCATAACCCTCGCCTTTACCTCCCACCCCCCACCCCCATCCTTGTACACATTGAACAGCCATGGCGACATGACACATCCCTGACGCAGTCCCATCTTTACCTCAAATTCACTCTCTCCATTTCTAATTTTAACACAGGCTCTACTACTCTCGTAAAAACTCTTGACTACCCTTAACAGGTTTCTCCCATCCCATATATCTGCAAAACCCCCAACAGTGCCTTCCTGTCTATCCTGTCATAAGCCTTTTCCAAATCCATAAAGGTATAAAAATACACAACACTTACATTTGTCTCCATTTCCTTTGGTGAGTGGAATTATACAGGCACTCCTCCAGTTCTCTGGTACTCTGCCCTCCCTTAGACACACATTAAACAACTTCACTAGGCAGTCCACATTTACTGTGTCTTAAGAGACTCTACATGACACCCATTTAACCCAGGCGCCTTACCCGTTCTCGTTATTTTCAGAGCTACCTGCACTTCATCTTTTCTCATTTCTCTTCCATCCCTCTCCCATCACTGCCATTTTCTTAGTGCCTCCTACTGCTACCACCAATTCCTCCTTATTCTCCTCTATATTCAATAGCTCTCTAAAATACTCTACCCATCTTTCATCTCTTGATTTCTTTCCAAGACATGATTTTATTATTTTCAAATTTTACATCTACTCTCCTTTTTGGCTCTTTTATATTTTGTTTTGCTTTTATTCTATTTTCATTATACCTCTCGTATTTTTCTTTCCTCCTACTTTGCAACCAGTCCCTGAATACTCGCTTCGTCTTTTCTACTACCTTCTTCACTTTATCATTCAACCACTCACTATCTTTCCTTTTATTCCCTCCCATCTTCCTTGTTCCACATACCATTTTTGCACACCTTGTCACTTCCTCCTTAAAACACCCCCATTCCTCTTCTACACCTACTTCTACTCTATCCTTCACCACTTCCCACACTTTTCTCAGCTTTTCCATATTTTGGTGGAAGTTGAGAGTGGAGGATCAGTGGAGAAAGAGTAAAAGGGCGGAAAGTAGAGATGTGCTTAGAACAAACTGTTTAAATGAGGAGAAGGAACAGGGGTCAATATCTTACTATAGCAAAATTAATTACAATGATTATGGGAACCTAAATATGACAATGGACTATTCATTAAAGGAAACGTGATCCCATCAACCTCGATTCTTCCTTATCATGACCATCTACAAAGCTTCTTAAAAAAAAAATCGACATTAAAACACAAGAAAAAACCATTAGACTAAGAAAAAAAATTAAACATTGATTCAAGATCAAATAAACAAGGCGCGCCAATAGCAAGGCAAAGCCTTTGAATCGCATCGCATTGCACTGTGTCTTCTACCTCTACCATATACCACCTCATTGTGTACAACGACGTTACCTGTATGCGATATGTTATATGTTTTTTCATGATTACAGATATATCATCACTCAATATCTGTACAGGATACTTACGATAATCTATCTTTTGTTTTGCCAGGACTTTGGGGTTTTCCACTGATAGGTACCACAAAATACAAATCAGTCCCGTTGCAGTCTGACATTAAGAAGCTGAACAAGAAGTACGGCGACATATTCATGTAAGTATCTCAGCATTTGTTAAGCAATACTCATTTTTGTTGTAACGACGAAGCGAATAAAAGCTTCGGGGCTGCCGTTGACACAAGTGATGTCGTGGTGAAATGGATTTCAACACTTTAGTTTCTCAGCCTGTCCGACTCGTGAATACATCCATTAGGTTCACCCTCATTTTGCATTTTAAGTGCGTAGGAATGGTAGCGTGCGGGGTTCGCGCCACGTGGGTCTCGCTTCGAAGCTAGCTCTCGGCTAGATTTCAGGATGTAACGCAATGTCTATAGTCTCTCAGATAGGTCACCCCTATCCATGGTCGACCTTTTGCTATGATTTTTCTTTTGGGTCGGCAGTGTTTGTGTGTGTGTCCCTAGCTGCTGCCACCTGTCTCTGTCTTATTCCTATTCACTCAGTCGTTCTCTTTACATTATTCTTTGGTATACATTAGTTTCGGGTAATCTGTAAACTTAATAAAGAAGAAACATGATGATGAAGACTTTATTTAACGTCACAAACTCACCCTATTAGAAAGCTAGGGCGCTGCCCCTTTCAGAGGATTTTGTAGCGTGGAATGTCCTTGGACCAATTCGCTTGCAGCAGGATTCGAACTGTGGTCACCTCGAACTCTGCCGCAAGTAGCGACGTTCAAACCCGCTCAACCAGGTCCCAATGTACCCGATAATAAATCCTCGTTTCTTTGTACTGCTCTTGCACACCTGTCTCTAGAAATTAGCTTGTAGTAGGAGACAAATTGCGAGATTTTCATCCAGCAGTCTGCGATTGGTGTGTAGTTCGCCACCACGGTCTCGGATCACGTGTTGGACTCGTGATCGACAGTTATTACCCTCCCGGATGAGAGCTCAAAGCTTACATATGACCCGATCTATGCTTAATGTTGTGACCTTACACACACACGCACACATACTGTACAAGCTTCCTTATCCACCAGAGTTGGGGTGTAGGCAAGCAGTACAGCAATGCTCACTTTTTTCAGCCTTGGATGGGTCTGGAACTCTGATAACTAAATTAGCGGTCGAGAGTTGTACCACTGTACCGTCTAGCCGCGCGCGAGCGCGCGCGTGTGTGTGTGTACGCTCTATTCTCATGAAGTACTGTATTGCCACAATACCCTCCCTTTTGCCATTGCAGTCCCAACTATCATTGAACGAAATGGGCGATAGCACATTGCAGTTACTGAACCAGACTACAGGGTTGCTCTCACTGATACAGGTGTTGTCTTACACAAAAATAAATAAGTAAATACATACATACATACATATACCAAAGGCTTTTTTCCCCTTACACGGGGGGGTAGCCAAAAAGAAAAAGGCATAGAAATCCCTCCCATTCATTTCATTTCCCATATATTCCACTCCCCTCCACCCTCCTCCCTCCCTCCTATCTTGGCACCTCCTGTATGACGGGTCATCCCTTCATCCTGTCCACTGCCCTAGGTCAGAAGCAGTGTCGCAAGACACAGCACATCCACAGCAAGGCCGCTTCTTAAAATACATAAACAAATAAATACATAAACAAATAAATACATAAACAAATGAATAAATACATAAACAAATAAAAAAATAAAAACCACGAAAGTTATAGTAAGGTGATTGATGATAATGATGATTCGACCTCCCCCTATCAGGAGACTATGACGGTGCCCCTTACAGAGGACTTTGTGGTGTGAATAAAAGAAATTTGATTTTTTTTTTTCTATGAAACCTGAATTTTGCAGCATTTTTTAATTATTCAGAGAAACAGATTAATAAAAATCAGAGGTATTAGTTTGAAAAAAAATGTATTCAATAAGATTTGTTCTCCAGACTCTAAGCTTTCATTTCATACCAAGCTGAATGATGGGGAACGATTTTCCATCAAGTAATTAGAGCTTCAATAGAGCTCACTTTATCTTCATTAAATATTCACTATGCCTTATATATACATGGGTGAAACACAATACCCTGAGGAATTACATATTAATGGAAGGGGTAGTTACACCTATATTCATTAAACACATATTTGAAAAAAAAAATCACCTACTCTATAAAGTGATCCGACACTCCCTTAAAGGTGCTTTTTGCTCAGTGCGATTATCCAACTATCGCTCAACGATGATCTTTCATAACTCATTGATCATCGTCAAGCGATTGTCTAGAGCACTAATTTCTTGTCTTTAACGACTCTAGCTGTTGTCGCTCAAAGCAAAACAACATTCAAAACAATGAGTTAGTGCTCTAGACCCGAGGTTCTCAACCTATCTTGACATGTACCTCATACTTATGAATTGCTATTCATTAACCTCCTGAAGATGGCTTCAACACTAAATCTAATTGTTTTACATCCACTTACTGCTAGTGGTTTTCCGTCGGCGGACCCACTTTGGACAACTAGAGCATGGCCCACAGGTTGAGAACCACTGCTCTAGACAATCGTTTGACGATCATCGTTGAGCCACGACATTATGCCGGTGTCACACTATGCTATACAGCGGCGCCGGATGCGTCCAAATTATGTTTGCAAGTTCAGTTAACTTAATAAAATCACCTGATGATAGCCAGAACTTTATATAACAAGCATAACCTTTCGAGTCTAATGACTCGTAAGAGAGAATTTGCTATAACCAACAAGCCACAACGGCGGCGCCGGACAATGTGACACCTGCACTAAATATTGGCCGAAACCCTTACAGATTTGCATTCAGAGGCCAAGTGATGGTTTCTGATTAGATAACCAACATACGGCAACACAAAATTTGCAAGTCTAAAAATGCCATCTTTGATATTTTGGTTTTTAGATATCTATTCTCATATCACTATTTTCTCCCCTTCTCTAAACATTCTGCCGTTCTCTCCTACCCTAACTCAGCCACCCCTCCATTTTCCATGATGATCGTACCACTACTACCCTCACCCCGGCCCCTCATCCACGAGTATTATTCCCTTTCTTTTACCCATCTCTTCTTTTTTTCCAGGGTTCGGATTGGGACGTCCATCAATGTGTTTATATGCAATTACGAAATCACCAAGGAAGTCTGCTCCAATTTGGAATTTGCACACAGACCAAAATGGTCACTTTTCAACTTCATGGGAAACGGAGAAAACATCGGTGCGTGTGTGTGTGTGTGTGTGTATTTTTTTTTCTCTTCTTTTGGATACTAGTTTTCTTTTCTGCATTCTAAAACTCGAATAGAACACGAGTCTGTCTGTGACCATAACACATTCAACGAAATTACTCCTTATCCCCCGACAGGCATCATGGGGAGTTACGGACAGCCGTGGCAGGACGGGCGCCGCTTCACCCTCCGACACCTTCGCCAACTCGGACTAGGAAAATCCTCCATGACGGGAGCTATCCAGTTCGAGGCTCTGGAAATGACCAAGACCTTTGAAGGTCACGAGGATGGATATACCGATCTTGGCGTATTCATCAACGCCGTCGTGGTTAACATCATTTGGCAACTAGTTTCAAGTAAGTAGTTCCTGGTTCTGCTAGCTTCCAGTGAGCAGGCCGGTCTATCAAGCGAGAAATGGTGGAAATGTGAGATTTCAACCTTCATTAGAGGTGCTATTGCTGTATACCATCCAGGTGCCTACTTGTGTTTACCACACTTCTTGGGGACCATTCCTCACAGTGCAATGTAGGTTCATGGCGTGTATTCCTCTCTTCAGATCAACGATTTCCGGCTGATCATGAGCGGTCGATAAGGTTCCATACACTCATGCGTGAGTGGCAAGATCATTTTGAATCCATCACCAGCCTAGACTTTTATCCATGGCTCACAAAGGTCCTTCCCGTTTGGGCCAAACACAAAATATTTGGATATGAAGTGATGTTCAAAATCCGGGACCAGATCGGCACTCACTTGCAGGTGGGCAATTGGACGTGAATTTAAATGTGTTTATTCAAATTGGTAATCTAATAACCGTAATAAATCTATAAATGTAGTTTTATGGCTAAGATTTTAAACTGGAGACCAGATACCAGCCTCGAGAGTGGAAGAGGGGAAGGGGTATGGAATTTGATACTATTCAAAGTGGCTCGTATTCGCTTAGTTGTAAGTTCGTATCCCGGAATCCTTTCCGATTTCCGGTAATGACTGCTACCTGCCCCAACAGTCCAAGCGCATAATAAGGCAAAGGTGACAGCCTCGGCCGAAACTACGCGCCTCCTGGCGTAGGCTCCCCACCCCACCTATACTATTCAAAGGTCTATAGGAAACTACCACTTGCTTATTCCCGTACCCAGTATTATTTTGGTTTAGTAATTCTCAGGAATGATCCCATATGCTAATCTACCTACTTTTCAGGAACTCATTGAGGAACATAAGAACAGCTTGGATCCCGCCAGTCCCCGTGACTTTATTGACAATTTCCTGATCAAAATTGAATCCAGCAAGAACGACCCCGACACCATCTACACCGGTTCGTACAAGTCTGCCTCTCATTTAGAGAAGAATACGTGGTCTGTTTTCTCACAAAACGACAATATAGAATTTACAAAAAGATGGATAACATCAAGTTTGTTTTATCAGTTAAGAGTTTTGTTGTTTTATGCTGGCAGACCACGTCGACAGTAGACGTCTTGTTCTACAGCAATGTCAGACGCAGAAAAAATGCAACGAACTAAACAATCACCCAAGCAGTCAAATAAAACATACAAACAAAATAACCCAAAGTAACCAAACTGCGAAAAGTTTATTTCATGGCAGAGTAAGCTCCATTTGAAGACGAGACCATAACTGTCGAGAGTTGCCATCTAACAAGTTTATTCCATCTTTTCATTATGCAACTCCCGAAATTGCTTCTAGTTACATGCATGTTAGATCTACGTCCTGACAACTTGAGCCCATTGTTTTTTCTCTCTTTAGTATCTAGTGTGATTTTTTCAATTTTGATGTTATTCTATCTATATACCAAGAGATTTTTCCTTTTCTAAGAGAGGTAGCCAAGTCAAAGGCATCTACGTACTCCCACCCGTTCCACTCCCCTCCACCCCCCCCTTCCTCTCTCTCATCTTAGCTCCTCATGGATGACGGTCATCCCTGTACCCCACACCCTACTGCCCTGGGTCAGAACCAATATAGCGTGACTCAGTATATCCACGGCAAGGCGCTTCACTTAATCGTCGACACACCCTTATCCGTCCCTTCATGCAGAAAAAGAGAAGACGGAGAGAAATAATTTCGGGCTGCGTCAAAATATCATTCATACATAATCACCCCGTACCCGCCCATCCCCCACCCCTTCCTTCCTTATATAACAGTACCATCTATACAAAGTCACTCTCCACTCATCCCTATCTCCTGCCTTCTCCCTTCCTTGATCAACAAACATTCTCCTCTTTCTCAACGCCCCCTTCACCCCATCCATCCATCTCATCTTCGGTCGTCCCCTCAAGTTCACTCCCACCACCTTTGCTTTCCACACCTCTTTACTAATCTTTCATCACTCATTCTTTCCATATGTCCAAGCCATCCCGATAATCTTTCATCAGCCCTGCCTGCCATCTCCTTTTCCATCCCAGCTCTCTTCCTCATCTCGTTTTTCACTCTATCCAATCTAGTAACACCTACCATACTTCTCAGACATTTAATCTCAAACACATCTAAAACCTTCCTCTCTTCCTCTCTGAAGATGAAAGCACCTGGGTGTCATGCGGAGTGTCTGAAAAGGGAGGTACAGTAATAGTGGACTGGCTGTGAGGTTCAATGTGTGTCTAAGTGAGGGTAGAGTGCCTGAGGACTTGAGGAGTGCCTGTATAAGGGTTACAAAGAATTACAAAGAAGAGCATGCCGACATGAGACCTTTTGGTCCATAACTAGGTCGGATACTGGAAAAACTATAATAGAACAAATTAATAAACTAATCAATAAAATTAATAAATAGATAATGATAAAAACAAACAGAAAATAGCAATAATCTATAATAAATAGTAAGTTAATAGATAATAAAAACAGATAAATAATAATTGATAAATAATAGTAGATAAGTAAATAGAATCGTATAAAACAACTGGTACGCATTACGGCATATTGCTTAGGTGTTTATCTAATTGGATCTTAAAACTTCGAACCATACTACATTGCACTACCTCTGCAGGAGGTTTATTCCATTCATTTACTACATGTTTGGCGACGTCATTTCTACCAACTTCCAAATTAAATCAAGACAGCTTTAAACCATTATTTCTTGTCTGATTCACATTCAGTGTGAAAATTTCATCACTTTTTGTATTGTCAATTCCCTTTAGAATCATAGAGACCTTTATCGAATCACCCTAAGTCTAAGTTTTTTTTTTTTTTTTTTTTTTTAGGGAAAATAGATTCATATGTTTTAGTCGATTTTCGTATGATTTCTTTCTGAAATTTTAGATTAGTTTTGAGGCTCGCCGTGGTACTTTTCCCGATCTGATAATGTCTTTAATGAGATTTGTTGACCATACGGATACAGAACATTCCAAATCTGGACAAACTAATGATTCATATAGTTTGTTAATGAGAGATGGACTTTTCAAATCAAAAGATCATGCAATCAGTCCCAAAAACTTTTTTGCTTTTTCTGAGGCGGAAATACACTGCTTAGATGATTTGAGATCATTACTTATAATTACGCCGAGATCCTTTTCACTATTCACTTTTGTTAACAAATTTCTAAATAACTTGTAATCGTATTTGTTGTTATTTTTACCCATGTGCATAACATTACATTTACTTGGGTTAAATTCAATTAGCCATTTTCAGACCATTGCTGTAGTTTATCTACATTTTCTTGAATATCTAACTGGTTTAAGTGATCATTTGCCATTCCGTACAGTTTTGAATCATCGGCAAATTTGGATACAATTGATTTTAGTCCGTGGTCTATATCATTAATAAGTACTATAAGTAGAAGTGAACCAAAAACAGAACCCTGAGGAGCTCCACTCGTAACATTTTTCCATCTAGAAGTTTGGCCATTCAGAACAACTCTCTGTTTACAATAGTTTAACCAACTTAATAGGCAACCACTTGTTCTGCGTGAAGCTAATTTAGTAAGTAGTCTTTCGTGCGGGATGGTATCAAAAGCCTTTCTAAACGGTTTTCGAAAGCATTTCTGATGATAGTTTCTATCATTTTTCCTACGATTGAGGTTAAACTTATAAGCCTGTAGTTCATTGGCTTCTTTTTGTCACCCTTTTTTAATATGGGGGTAAAGTTCGCTAACTTCCATTCTCTTGGGACATCTCCGGATATGATTAAAACGTATAGTTCCGCTTTACAAAGGAAAAGGGGACAAATGTAAGTGTAGTAGTTTCAGGGGACCAGTTTGTTTATTTTAGTTGGGAAGGCCTATGGGAGGGTTTTAAGTGAGAGGAGTAAGAGAGATGGAGAAGGAGTGATTGGTGAGGAAAAATGTGGGTTTAGGATCAGATTTTTGTAGTATCGCAGATATGTGAGAAAGCTTTAGGAAAAGGTAAAGATGTTATTTGGGCCTTTGTGAATCTGGCAAAGGCTTATGACAAGGTAGACAAGGGGGCACTGTGATGGGTAGAGGATGCCAGTGAGTTGGAAGTAAGTCTAAAAGGAGAGAGGCTGAAGGAAGTGGATAGCTTTAGGTATGTCGGGTTGCATGTAGCAAGAAAGGGAGGAGTGGAGACGGAGGTAATTTGTAGATTGAGAGAAGCCTTGAAGGATTAAAAAGTGTTATGAGAATTGGACATCTGGGAATGGAAACAAAGAGGAGATTGTATGAAAGGGTGAGTGTGCCAACAAATTTTTATAGGGCAGAAATTTGGATTTTTTGTGTTATAATTTACCTTATATCACGAAGACCTGTACGAAGTACCCTCCGAGTAATTGCGTTTTTAGAGTGGTTTTCGTATGATTTTTTTTTTTTTTTTTTTTTTTTCTTTTTTTTTATGGATCTTATGGCTCGCTGCTGTACCCCTTTCAATCATATATATTTTTGTGATAACTAGACTTTTGAAGCAAAAAATATATAGTGCTATCGATTCTATAATAATACTTCTTCAAAGACGGAAATGCTGTGGTTAGGTGACTTTGGGTATACAAATAATTAAATCAAGGTCATCTTTAATTTGCACTTTGGTTAAAGATTTTTTCGCGAAACTTTAGGTTGTGTTTATTGTCATTTTATCTATGTGCATAGTTTGAATTTGTTTAAGTTCAACTTCATTGGTCACTTTTGGGACCAACTCTATAGTTTTCTAAATCCTATTAAATGTCAATGAAATTTAAATAGTTATTTCCTATTCAACGCATCTTGGTATCATCAATATTGCCACGGATTATGTCAATGACATAATGTATACAAATAACTGAAGTGACCCAAAAACAAAACCATGAGGAATTCCATCCGGAGCATATATTTTAAGATAGCTTGCCTTCGGGATCTTTATGAAAAATAAGGAACACATTGACATTTGTCTATAGCAGACGCAACGAGAAATGGCCGCCAAGGCGGAGTTAGGGAATTAATTTCCCGGCGTTGCCACATCTCCACAGATAACACGGCTCGCCCACCCACCCACCCGCTCTCTCTCTCTCTCTCTCTCTCTCTCATGCATATATATATATATATATATATATATATATATATATATATATATATATATATAATGTATTTACCCATGGCGAGATTGTGCGTGTGGGTGCAATGCTTTCTGAATGCAGTGTGGTGGCGTGGCCAGAGAAGGGATGGAGTGGCAACGTCGGTCTCTCCCGCACATATGCCATGTCCACGACTCGAGGAAACGAAACCTTTATGTAGAAAACATTGCTTTGGTTTTTACCTCAGTGGTGGTGTGTGACAAAAAATTATAATATAACTATATGTGGCAACATTAGAGAATTATAAAATAGATATTAAAATAAAATAGAATTATGAAATAATTATATGTGGCAACATAGGGGGAATCCCCGTGCTCCGCCCTGACGGCCAATTTTCGATGCACCGAGTATAGTGTTATTTTGTTTTCATCTCTTCACACCTAGAAAAGAATCTGAAGTCGACGATTTGGGATTTGTTTGATGCCGGGAGTGATACGGTGTCGACGACCATCCGCTGGACTCTCCTCTACATGGCTCAGTACCCCGAGGTCCAGAAGAAGGTGCAGAAGGAGATCGACGAAGTTGTTCCCCGTGGGGAACAACCATCATGGGAGGACAAGATGAGGTAAGAACCTCCTTTAAAGAAATTTCTTTTATAGAGTTATTAAATTTATTCTTTGAGTATATACTTTAATTTTCTGGTCTTGTTCCTAAAGCGCTATATACAGTTAGAACTTTTAAATTTTATACATATGGTCAAGTATTAGTTTGTACGTGAAAACTAAAATTGATAATGATAAAGGTGAAAAATAGTGGCATAATGCAATTTACACCATATACAAAAAGATAAACAAACCTTGCTTCAATATATATATATATATATATACAATATATATATGTGTGTGTGTGTGTGTGTGTGTGTGTGTGTGTGTATGTATATATATATATATATATTGTGTGTGTGTATGTATGTATGTATATTTCCTCTTCTTGTGAGTACAGGATGCCATACACAGAAGCAACTATAAATGAAGTTCACCGTATCATCTCTCTTGTGTCTACTGGACTCATGCATTGTTCAGCCAGTGACACCACGATCCGAGACTACAGTATCCCCAAGGTAACTATGAAGTTTGGGGTTGGGTAAAATCAAGAGGCTTGGATCACAGTTGACTGTCAGCTTCGTTTCCTTACATACAGTTCGTAGCAGGTTTCGGTCCTTTTATATCCTTTGTTGGCATAGTGACGGGGTCTTTCACTAGATACCTGAGTTCGAAACTCGGTCACGACTGTTGAATTTTATTTCCAGAGTAGGATTGAAACATAGGAGTGACAAATTTTATTCACATCAGTATGAGTCGTTACTATGCAATGGTGTGCGAGATGGGCCCATTGGTTAATAGAATACTATGACTAGGACATTCTTCCTCAGACCCAAAGTCCACTTGAGGGACATCAGTGGCTGTTGGCTTCTGAAAGGATAAATTTTCATGGAGTTTCAAAATATACTCTATTCATCTTCAACTGAAGAACGTTTTCATACTATTGTTGTTTTTAATTTTTTTCTTCATCTTCTTCGTCTTCTTTCATTCTTCCTATCTTAGGACATAATTATTTTACCCAGACGCCAACGGTTATATAATGAATCCCTGCCAGATGAGAATGGTCGTAATATGGATTTCCTCTCCATTTGTTCTTGAAACAACCAAGCACGAAAATGTTGCCTATATTCGTATGAAAATTGCATCAATCTTTTTCATGTCCATTTTCATTCCGTAGGGTACCATTATCTACCCTATATGCTTCTCCTGCCATCATGACGAAAAGTATTGGGACAAGCCGTCTGAGTTTCGACCAGAGCGTTTCTTGGATGAAAACAACACTTGTGTGATACCACGAGAAGGATTCCTTCCTTTTGGCGTGGGTGCGTCTGGAACATTTTTTATCGATTCCCTTATTCCTGAGCATTCTGTTTGCGTTATAACTACTTGAGGCCAGGGGATTTATTTAAATCATTGACTAACTAATCCACTTTTTTCAGGACGTCGGCAATGTATCGGGGAGCCCTTGGCAAAGATGGAGCTTTTTATCTTTGTGACTACTCTTCTGCAGAAGATTACCTTCTTACCGGGTCCCGAGGGCGTCAACCTGAACCCAATGGACATTCCGTTTCTTAACTACCCAAGACCCCAGAAGCTGAAGCTCAGTATCCGCAAAAGCTTTGATTCGTAGAAAAGAATGTAAAACGTGTTTATATAACTATTCGTCTCTTTTGTCAGATTACTCCTGCATATTTGTTAGTCATATTTCTGAAATAACTAGCGCCAACTCCGATTCCTGTGTAATTACATCTTACCTTTCTTTGGTCCAAATCATCTCCTATAATTGATGTTCTCATTTTCATCCTACAAGAAGTCTCATTTACTTTAACATTTAATTTCTTATGCCAACTTTTTTCCAACTTTCACAATCATGCTTGCGGTACTTCAAAGCTGGTTATTTCCCTGGTGCCAAATTTATTAAAGTGACCTATCTGATCTGTCCGTAACTATGTCACAACAACATTTGTTAGAGGTATCTTTAGGTGATTTAATGTTCTGAGTCTGAGACAGCATGTTTCTTTTCAGGGCCTGCATCCATTTACATCTAAATAATTGCATTAATAACATTGATCTAAGGAGAAAAGTATTCTTTCTAATCTATTTCTCAAGGAATGGAAGTAATGTTAGTTTTCAGTTGAAGGGGGTGTTGCCCTTACCAACTGAGTTTTTGTGCATTATGTGGATGGGGTAGTGCGAGAGGTAAATGCAAGGGTAGTGGGTCAGGGATTGGAGATGGTTAAAGAAAATGGAGAAAAGTGGGAGGTGAGCCAGCTGTTGTTTGTGGACGACACTGCGCTTGTGGCAGGATCGGAGGAGGGATTGAGAAAGTTGGTGACAGAGTTTGGGAGAGTGTGTGATAGAAGAAAGTTGAAGATAAATGTGGGTAAAAGTAAGGTGATGAGATGTACAAGGGGTGAAAGTGGTAGTAGACTGGATGTGAGCATTAAGGGTGAGCGACTGGAGGAAGTGGATAGATACTTGGCAGGAAAAGGTGGAGTGAAGGTGGAGGTAGAATGTAGATTGAGAGAAGCGAGTAAGTGCCTTGGTGGATTAAAAAGTGTAATGAGGAATAGACATTTGGGAATGGATGCTAAAAGGAGACTATATGAAGGAGTGATTGTGCCAAAAGCACTGTATGGGGCAGAAACATGGAACATGAGAGAGGAAGAGAGAAGGAGTTTGAATGTGTTCGAGATGAGGTGTCTGAGAAGTATGATGGGGGTTACCAGGCTGGATAGAGTGAGAAATGAGGAGGTGGGGAGGAGAACAGGGGTGGAAAGGGAGTTGGGAGATAGGGTTGATGAAAGAGTATTAGGATGGTTTGGACACATGGAAAGAATGAGTGAAGAAAGACTAGTAAAAGAGGAATGGAAGGCAGATGTGGAGGGAGTGAACATGAAGGGACGTCCTAGGATGAGGTGGATGAATGGGGTGAAGGGGGCTTTGGGGAAGAGGGGAATGTCTGTTGAGGAAGGACGGGAGAGGACAGAAGACAGGGGTGAATGGAGAATGGTTGTATATGGATAATGTTGTGATGCATGAGGTGGAATGGACGGGGGGATGGGGGTGAGGTAGTATGTGTGAGCAAATTTTGACGCAGCCCGAAGGATTTCTCCCCGTCTTCTCCTTTTATGCAATGGGGGGACGGAGAGGGGGGTCACCGATTTAATGAAGCGGCTTTGCTGTGGATGTGCTGTGTCTTGTGACACTGCTTCTGACCCAGGGCAGTGGACAAGGTGCAGAGATGACCCGTCATCCAGGAGGTGCTAAGATGAGAGGGAGGGTGGAGTGGTGTGGAGTGTATTCAGGGATGGAATGGGGGTGAATGATTTTATGCCTTTTCCTTTTTGGCTACCTCCCTTGTAAGGGGGAAAAGCCTTGGTATATGTATGTATATATGTACTATGGCTTAACTCTTTCACATTTCTTCCCATAGATATTTTGCTTAGCCTCATCTTCATATTTTCCTCTTCGTCTTCTTTTTTAATCTTCTTTTCAATGTGAAATTCCTGAGTTTTTCTATCTGTTCATCCTCTTCCATTTTTTCCAGGCTCATATTGTGTGAATATAGAGAGGAGAGATAATTTTATTCCTTTAGTGCTTTACATGTTTTTATTTTATTCTACATCTAAAGTGTAACCACTTTGAAAATTAAAGATGTCTAAATTTACCGGAATATGTTTTTAGTACTTCCCGAAGTCAATAATAATTAAATGAATTACACAAATACTCTTTCATTTTTTATGTATTGTAATTTAGAATCACTGATCCTATACCCAGAACGTCTTGACTTCTCGTAGGAATTTTCCCCTTAGGGCTACAGAGAGTAGGATGCCTAGTCCCATCCTCCGTCCCGTTTTAGCCACCTTTTATGACCTGAGTAGGAAAAGTCGGTGGGAGTATTCTTTCTTTTCCTACCACAGGGGGATTAGGCGAAAATCTAAATATATATATTCAGAGGAGTTGCACAGGGACAGTATTAAGAGTGGGGGCTCAGCATAACGGAGGGACACTCGCAGTACAATAAAGTAGCATCATATCTTTATAAACAGATATTTCCTCAAACACAGACAAAAGGATGTGTGTCTCTAGTCCATAGGGGCGCCCCGTATAGATCCTAAAATATCAGCTGTATGCTACTGAGCAGATTTCTACTGTACAATAATATGCAGCCAATACCCCAGATGGGAAGGCAGGGGTGGATGGAGTGAGCATGAGGGGATGACAAAGTATGAGATGGATGGATGGGATGAAAGGTGCGTTGAACAAGAGGGAGATATCTGTGGAGCAAGGAATGGAGAAGGCAGGAGACAGGGGTGAGTAGAGAACGGCTGTACATAGATGATATTCTGATGCAAGGAAGAGAGTGAGTGGGGGATGAGGGGTTTTAGGGAGTGATTATGTGTGAACTATATTTTGACGCAACCCTAAGGGATTTCTCCTCGTCTTCTATTTTTCTGCATGAGGGACGGAAAGGGATCGGGTCGCCGATAAAGTAAAGCGGCCTTGCTGTGGATGTGCTGTCTCTTGCTTCTTACCTAGGGCAGTGGACGGAATACAAAGATGACCCTTCATCCACGAGGAGCTAAGATGAGAGGGAAGAAAGGGTGGTGGATTGGAGAGGAATGGATGGGAATGAAACGGGTGAAACTGGGCATATGCCTTTTGACTTTGGCTACCTCCCTGGTAAAGGGGAAAAAGCCCTTGGTATATAGATAGTTACAATACCCAAAACGTCGTCTGCTTTATCTATTCTCGTAAAACCTATACGTGGCGCCATTTACTTCGCAGTGACGTCAAAGATTCTGTTCATTCTTCTACTTAGTATTAAATTTAGAATTTATGAAAATGAATAAAGAACAAATGAGTAAAATACACGATTGGGAAGAAAAGAATAGAAGAAAAGAGATGGAGAATGATAATACATTAATAACATAAAGATCTCAGAGAAAGGAAAAAGAAACCTTATAAGAATCGCCCAGTAACAATGATATAATCCACGTACTGAACATACACGGAATGTTACAATAATAATAAATGGCTTGTTTTCAAACATTATGCAAAACATATAATAAAATAAAAATAACACCTGGAGAAATAATAAGTGAATAGCAAAGGAACAACATAGAATAAATATAATGAAAGGGGAAAAACAAGACAGAAGATAGGGCGCCCAATACAGAAATAAATATAAATAAAAAAAAAAACACTTGTCATTTGCTGGAGCGGAATGGTATGTTCTTAGAGATACTTGTAATAAAGCTAACTTGTCTTGCAAAGAATAATTAGTTTTATCTAGTAGTAATGTATCACCATCATCAACCTTCTTTTGGCACACTTAGGCCGAGATGAAAATATATATATATTACGTTGTAGAAATCATTGTTTACAAAGCTTCTACAGCATCCACTAGGCATAGTGTGAATGTGACGCAGTACAGTATTTTGTATACGAACACAATGCAAAAATATTGAATACGTCACGTACCCTTGCTTTTTGAGTGCCCAAAGACAGCATTGTAGAAGCAGCATGCACACAGGTAAGCACCAATGATGCACCAATATGAAAACTTCTTTACAGAGATATTTCTATCCACACATATTGCCTGTTGTCAGAGATATTCAGGGAGCAGAAACTACTCTCAAAAGGCGATGAAACGTTTCACTGTCACTGAAGGAATCGTCTGTTTCGCTGCTCGACGACATCGTTAATCGAGATGGCTTAAGCCACGTCCACACGGTCGAGCTGTGCCTGGCAGGGCAAAGTCTGCAGTCTATGCCCACGTAAGATATCCACACAGCTGTCTGTGGTAGTTGGAGGGCAGTCGGACGCCAGCAGTTGTTGTGAGCGAGTGGTTCATTACGGTAAGATCACCATGGTGCGCTCCATACTTTGAAAGAAGATAGCACTATATTCTATCATAATTGGTGCCTGCATTGAAAAGAAAAACAAGAGACCACAGAGACGTGTCTGGTGCCGGGAGTGGTTGCAGAGACGTGAAAGAATGGGTAGCTCTGTGACAATCCTACGTGAATTGCATGAGGAAAATGAAACTTTGTTCCGCAATTACGTGCGGATGGACATAAACAGTTTTTATATTCTTGTATCGAAAGTGGAGAGCTATATTCAGAGGCAAGAGACAAATATGAGGCAAAGCATTACACCAGCAGCACGTTTGTCTCTATTTCTGTAATCAAAACACCTTACATTCCACAGACATTCATGTGATTTATATATATCAATCGAAGTTATAGTGTCTTGTCGTGACCAATATGCACTAGCACTCGGTGTGGACATGGTGTACTAATAACGTGGTAGTCAGTGGATCTGCCTACACCTTACCTCGTGCGTTTGGCAGTGACGGAAGACCTCCATCCACTGCCCTCTATTGGCGCCGGGAGCGGACAGTTTGATGGTTTGCCCGCTGAAACTGCTCGTACAAGGGCAAAGCCTTCGTGCCCGACGGACACTGCTCGACCGTGTGGACGTGGCTTAAGGAAATAAAAAGATAGTAGTGTATAAAAGAGGGCTTTTGCCATTGGGCGATTGAGCGAGCGATTAATCGGCGGTCTGTACTGAGCGGGTTTGCTAACTTTGCTCGCACCTCACCTCGTGCGTTTGGCAGCAATGTCAGCCCTCCATCCATCCACTGCCCACAAATGGTGCCGGGAACGGATAGTTTGATGGTTTGCCCGATGAAATTGTCCGTTGTCGAGCAAAGCCCTCGTGCCCGGCGGGCAGTGCTCGACCGTGTGGACGTGGCTTTAGGTTGGTATGCATCGTGACGTCATCAGAACTAATACCAAGAGATAGTGTTGTATGCTGTGTTTCATAATGCAAATTAGCAGACGACAAATGTTTTCGTCAAAATGTCCCGCAAAAGCTACTTTTGAGATAAGATATTTGTTTTAACACTGGTTCTTGTGAGAATTAATAACATTACGAAAGAAAAAAAATGCAAAGTAGTACCTGGGCATGGTGGTTACCCTTTCATTCTGCTCACCGTATTTTCATTTTTTGTTGATGTATTATCATTTGTTTATACAATTATCCTAAGATGTTCAATAAAAAATCATAATAATAGTATCAATAGAATAAACAAAAATATTTCACGATGAATAAGCAAGGTGAGGAGCGTACGTCAAGAGGCACTTAGCTCCGACCGAAGCCGTAACCTTTGCCCTGTGCGCTGGACTGTTGGGGCAGCTAATATAGTTACTGCTAGTAATCAGAGAGGAGTGCAGGTCTCAAAGCCGTGATTAAGAAGAAAGAGAACAGCACGCTTCCGATGGCGTCACTATCGCACACTAAACTTGGACACTGGTACAATATACATATTGTACATTTATATATATATACATACATATATATATATATATATATATATATATATTGTAACGTAATATTAGATATTACGTCATATGTGTAATTATGTTATAGAATTGTGTTCCTTTGTATTACATAACTATGTTCATATTTCTTGTCTATGTATGTATTGTAACAATGTTAAGCAGTAACGCCCGTCCACTATATGTAATCTTGTCTACGTGCGGTGAGGTGCGCACTCTTGTAGAACAAACAGACAAGCGAAATCCTGAATAGTTCGGAGCGCACAGATTTGACAGTTACTAAATAAATAGATTGTTCAAGCGAGTCGAGGGTCCTAAAACTACCCATGTTGACGTGTTAACTTACCCTCCTCCCCTCCTTTCACTCACTCGCACACTCACCCGGAAGTATTCAGCTTCCGGTCCAATGGTATATAAGCGGTGGTAACCGCTGACTCGTCGTCACACACAGACGTCGGCAGCTCTTAGCAGCAGACAGTCCGTATTTGCACGAGCATAGTTATACTCGCTAGGGCTACTCTCTAGAGTTAACTTGTTCACGCAATCCAACTTTTCGTTGGATAGCTTTGTTGGTAGTTTACACTACCACCCACTTCTGGGCATTTCCCAGCACTTTGACCTTATACCATTTTCTCGTCATTTCGTAGCTCTCCGGGATCCGCACGAGCCCTTGTTGGCTCGTGAGACTTCTTCGTCGTCCGGCCCGGCGAAATCTAGTAAATTCTGTCGTAGTTTAGAAGTAGTGTAGACCCCGTACCCACTGGGCACACAGTGGTCCTACTACGCGGCTGTCACCAGTCGCCAAAGGAAGCTGTGTGACCCCGTTATATTATATTTTGCTCTGCTGAGCACATTTTTTTGTGTACCAGGGGGCTCGTCCCCCCACCCCAACGCGCAGGATGGAGTCCTCAACTCCATCCCTGCAAACTAGGAAGACTTCCCCTGACGACCCTAATATCGACCCGGACAAGGCTAGACATGTGTTTCTACATTGCGACCAAACCCGATTAGCTGACCTCAATCCATTTATGCTTAAAAAATGTCTGTCTCAATTTACCAATGATATTAGCCAAGTTAAAAAACTTAGAAGCGGAGACCTCCAAGTTACCACCAACTCTGGGAAAGCTACACGCGATCTCCTCAAGGCCAGGAAGTTTCATACCTTCGATGTTGTTACATCCCTCCCTAGGTCACTCAACTCCTGCAGAGGAGTAATCCACTGCAGAGATTTGATGACCATGGACGAGTGTGACATCCTTGAAGAGATGAAATCTGAAGGCATTCTAGATGTTAAGTTTATCACGCGACTGGACCGGGAAAAGAACATGCGAATGAACACGCCTCTCATAATCCTCACTTTCAATTCCACAACCCTCCCTGATCATGTCAAAATTGGATATATCCATGTCCCAACACGACCATATGTCCCCAACCCTTTGCGCTGCAACAAATGCTTTAAATATGGTCACCTAGCCAAATTCTGCAGCAAACAAACAGTCGTATGCGGTAAATGTGCAGGCGAACATCCTATGGATGCTTGCTCTGCAAAGGTGTTTCAATGTGTTAACTGTCCCTCCAATAACAACCATGCATCCACCTCCCGAGACTGTCCCACTTTCAATATAGAGAAACAAATTTGTACCGAGAAAGCAACTTGTGGCATATCCTTTTACGAAGCAAGGAAGCGTGTGATGGAAAGACTAGTTACCCCAACTAGTACCTCCGGAGCAACTTCCTATGCTTCAGCAGTAAAAAAAACCTACAGAACCATTGAAACGCAAACTGAGAGCAAGCACTCCAAGGACAAAGAACACCGCCAAAGTAACAGGCAAACTCACTCGCACCTTCCTTCCCCGGCCATCCCAGAGCCTTCCAAACGTGTGCCCACACGTACTGAAGAGGATGTCAATATGGAGATCTCCGTTTCCCAAAAACGACTTTTAAGTCCTATTACCAGCCCAGACCGTTCATCCGGGGCTAAACACACCTCTCCCACTAAGGCCAAGAAAGGAAGAAACCGAAGCAGATAAAAAAAAATAATAATAAAAATAAATAAGTAAATAAATAAATAAATAAAATAAATTAAATAAATAAATAAATTTAAAAAAAATGAAAATAATCCAGTGGAATTGCCGAGGTATTAGAAGTAAATTAAATGACTTAATAATTTTTAACTCTCTCAACAACCCCTCAGTTATTTGTCTACAAGAGACTCACCTTAACCCCAGTGTTGAGTTCAAATTAAAGAACTACACCACCTATAGCAAGGACAGGTTGGCGCCTGGAGGGGGGGTCGCAGTTGCAGTCAGCGACTGCCTTCCCCAAGTGGAACTACCACTGGCCACCACCTTGGAAGCAGTCGCTATAATAACGAAACTGCACAACAAACTCGTAACCATCTGCTCCCTTTACCTACCTCCCGACCCTCGTTTTCCATTAGAGGAACTAAACGGGTTGATTGAACAACTACCCCACCACAAACTGATAGTGGGAGATTTCAACTCCCACCATCGCATGTGGGGTAGCAACAAAACCTCTCCTCGAGGGGAGCAGATGGAAGAAGTGCTCAACACCAACAACCTGGTCCTCCTAAACACTGGCAGTCCCACTCGAGTAGACAATACTAGGGGTTCATTTTCATGTATAGATTTATCCATATCATCTCCTGCGTTGGCTGACAACACGCAATGGAAGACGCATGATGACACCATGCTCAGCGATCATTTCCCAGTAATAATAAAAATAGGGGGTGACCACGCTACGGCTCCTCCAGCCTACGGAGACAACCCACCCCCTCCCTGTCCCAAATTTAACATCAAAAAAGCCAACTGGGAAATGTATCGCACAACCACCAACGTCAACATCACAGGGGATAATATGGATGACAAAATATTCAATTTATCCAACTCGATTTTGAATTCAGCTATTAAGCATATACCAAAAACCTCGGTATTTCACAAGCATAGAGTTCCCTGGTGGACATCAGACTGCAGAAAAGCACTTTGCAAGCGGAATAGGGCTTACCGGACTTTTAAAAATAACCCTATTGCACCAAATTTTATTAATTTTAAAAAGACGCAAGCAGAGGCCCGTAGAACAATAAAACAAGCCAAACGAAAGTCTTGGCATGATTACATCTCCACAATAAACGCAAACACTCCTCTATCACAAATCTGGTCAGCCGTCCGTAAAATCGACGGCAAATACACACCAAACATTAAGACCCTAACTATTGGAAACACGTTTGTAGATGCTCCCCTGGACATCGCAAACACAATCGCAGACACATTTACGCAAACAAGCAACACGAATAACTATTCACCAACCTTTTTACAACACAAACAAAGACGGGAAGCAGAACCTCTGATCTTCCATACACAGACACACCACGATTATAACACCCCCTTCCAACTACACGAGCTTCAACAAGCCTTAAGCTCGTGTAGAGGAACCTCTGCTGGCCCAGATGAGATTAGGTATGAGATGCTGCAACATTTGAATTCAATTTCACTGAAAAAATTATTAGAAATATACAACGCAATTTGGATTAGTCAAGAATTCCCAAAAACATGGAGACATGCCCACGTCATACCTATTCTCAAAAAGGGGAAGGACCCAAAGAGTCCTTCCTCTTATCGCCCTATAGCGCTTACCAACTGCTTATGCAAAGTATTAGAACGTATGGCCAATAACAGATTAAAATTCATCCTAGAGTCTCAAAATTTAATAGTTCCTGCCCAATGTGGTTTCAGGAAAAATAGAAGTAGTCTTGACCATTTGGTCAACTTACAACAAGATATCCTCTCCTCTTTCGAGAGGAAAGAATATCTTGTTGCTTGCTTTTTAGATTTGGAAAGAGCCTACGACATGTCATGGCGACGTGGTATCCTCGAAAAACTCTATGCACTTGGCCTTAGAGGGAATCTCCCTATTTTTATTCAAAATTTCTTAAAAGAACGAACTTTTTCCGTTAAAAATCAAAATTATTATTCAACAGTACGCATACAAGAAAATGGCGTACCACAGGGAAGTGTGTTAAGTCCCACATTATTTATGTTGCTGATAAACGATATTCTACCCGCTCCACCTCGGAACCTTAAATACTCATTATACGCTGACGACGTCGGAATCTGGCATTCCTCACCGAACGCCAAGTTTTCCGGCTCTCGTGTACAACTGGCCCTGGACTCGCTCCAGGACTGGTCTGACAAATGGGGATTTAAGTTTTCGGAATTAAAGTCAACAGTAATTGTATTTTCACGCAGAGCCCAGGCAGAAATAAATCTGCAATTACATGGTACTCCCATTCCAGTACAAAATTCAACCTTTTTCCTTGGCCTGAAACTGGACTCCAGGCTAAACTGGAAGGCCCATGTAAAATATCTAGTTGATGCGTGCAACAAGAGAATTAATTTGCTACGTAAACTAACGGGCACAAATTGGGGAGCAGATAGGAAATCCCTGCTAATGATTTATAAGTCCTTGATTAGATCTAAACTAGACTATGGGTGTCAGATTTATGGTTCGGCAACACCAACCACGTTACAACCCCTGAACATCATCCAAAACAAAGGCCTCAGAATAGCACTTGGAGCATTACGCTGCACAAGAATCGAGAGGCTGGAGGTTGAAGCAAACGTACCCCCCCTCCACTACAGGCGCGAACTCTTTGCACTACGATACGTCGCCAAAGTGCTCCGTATCCCTCGACATCCCTGCAAGGAGACCATCAAACAACACGAGCACTTCACCAACTCCAGCCTAAATCCCCTTTCCATCAGGATCCGATCCTTGTGTGAGCAGTACTCAGTGCCACTGTGGTCAATAGAACAGATGGAAGCCACCCACCTACCACCGTGGAAAAACATCGCCCCGAAGGTCAAAATCAATCAAGACCTCAAGAAGACGACGTCTTCCACAGAAGAACTTAAACAGAAGACCCTGGAGACCATCCATAAGTACAATGACCACAGGGCACTGTACACTGATGGCTCCAAGTGCGGCCCCAAAACTGGGACAGGGTTATACTGCAACCAAACCCGGATGATGTTCAGATTGCCGGACCATACGAGCATATATATCGCCGAACTCTACGGTATATATCAAGCCTTAGAATATGCTCAATCTGACACACATAGTAATTTCGTCATATTCACAGATTCACTAAGTGCACTTCAGTCAATTAAGTCAGGTAACCATATGGAGAACTTCCTCTTGGGCAAAATCATTAGCACATTGTCGATAACTAACAAGTCCATTACTCTCTCTTGGGTTCCCAGTCACATTGGGATCTTCGGGAATGAGAAAGCGGACACCTTAGCCAAAACTGCCTTAGAAATAGACTCTATTACCGACATACCCCTGGACATAGGAACCTTCAATTCTGTTTTAAGAAAACAATTACACACCCACTGGCAACTCCAGTGGAACAATCTCGACATCTCGCACAAACAAAAGGAACACATAACAGATTGGTCGACATCATACAGAAATAACAGACAGGAGGAAATCGCCATAGCAAGACTGAGGATGAACTCGACCCGCCTCACCCACCTAAACCCATACATTAATGGCGTATTTCCTCCCCAATGCAACACCTGCAACGCTATACTATCCATAAGACACATACTCATACACTGCTCAAGATACAACACACAGCGCAAAGCGCTTATACAACACTGCAAACTTAAGAAAATTCAGCCAAGCACCACAAATCTTCTGACCGACGACCGTTTACTTATTGACAAAGTAGTATTTTATTTGCGCACTACAGGACTATTGTGGAAATTATAATGGTAGATTAAAAAGGATCGCAGGTTCACACCAGGCTTAATGACCTCATTATAGGTCGATAGCCTTAAAGATCCAAAAAAAAAAAAAAAAAAAAAAAGACTCGTCGTCATATTCCCACATATTGATCTCTTGATAAAAACTAGAAGGTTTAGATTCATGAGACGATTGGTGTGAAGTGATCACCCTTTTTGCCTACATTACGTGTCTGATATACATTGCATTACTTTACTTATATTTGTACTTATTACTTATTTTGATGCATGTTCCTGATCTCTTTGTACTTAGATAGTACCATATTGTATACTTATCTTGTGTTTCTTATTTGAACGATAATTTCCATATTCTTATAATCATGTAACGGTCCCATTGACCCTACTGCCCATTCTCTTTTGTGTTGATTGCCTGTAAATATTTTCCATTAATAATTTCGTTTACTAGTTTTATCGCTAGTTTAATATTCCTTTCCTGGAATCTTCTTTGTTACCTTTACTTCTAGTCTTACGAATTATCTAGGCCCTGACCAGATAGTTCAGTCCTACAGTGGCTTCTAGAAGTGCGCTGGTTCTTAAGCACTTAGACGTTATACGTAACGTCTCTTCACATACCAGCGCCCGTAACAAAGTGGCGACCCTTACCAAGGATATTGGATCAGGTATTTAACACATTCTTTTAGAGATGGATGATATAATTCAAGAATTCGTTCAAAATCCCAAGGTAAGTTTCTTAAAGAAACAAACTAAAGACACTTTGATAGAAATAGGCAAGCACTTTGGAGTAGACATTGATACAAGTTTGCGAAAGAAAAAAATACTTCAGGAACTCGTTGAAAATCTGATCGAAGATGAGATCTTATCTCCAGAAGAGATTACAGCTATACAAATTCCTTCAAATAGGTTAGAAATAGAGGCACGACTAACCGAACTAAAGATTAAGGAGATTGAATTAAAGGTCAGGAGAGTAGAAATTGAGGAGGAAGCTAAACTGAAACAAATGCAAATTGAGGCAGAATTTAGAGCTAGAGAAGAGGAAGCTAAAGCGAAACAAGTAGCTAAAGAGGAGGAAACTAAACTGAAACAAATGCAAATTGAGGCAGAATTTAGAGCTAGAGAAGAGGAAGCTAAAGCGAAACAAGTAGCTAAAGAGGAGGAAACTAAACTGAAACAAATGCAAATTGAGGCAGAATTTAGAGCTAGAGAAGAGGAAGCTAAAGTGAAACAAATAGAAAGAGAGAACGAAACTAAAGTCAAATTGGCAGAGTTAGAATTAAAGAAGGCAGAAGTAGAAGCTAGGATTGTTGATAGACAACCCGTAGTTCAGGAAGGTCACATAGATATTTCCAAGTATGTAAAACTTTTACCCATATTTTCAGAAGGAGAGCCAGAAATTTTCTTTCTTCAGTGGGAAAAATTGGCGCAACAGTTACAAATCCCTAAAGAAAATTGGCCATTAATCATTCAAACACAATTTAAGGGTAAGGCTCAGCAAATTTATACTTCTCTTTCAGAAGCAGAAAGCGAGTATGATAATATGAAAGCTTGTATTTTAAAAGCGTATGAACTAATACCAGAGGCCTATAGACAGAAATTCCGTAATTATAGGAAGACACCTCAGTTAACATACGTAGAATATGCGGCCCAACAAGAGAGGTTATTCAATAGGTGGTGTTTGGCTAGTGAAACGGACACATTAGATAGACTTAAACAGTTGATTTTATTGGAGCAGTTTAAGAATACCTTAGAGACAGATCTTAGGATTTTTATAGATGATCATGTTCCCGAAACTTTAACTAAAGCTGCTGTATTGGCTGATGAGTTCACACTAAATCATAAACCTAAGTCAAGACAAATGGAATCCCAAAAGTCAAAGTCATATATTCCAGATTCAACAAAATACTCTGATCCTTGGTCCCCAAAGAAACACTTTGAAAATCAGTCTAGCCCATCACATTTCAGTTACAGGTCTGATTTCAATCAATATCCTCCAAACCAACCTTGGCAAAGAATGGAAAGGTTTAAGACTAATCCCCCTGTAACTTGTTCATATTGTAAACAGGTTGGCCATCACATTTCTAATTGCAGAAAGAGACTGACACCCTCATTCTCCAATAAGACACCAACTCTTGTAAGTAATATAAAATCAGATGATTCAAAATCCTCTATTCAGGATACACTACCAAAGAAGCCGGTATTGTCAAGTAATGTAGAACCCCCCTCATCAGATCATGATCCTTGTTTCAAACCATTTGTATCTTCAGGAACTATATCTCATAGTAGTAGTTCACAACAATATCCTATTTCCATACTCCGAGACACAGGAGCAAAGCAAAGTCTGATTTTAAATTCTGTCTTGCAGAATCTGGGTGAGTCATATACAGGTTATGATATATTGATAGAAGGAGTTGGAGGAATTATAAAATGTCCATTACATAATGTTTTCTTGCGGTCTGATTTAACAACCGGAATGGTTAAAGTAGCAGTAGTAGACTCTCTTCCCATAGTAGGAATATCCTTATTGTTGGCCAATGACATCGCTGGAAGCAAAGTCATTTCTCCCTTAATAACAAATAACCCTAAGACCTCAGTAGAACCTTCAGATAACTTACAGTTGTTTCCCGCTTGTGCTGTAACCAGATCTCAGTACAAGAAATCTGAAGAGGAGACCTATAATTTAGAATCCCTATTCTCCCAAACTGACCCATCTTCTTCTTCACCAGTTTCTCTATCTAGAGCAGAATTAATCAAAGAACAGAAGTCAGATCATTCTCTTAAAAATTTGTACGAGATTGTTTCATCTCCAGAAGAAGTTGAAAAAATGTCACGAGGTTTCTATATAGAAAACGGAGTCCTAATGCGAAAATGGAGAGCATCCACCGCAACCGCTGACCAGCCATGGCAAGTAAGGAATCAAATAGTCCTCCCTCTTGGTTTCAGGAATAATGTTCTACGATTGGCTCATGATACTCCCTTAGCAGGTCACTTAGGGGTAAGAAAGACCTTGTTCAACATAACCCAACATTTCCATTGGCCCACGGTTGTCAAAGATGTTGCCCAATATTGTAAAACATGTCATACATGTCAACTTGTAGGTAAGCCCAACCAGAAAATTGTAGAAGCTCCACTCCATCCCATTCCTGTAATGGAAGAGCCATTTAAAAAAGTTCTTATTGACTGTGTAGGACCTTTACCTCCTTCAAGTAAAGGAAATCAGTACATTCTCACAATCATGTGTATGAGCACTCGTTTTCCAGAAGCCATTCCTTTGAAAAATATTAAAGCTCAAAACATAATCAGAGAAATGTTGAAATATTTCACTATGGTAGGATTTCCTAAGAACATTCAAAGTGATCAAGGAAGTAATTTTCTTTCCAACAAGTTTAGAGAAACTCTTGTAACACTAGGTATAAATCATGTAACTTCCTCCGCCTATCATCCTCAATCACAAGGTGCTCTAGAGCGCTTTCACCAAACGCTCAAGACAATGTTAAGAATCTTCTGTGCTGATAACACTCGAAATTGGGAAGACGGACTCCCCTTTTTGTTGTTCGCCACCCGAACAACAATTCAAGAAAGCCTTGGATTCAGCCCGTCAGAATTAGTCTTCGGTCATGAAGTCCGTGGTCCCCTAAAGATACTTCATGAACAATGGATGAAAGAAGAACCACCAGTTCCTTCTTTGAAATACGTGTCCCAGGTCACCGAGAAGTTGTTAGAAGCTTGGAAGTTGGCAAGAGAGAACTTGACGAATGCTCAACGAGTAATGAAAGGTCGGTATGATAAAAATTCTAAACTTAGAACTTTCTCTCCAGGAGATCAAGTGTTACTTTATCTTCCCATACCAGGAGATCCATTGCAGGCTAAATACAAAGGACCCTATGAAGTCTTGTCCAGAGCCAGTGATCTCAACTACATAATCAAAACTCCAGACAGAAGAAAGAGTTCCCGTCTCTGTCACATAAATACCTTAAAACCTTATCATTCCCGAGATCCAATTCCAGCTTGCAGCTCTACCACAATAGAATCGGAAGAGCCTCCTGATAACCTGCCTAATCCTCCTGAGATTCCCTTGGAAAACTCTCAGATACTACAAAATCTTCAGATAAAAGTAGGACACTTATCTGAGAAACAAGGTAAAGACATTCTTTTCCTCTTAAGAAGTTTTCCAAAATTATTTCTAGATTCCCCAAGATTCACTTCTTTGATAGAACACGAAATAATTCTAGACTCGCCAAGAGCTATCAAACAAGCCCCTTATAGAGTCAATCCAAAAAAGAAGGATTTCATAAAAGCAGAAATTAACACTCTGCTTCAACAGGGAATAATTGAACCCTCCAGTAGTCCTTGGGCATCTCCTTGCATTCTTGTCCCTAAATCTGACAGATCTTATCGCCTGTGCATTGACTACAGGAAAATCAATGCCCACACTAAGGCCGATGCTTTTCCTATCCCTAGGATAGATGATATCATAGACAGTCTAGGAACTGCCAAGTATGTATCCAAGTTGGATATGTTAAGGGGATACTATCAAATCCCTGTACACCCTCGCTCAAGAGAAATTACCGCTTTCATTACGGAAGAGGGATTGTTCCAATTCAGAGCAATGCCATTTGGGCTTAAAAATGCCCCTGCCACTTACCAAAGAATGATAAGTAATCTTGTTGCAGGATTGCCAGGAGTAAAAACTTATCTAGATGATGTGATAATATTTAGTCAGTCTTGGACAGAACACATTGAACACCTAAATAATTTCTTTTATAGAGCAGACCAAGCAAACCTTACCATCAATTTGTCCAAATGTGATTTCGGACATACACAGGTCCCCTATTTGGGATTTAAAGTTGGAAATTCCCAAGTGTTTCCAATAGACGCCAAGATAAAAGCCATCAATGATGTACCAACACCCACTAATCGTAGAGAGGTACGTCGATTCCTCGGAATGAGTGGCTATTATCGCCGTTTTTGTCCAAATTTTTCAGATGTAGCAGAACCATTGACTGACCTGTTGAGAAAAGACCACGACTTCGTGTGGACACCTACCTGTGAGACGGCCTTCAAAAACCTGAAGTCCCTTCTCACCAACGCACCAGTTCTAAGGGCACCCGATTTCCAACGACCCTTTCTTCTGCAAGTCGACGCCAGCGACACCGGTATCGGTGCCGCCCTCTTGCAAGAACACAATGAAGTTCTTCACGCTATCGCCTACTACAGCAAGAAGCTGTCCCCTGCGCAGAAGAACTACTCAACAATTGAGAAGGAGACGCTCGCTTTGGTCCAGGCCCTTATCCACTTCGAAGTCTACCTGGGTTCCTCAACTACCATTCAAGTATATTCGGATCACAACCCCTTAAAGTTCCTACAGACTATGAAAAACAAGAATCCGAGACTTACACGTTGGAGTTTATTTCTCCAACCCTTTAATCTAACAATTCATCATATAAAAGGCGTCTTTAATGTTTTAGCCGACGTCCTTTCTAGAACATAGCTTTTCAACAGAAAGTGAAAAGCTTTCCCAAACGGTGGAGGTGTAACGTAATATTAGATATTACGTCATATGTGTAATTATGTTATAGAATTGTGTTCCTTTGTATTACATAACTATGTTCATATTTCTTGTCTATGTATGTATTGTAACAATGTTAAGCAGTAACGCCCGTCCACTATATGTAATCTTGTCTACGTGCGGTGAGGTGCGCACTCTTGTAGAACAAACAGACAAGCGAAATCCTGAATAGTTCGGAGCGCACAGATTTGACAGTTACTAAATAAATAGATTGTTCAAGCGAGTCGAGGGTCCTAAAACTACCCATGTTGACGTGTTAACTTACCCTCCTCCCCTCCTTTCACTCACTCGCACACTCACCCGGAAGTATTCAGCTTCCGGTCCAATGGTATATAAGCGGTGGTAACCGCTGACTCGTCGTCATTTCCCACATATTGATCTCTTGATAAAAACTAGAAGGTTTAGATTCATGAGACGATTGGTGTGAAGTGATCACCCCTTTTTGCCTACATTACGTGTCTGATATACATTGCATTACTTTACTTATATTTGTACTTATTACTTATTTTGATGCATGTTCCTGATCTCTTTGTACTTAGATAGTACCATATTGTATACTTATCTTGTGTTTCTTATTTGAACGATAATTTCCATATTCTTATAATCATGTAACGGTCCCATTGACCCTACTGCCCATTCTCTTTTGTGTTGATTGCCTGTAAATATTTTCCATTAATAATTTCGTTTACTAGTTTTATCGCTAGTTTAATATTCCTTTCCTGGAATCTTCTTTGTTACCTTTACTTCTAGTCTTACGAATTATCTAGGCCCTGACCAGATAGTTCAGTCCTACAGTGGCTTCTAGAAGTGCGCTGGTTCTTAAGCACTTAGACGTTATACGTAACGTCTCTTCACATACCAGCGCCCGTAACAATATATATACATAAATATGATGAAAAATATAATCTTCAACTTTTAGCTTCTTAGTGCTCATAGCCCTTAGCACAATGAAATCATTATTTCTATTCATTGCTTCTAAAACTTTTAGCATCTGAATTTAGCTGTTCTACGGTTTTGACTCATTGGAATGATGTGATCGTGTCATATTCAGTCATAGTACACCGTACTGGAATTTACGAAAAGGGTACAATAACGGAACATATGTGTAACTCGATTTTTATACCACTACCAAAGATAAATGAAACAATGGAATGTAGTAAACATCGCACAGTCAGTATCATGAGTCAAATAACCAAAGTTATATTAAGGATAGTTTTAAATAGAATAAGAAATAAAGTGAGAGAACAAGTTTCATGGGAGCAATTTGGTTTCATAGAAGGGAAAGGAACAGCAAATGCAATTTTTATAATAAGAACGATTATGGAGAGGATTATAGAAAAACAACAAAATGTATATATTTGCTTTGTTGACTACGAGAAGGCGTTTGATAGGGTAAGACATGAGGATTTGATAAATATTTTAGAAAGAGTGGATATAAATAGCAAAGACATGAGTATCATCAGAAATTTGTATTGGAAGCAAAGAGCAGCAGTGAGGGTACGGGGAGGAAGAACAGAATTTCAAGCTATAAAGAGGGGAGTGCGTCAAGGCTGTGTTATGTCTCCAGATTTATTTAATCTATATGGGGAGATGATCCGTAGGGAATTAGAGGGAATGAAAGGGATTAAAATTGGAGGATTTAATATAAATCATATCAGATATGCTGATGACACGGTATTGGTGGCTGACTCAGAAGAAAAACTGCAACATCTATTGAATGTAACCGTAAGAGCTAGTGAGGAGAAAGGTTTAAATGTAAATATGGAGAAATCTAAAATACTAGTGGCCAGTAAAACAGATCCACCAAGAGTACAAGTACAAATAGCAGGGAGAAGAATAGAACAAGTAACCAAATTTTCGTACCTGGGGAGCGTATTGACAGAAGATTGTAGATGTGAAAAAGAAATGAAATCAAGGATAGCGATAGCTAAAAGCACGTTTCAGAAAAAGGAAAGGGGTTTTAACAAACAAGAAAATGTCTACATTCAGCAAAAAATTGCAGGAAAACTTAGAAGCAGCAGAAATGTGGACATGGAGACGAGTATTAAGAGTACCATGGACAGCGAAGAAAACAAATGAAGAAGTGTTGAGAGAAATGGAGACAGATAGGGAATTGATGACAACAATAAGGAAACGACAGTTGCGATTCTTAGGACATATAATGAGGAGGGAAGGGTTGGAAGAGGTGGTGATGACGGGAATGGTGGAGGGAAGGAGAGCAAGAGGAAAGCAGAGGGAGAAGTATATGGACGGGCTGATGAGGGCGACGGGAAAACAACTCAAACCAGCACAGATGTTACAAGTGACTAAGGACCGTGAACGGTGGCGCTCCATGGTTGCCGAAGTCCAAGAGGATATGGCACGACATAAGAAATCAATTTATCTTTTTATTATTTTAATTATATGTTGTTCTTATAATTTTTTTTATTTGTTTGTTTATTATTTTTATTATCTTTAAACTAAATTGATATGATTTTGTTATGAAATCTGTACGTGTAGAATGGATAAGGATTGTGTTGACATTGCACTTATATTGATACATATATTGATATTGTTCCTTTTTTTAATGATATATCAATTTCACTCAATTCAGCAGATTCCTCCAGTTTCCTTTTTTCACCCCTTGGGCAATCTGACAGATTTGCAAGCACCCCTAAAAATTAAGGATGAAAAAATGTATAGAATTATACTAGATTCGTATACATAAATCTGTATGTGTAGAATGCATAAGGATGTTGTATTGTTATTGTATTGTATTGATATAATAAAACAACCAAGCTCAGTGAAGTCATACACTATCTTGATCTGGATGTAGGTTAGAACCTGAGGTTATGTACAATTATTCATTCAGACCCTTTAGGCACCCTGAAAAGTGCAAATATCATTGTATAGATTATGGTAGATGTGAGAAGCTGGAAATGATAATTTTCGTACTTTACAGCTCAAAGCAAAACAGCCCCGTCATTCAAAAGCAAAGAATTAGTGCTCTAGACCATCGTTTGACGATCATCATTGAGCCATGAATGATCATCGTCGAGCGGTATTCGCACCGAGAAAAACGTGCAGTGCTCTACACCAGTGCCTGGTCTCCAATGACAGCCTTGAAGGTTACGTCCTTCAATATATATATATTTTTTTTTATTTATTATTATTAGAACTACTGGTCTAATGTAATTTAGAACCCCAAGGAATACAGTGAGTGCACTTGATGGGTTAATTCTTTGACCTTGTGACAGGATCGTTATGCTGCATGAGATAACTCCACATCTTTGCGGAAATCCACCTTAACCCACTGGTGCTTTGGGTGGTTAACAATTGGAATTTGCATCGATTCCAGAATAACACCGTTCGGACCCGGAGAAAAGTAGAGTTTTTGGAGGAGAGAGGCACAGAAGATAATTGCTTCCATCCTTGCAAGAGGTTCACCTACACACTGTCGACGCCCTAGAAAAACAAAAAGACATGAAAAACACTGTCAGAGTCTAGAGCAGCGTTTCTTAACCTTTTCCGACCCTAACACCCCTGTAATCAGGTCTAGACAGTCTAACACTCCCTATCTGTGCTCAATACGTGATTATTAGAAGGATAAAGGAAAGTAAAGTACCTCCATGTTTTCAGCATCTCCCAGCATCCTCTAAAATTGATTACAACACCCCAGGTTAAGATACGCTGGTCCAGAGTCAGTCACTGGTATACGAAAGACAAACTGCTGAGAATGCACACCAGTAGTGACCAACTACCGCTTAAAGGAAGCATTTATTCTTCCAGAGACAACTACCCACGTTAAATGAATAGAGCTGTCCCCAACTCACCTACTCCGAAAGGCATAAATCCATCTTTGGGGCAGAAGAACTTGCCGTTGTCGTCGAGGAAACGCTCTGGTCGAAATTCGAAGGGATTGTCCCAGTGCCTGTCGTCGTTATGGCTACAGAAGCCCACAGGATATAAGATGGATCCCTAAGATACACAAGAAATATACATACATTAATTATGACGAGTGATATGTGTATGTGTGTGTGCATAGAGAGAAAAGAACATCACCCATGATGTCGACACAACGAAAGCTTGCCTTTGGGATCCTGTAACCGTTGCTCAGTCTAACATCTTTGGTAGTTGTGTGCTGAATTCCCAAGGGCGTCAGTGAGACCATACGATGAACTTCGTGGATAATTGCCTCCGTGTAGGGCAGACTTCAAACCGCAATAAAATGGAAATGAACGAAAAGAATAGACATGTCAGTAGTAAAAGCTTATGAAACAGTACTTCAGATCACCATACACTCAACCTTGGTTTAGCGGACCTAGAATTTGCGGACTTTCGATATAGGGGACAAAAAATGTGTGTCCGTTAGTAACAGTGAAATTCCGGACGAAGTCCGTAAAATGAAAATTTGTCCGATAGGTGTCCGGTAGTAACGTATGTGCACGCCGATACCTTACGGCGTAGTTCAATTTCTTCTTTATATGTAATGTACATCATTATACATATGTACTGTAGCTTTTTATTACATATCTAATACGTATGTGCACGCCGAAACCTAACGGACAATTTTCTACGTAACGGACTTATGTCCGGTATCCAGTATTGGTAATGGACGGACTCAAATAATGAACTTTTGCAAATAATGGACAAGGGTCTGCACGCATTTGTCCGTTAAATCGAGGGTTAAGTGTATATTGTAGTGGGTATATTACTGACATGACCGCGGGCCCTTCAGCCCAATTATGATCACTTCTGGAAAGGGCCTGTAACATACTCCAGATACAATTCCAGTTATAAAGAACAAAGCGGGATTTTTTTTTTTTTTTTTTGGGGGGGGGGAAATTGCGAGAAAAAAGTATTGAAGGAGTGGCTACAAGGAAAAAAGATGAGATGTTACTATACCAATGATGCTGATTATATCTGTGCCTTTGTGTCTGTTATTGTAGGACGCTACAGGCGCTTACAATAACATGCATTTATATATATATATATATATATATATATATATATATATATATATATATATATATATACACATATATATATACATAAATGTATATATACATATATATATACATATATATATACATACATATATACATGTATATATATATATATATATATATATATATATATATACATGTTTGTATCATTTTGACATTTGAAAATAAACTCTCCTACTGGGATTCGAACGAAGCAAGCCACTCAGGCGAGAGTTCGAATCCCAGTAGGAGAGTTTATTTCCAAATGTTAAAATGATATATACATATACTGTACATATACATATACATATACATATACATATACATATACATATGCATATGTATATGCATATACATATACATATAGATATACATATACATATATATATACATATACATATAAATATACATATACATATATATATATATATATACATATACATATACATTTACATATGCATATACATATACATATTGAAGTACGGAAGACAAATGAGTGTAAAGGTACTGAGGTGAACACAGAGAACAGTTGGAATTCATCAAAGAAGTATAGAGTATGGAATAGGGTAGGAAGGTGAATGGAGGGAGACATGGCAGGGATAAAGTACAAATTGTGGGTTTTCTGTAATTGTATGTTCTCTGTGGATATTAACAAAGGCGGAACATGCCGACAGCAGACCTTTTGGTCCATATCTAGGTTGGATGCGAAAAAATAATGATGATAAATAGATAAATTAATAAATAAAAACTATAATAGTGTAAATAGTAAACAAATGCATAAATAAATGCATAGGTATAGTTAGATAATAAACAGACAGGTAAATAGTAAATAATCATAAATTGACATATAACTAATAATAAATGAGAATCAAGCAAATAATAGTAAATAGACATATGATAACAAAACAGATAAACAAATAATATGAAATAGATTTTAATCATCACAGCATTTTGCTTAGGTGTTTATCTAAATGATTCTCAGAACTTCGAACTAAACTACATTGCACTGCCTCTGCAGGAAGTTTATTTCATTCATTAACTACACGGTTGGCGAAGTTGTTTCTACTCACTTCCAAATTAAATCTATTTCCAAACAGTTTGAGACCATTATTTCTTGTCGGGTTCTCATTCAATGTGAAAATTTTGTCACTTTTGATGTCAATTCCCTTTAGAATCTTAAAGACCTGTATCAAGTCACCTCTGAGTCTACACTTTTTTAAAGAAAGCAGATTCATATGTTTTAGTCGATTTTCATATAGTTTATTTTTTTATATTTGGAATCAGTTTTGTGGCCATTTGGAAACAGCATATTCTAAATGCGGACGAACTAACGATTTTATAGCTCGTTAATGAGTGATCGTGAAATCAGTCCTAGAATATTATTTGCTTTCTCAGAGGCTGAAATACACTGCTTGGATGATTTGAGGTCGTTACTGATAATTATGCCGAGATCTTTTTCACTATTCACTTTTGTTAACGAATTTCCAAATAACTTGTAATCGTACTTACTGTTATTTTTATCTATGTGCATTACCTTGCATTTACTTGAGGTAAATTTTATTAGCCACTTTTCAGACCATTGCTGTAAGTTATCTAAATCTTCTTGAATATCTAATTGGTTTAAGTGATTATTTGCCATTCCGCACAGTTATGTATCATCAGCAAATTTGGAAACAGTAGATTTTAGTCCGTGGTCTATATCATTTATATATACTATGAATAGAAGTGGCCCAAGAACGGAACCCTGAGGAACTCCACTTGTAACATTTTTTCATCTAGAAATTTTTCTATTTAAAACAACTCTCTGTTTTTGATCATTCAACTTAATAGGTTACCAATTATTCCGTGTGAAGCTAATTTAGTATGTAGTCTTTCGTGGGGGGCGGTATTAAAAGCTTTTGCAAACCCTACATATATTAAATCTATATTGTTTCTTTTGTCATAATTCGAGATAATTGCGTTGTAGAATTCGAGTAACTTAGACACGCAAGAACGTTTCCGTCTGAATCCGTGCTGGCTATCATTCATCAAATAGTTCCTTTCTAAATGATGTTCGATAGCATCTCTGATGATACTTTCTATCATTTTTCCTACGATTGAAGTCATTTGGTTTCCTTTTGTCACCTTTGTTTTAATATAGGAGTAACGTTAGCTAGCTTCCATTCTCTTGGGATACCTCCGGATATGATGGATTTCTTGAAAATAATTTCTAATGGAACAACAATCTCATTTTTCATTTCCTTTAAGATTCTTGGATGCCAACCATCAGGCCCAAGTGTTTTATTATCTTTAAGTTTCTCTATACACATTTTAATTTTTTCTTTTGTTATATTTACCGTAGTGAGTAAGTTTACCCTAGACTTTTCACAGGTTTCAGTTTAGAGTTCACTATGAGATGTTTCGTTTACGAATACTGAGCTAAAAAATTGTTTAAAAGATCACACATTCCTTCATTTGAATATTCAAGTTGACCTCAGCAGATAATAGTGGATGTTTCGTTTACAAATACTGAGCTAAGATAATAGTTTAAAAGATCACATACTCCTTCATTTGAATATTCAAGTTGACCGTCAGCAGATAATAGTGGACCAATGTGATTCCTAACAACTTTTTTATCTCTAATGCAACTATAGATTTCTTTGGGATTCTCTTTGGATTTATCAGCGATATTCATTTCGTATTGTCGTTTTCGTTTTTTATTTTTTTTATTTTTTTTTCTAATCTCTCTGTATTAATACATAACTTTGATAGTCATTAGATGCACCAGAGCACTTATATTTCTTATAAGCCTGTCTCTTTTTAGCAATATATTTTTTTTTTTTTTCTTTGTCAACCCATTTTGGGCGAGCCTAATTTGGGGGACGTCTGTCCTTAAAAGGAATGTAAGTATGAATCATCTTAGTGAGCGTTTTTGAAATATTTCCCACATCTGACCTACAGGTCTTTTGGTTAATTTTGCTTCCCAATCTATAAGCTGAAGCTCCTGACATAGTCCTATGAACTGAGCTTTACTGAAATCGGGTATTTTAGAAACACAAGTATCTATTCTATAATTTTTTGGTAGTTTGAATCTAACTAAGTAGTGATCGCTATTTGCAACAGTTTCATCGACTTCTACATCAGTTATCATGCTTTCGCGACTAGTGATCAATAGATCGATTAATTTTCCATGTCTTGTGGGCTCTTTTACATGCTATACTAATTAATTGTCACCGAGAAAATCAGTCAAGCGACTACCTATATGGCCATGTTCAAGGGTCATCCAATCAATGTCAGTAAAATTAAAATCACCCATTATCAATAAATCCCGGTTACAGAAACAAGACAGTTCTTGAAATGATAGTTTGTTGTCTGCTAATGATAATGTCTTTGGCCTATTTATTACACCTACATTAATTTTTTATCCATTTGTTTAGGTTAATTCTACCCACAAGCTATCATATGCATCCTGTTTCTCTTTCTCTAAAACACAAGCATGGACATTGTTTTTAACGTACAACAGATAACTCCCCACCTTTCTTGTGGTTTCTATCCTGATGAAAGTGTTTAAATCCCGCAATATTAAATTCAGATTCAAACTTTTTACTATTTAACCATTTCTCGGTTATTCCTATCATATCGAGATTTTCGCTTTTGACATACGCCTGTATTTCTTGGAATTTGTTTCTAATACTACGAGCATTAAAGTACATGGTTTTAAGGAACTCGTGATTATTTCTTTTTGACACGTTTTGAGTTTCAATATCATGCCTTTCATTATAATTTAGTCTTTTATTGACACCTTGCTCTATATTGATATTTGGTCCTTCATTGACATTCAATGACTCATTAACATTTCTCCCATCAAAATTAATATTTTCCCCATCACGGACATCTGGTTGCTCACGGTCATCCGATCTCTTTTGTACATTTTGTCCACCTAAGTCACCGCGTTTCACACTGGCCTCCCCTCGTTCATCGACATTCTGTCCGGCATCCCTTCCTAAAATTATATTTTGTCTTCCACTGACATTATATTTTACCGTGATATTTTGTCTTCCACTATCATTACATCCCATCGTGATCTTTTGTCCTCTACTGTCATTACATCCCATCGTGATCTTTTGTCCTTCCCTGGCATTACATCCCTTCGTGATATTTTGTCCTTCATTGACATTCTGTCCGGCATCCCTTCCTAAAATTATATTTTGTCCTCCACTGATATTATATCCTACCGTGATATTTTGTCCTCCACTATCATTACATTCCATCGTGATATTTTGTCCTCCACTATCATTACATCCATTCGTGATCTTTTGTCCTCCACTATCATTACATCTCGTATTGGCTGCTTGTTATTGTGGCAAAGTAGCATGCAGTTGATACTTTAGGGTCTATATGGGGCGCCCCTACGGACCAGAGCCACACATCATTTTGTCTATGATAGAGGAAACTCTGTTCATAGAGAAATGATGACACTTTTATACTACGACTTCCGTTATGCTGTCCCCCAACCCTTTGTTGCTGTCCTGTACCATTTCTCTGAGTATTCTTTTTCTATGGTGTGGGAATTCCCTGTGGTGGGGGAAAAGAATACTGCCACCAAGTATTTACACTTGGAACGTAAGAGGCGAGAAGAAAGGGACGGGGATTGGGACTAGGCATTCTTCTCCTTGTAGCCCCATAGGGCACATTCCTAAAAGTAAAAGCAAAGGCATAAGAGGGTCTGGGAGTTTTCCGACCAGCACCCTAAGGTTTGGGTCTTTTAATGTGCGTGGATGTGGTACAGATGAGAGTAAAAGGGAAGAGATAGGTAGTATGTTTGCGAGAAGAATGATGGATGTGTTGGCTTTGAGTGAAACTAAGTTGAAAGGGAAGGGTGAGTGTAAGTTTGGGAGTGTAAGTGGGAGGTTATCAGGAGTGAAGAGAGGGCGAGGGAGGGAAGGGGTGGCTATTCTAGTAAGTGAAGAGACAGGTAAACGTGTAGTGGAGTGGAAGGAGGTTTCCTCAAGGATAATGTGGATGAAGGTGAAACCGGGAAAGGAGATGTGGGTCTTTGTAAGTGCATGTGGGCCTGGCAGTGAGAAGAGTGTAGAAGAAAGGGAGGCCTTTTGGATAGATTTAAAGGAGCGTGTAGAGGATTTAGGGAGAAGTGTAAATGTAATAGTACAGGGAGACCTAAATGCTAGGGTAGGAAATGGTCCAATTGATGGAGTGGTTGGGAAATGTGGAGTTCCAGGAAAGAATCCTAGTGGAGAGTTGATGGTGGAAATGTGTTTAGGAAGAGAGTTGATGATAGCAAATACAGTGTTTGGGAAGAAAGTCAAGCATAAGTACACATGGGAGAGGGTGGTGGAGGGAAGGTTGGTAGATAGAGCGTTAATGGATTATGTAGTGGTAAACAGGATTATGATAGGAAGAGTTAAGGATGTACATGTGCTAAGGGGAGAGGGTGGGGGAATATCAGATCATTTTTTGGTGGAAGGTAAGTTGAGAGTGGAGGATAGATGGAGAAAGAGGAAAGGGACAAAAGGTAGGGAGGTTCTTAGAATGAAAAGGAAAAGAAGGAATACAAAAAGAAGCTGAAGGAGGAGTGGGAGGGAGTGAAGGATAGAGTAGAGCTAGGTGTGGAGGAGGAATGGGGATGGTTCAAGGAGGGAGTCACAAAGTGTGCAAAGATGGTGCGTGGAACAAGAAGGACAGGAGGAAATAGAAGGAAGGGTAGTGAATGGTGGAATGAGGAAATGAAGAAGGTTGTAGAAGAGAAGAAGCGAGCTTTCACAGATTGGTTACAAAATAGGACGAGGGAGTCATATGAGAGGTACAAAGAAAAGAAAATAGAAGTAAAGCAAAAGGTAAAGGAGGCAAAGAGGAGAGCAGATGTGAAATGGGGTAAGAGTATGACAGAAAATCTTGAAAGTAATAAAAAGATGTTTTGGAAAGATATTAAGAGAGGAAGAGGAGGCGAATCAAGTAGAGAAGAAAAGGTAAAAGGTGCAGATGGAGAGATGATAATGAAAGAGAAGGCAGTAAGAGGAAGATGGGCAGAATATTTTAGGGAGTTTCTAAATGTGAGGGAGGATAGGGAGGGAAAGATAGCTGCAGTGGGAAATGCTAAGACAATGACCGTGATGAGTGAGGAAAATGGAGGAGAAATAAGGAAGGATGAAGTGAAGGCAGCAGTTAAGATGATGAAAGCAGGTAAGGCACCTGGTCTGGATGGATGCCATGCAGAATATCTTAAAAAAAGGAGGTACATTGATGGTGGACTGCCTGGTGAGGTTACTTAATGTATGCTGGAGAGAGGGTAGAGTGCCGGAGGACTGGAGGAGTGCCTGCCTGTATAGTTCCTCTTTACAAGGGAAAAGGGGACAAGTGTGAATGTAGTAGTTTCAGAGGGATTAGCTTGTTAAGTGTAGTTGGGAAGCCTTATGGGAGGATCTTGATTGAGAGGATTAGGAGAGGAACAGAGGGAATAACTGGTGAGGAGCATTGTAAATTTTGGACGGGTAGAGATTGTGTAGATCAGATCTTTGTGGTAAGACAGATATGTGAGAAAGCTATAGGAAAGGAGAAGGATGTTTTTTGGGCTTTTATGGATCTGGAAAAGGTTTACGATAGGGTAGACAGAAAGGCACTGTGGAAGGTATTGCAGATATATGGGATAGGAGGAAAGCTTCTGGGACCTGTCAAGAGAGTAGTAGAGCTTGTGTCAGGATTAGAAATGGAAAGAGTGAGTGGTTCGAGGTAAAGGTGGGACTTCGTCAAGGATGCGTTATGTCGCCCTGGCTGTTCAACTTATACATGGATGGGGTAATGCGAGAGGTAAATGCAAGGGTAGTGGGTCGGGGATTGGAGATGGTTAAAGAAAATGGAGAAAAGTGGGAGGTGAGCCAGCTGTTATTTGCGGACGACACTGCGCTTGTGGCAGGATCGGAGGAGGGATTGAGGAAGTTGGTGACAGAGTTTGGGAGAGTATGTGATAGAAGAAAGTTGAAGATAAATGTGGGTAAAAGTAAGGTGATGAGATGTACAAGGGGTGAAAGTGGCAGTAGACTGGATGTGAGCATTAAAGGAGAGCGACTGGAGGAAAAGGATAGTTTTAGATACTTGGGTGCAAATGTGGCAGGAAAAGGTGGAGTGAAGGTGGAGGTAGAATGTAGATTGAGAGAAGCGAGTAAATGCCTTGGTGGATTAAAAATTGTAATGAGGAATAGAAATTTGGGAATGGATGCTAAAAGGAGACTATATGAAGGAGTGATTGTGCCAAAAGCACTGTATGGGGCAGAAACATGGAACATGAGAGAGGAAGAGAGAAGGAGTTTGAATGTGTTTGAGATGAGGTGTCTGAGAAGTATAATGGGGGTTACTAGGCTAGATAGAGTGAGAAATGAGGAGGTGAGGAGGAGAACAGGGGTGGAAAGGGAGTTGGGAGATAGGGTTGATGAAAGAGTATTAGGATGGTTTGGACACATGGAAAGAATGAGTGAAGAAAGACTAATAAAAGAGGTATGGAAGGCAGATGTGGAGGGAGTGAACATGAGGGGACGTCCTTGGATGAGGTGGATGGATGGGGTGAAGGGGGCTTTGGGGAAGAGGGGAATGTCTGTTGAGGAAGGACGGGAGAGGACAGAAGACAGGGGTGAATGGAGAATGGTTGTATATGGATGATGCTGTGATGCATAAGGTGGAATGGGCGGGGGGATGGGGGGTGAGGTAGTATGTGTGAGCAAAATTTGACGCAGCCCGAAGGGATTTCTCCCCGTCTTCTCATTATATGCAATGGGGGGGACGGAGAGGGGGGTCGCCGATTTAATGAAGCGGCCTTGCTGTGGATGCGCTGTGTCTTGCGACACTGCCTCTGACTCAGACCAGTGGACAAGGTGCAGGGATGACCCGTCATGCAGGAGGTGCTAAGATAGGAGGGAGGGTGGAGGGGTGTGGAGTGTATTCAGGGATGGAATGGGTGGGAATGATTTTATGCCTTTTCCTTTTTGGCTACCTCCCTTGGAAGGTGGAAAAAGCCTTGGTATATGTATGTATGTATGTATGACATTACATCCTAATGTAAAATTTCGTCCTCTACCGATATTATATCCTAAAAATTATATTTTGTCCTATACCGGCATATTGTTTTACATCAATGCTATACTCTACTCTGTTTTCTCCAGTACACTCTATTTCTCCTTCTCTTTGGGTTTCTACCCCAAAAAAAGAACTAGTTCATTACAAACTCCCACAATGAGATATGTAAGAACATCTTTGCCTCTGCGGGTAAGGTGGATCCCACCAGCAACGTAAAGGTCATGACGCCTGGAAAAGAGATACCAAGGATCAAGAAAGTGGTATCCCAATTGCGTGCACAATCGTGATATCCTCTCATTGATCTCTATGGCTCTACTGTTCCAACCTGAGCATAGATCTTCGGGAGGATCCCACAGACAACTTGACGGCTCCCACGTTCCTTCATCTCCTGAAGGGGGACCTTGTAATTCCGAACAAGTTCCTCTGATCTCACCTTACCCACATCTTTACTTCCCGTATGAACAATCGTAACTATGTTCGTCCGTCTTTGCTCCCTGATGGTCTGGGTACAATCGGCGATCCCACGGTCCAGTTGACATACAAGCTTGCAACGTCGTTTAGTCTTCCGCTGCAGGATGTCGTCATAGCCTCGCACCATGGAGTCCTCCATCACCAAGAATTCCTGATAGCCACTTCATCCTCATGCAGACCAAAACGATTGGCTAGAGCCAGCGGTTGCTCCACAGGGCACCCGTTTACCAAACGCGGGCTCGACAAACGGGACCCCACGGAGCGCCACTTGCTCACGGCAGTGACAGAAGGGGAAGAAGTGGAACGCTCTTTGGGTTGTGGGGAGGATTCACTCTTCTCACAGAGCGCACTCCTGAGAAGACGAATTTCCTCCTCACACATCCTGAGACGGTCCTCCAGGTTCACACAACTTTCACAAGCCATTTCCCTCCTCCTTCAGGACAAAATATGAATCAACAAAAAAAAAAAAAAAGCGGTCTCTAATGAACTAAATACACGAAGATTACTCTTACCTTATACCATTACTCCTTAAG
>NC_134778.1:29343292-29353292 GCF_046742065.1 Oratosquilla oratoria | reverse complement strand
AAGGTAATGCACATAGGTAAAAATAACAGCAAGTACGATTACAAGTTATTTGGAAATTCGTTAACAAAAGTGGATAGTGAAAAAAGATCTCGGCGTAATTATCAGTAACGACCTCAAATCATCCAAGCAGTGTATTTCAGCCTCTGAGAAAGCAAATAAGATTCTGGGATTGATTGCGCGATCTTTTGATTTCAAAAGTCCATCACTCATTAACAAGCTATATAAATCGTTAGTTCGTCCACATTTGGAATATGCTGTTTCCGTATGGTCACCGAATCTCATTAAAGACATTGACAGACTGGAAAAAGTACAACGGCGAGCCACAAAACTGATTCCAAATATCAAAAATAAATCATACGAAAATCGACTTAAGCACATGAATCTGTTTTCCCTAAAAAAGCGTAGACTCAGAGGTGACTTGATACAGGTCTTTAAGATTTTAAAGGGAATTGACAACATCAAAAGTGACCAAATTTTCACATTGAATGAGAATCAGACAAGAAACAATGGACTCAAACTGTCCGGAAATAGATTCAATTTGGAAGTAGGTAGAAACAACTTTGCCAACCGTGTAGTTAATGAATGGAATAAACTTCCTGCACAGGTAGTGCAATGTAGTTCAGTTCGAAGCTTTAAGAATCATTTAGATAAATACCTAAGTAAGATGCTGTAATTATTATAATTTATGTTATATTATTTGTTTTTGTTTTGTTATAATTTGTCTGTCTGATTTTCATTTATTATTAGTTATATGTCAATTTATTATCATTTTATTTTTACCTGTTTGTTTTTTATTCAACTATCCAAATGCATTTTTTTTTGTTTTTTATTTGTTTTTTACTTTGTTTTTGTTTTTTTTTTTTTTTTTTTTTTTTTTTTTTTTTTTCATCCGACCTAGATATGGATCAAAAGGTCTCCTGTCGGCATGCTTTGCCTTTGTAATCCTTTGTAATCTGGGTTCCATATTGGAAAACTGTAAACAACAGATTCAATGGAAGGGTTTAATTGCCCGACGTCTCGATTCCCGTCCAGGAATCGTCTTCAGGGGGTATAACGGTTACAAGAATGTGAACTCCTTATAAATCGCCGAGATGGTAAACCTGAGAAAGGTTCACCCTCTCAGTCAATTGTACAAAGCATACCTTACAATAATAAAGATAAATACGTTACAACAGAAATTAAATACCAATTAGAATAAAATGAAATTCAAATAAAAGTTATATATTTGTGAACATAAAACATGTGAAGCAAAAGTAACCATAGGTGACACACAGTAAAAACAACAGGACGGAGATGTAAATAGAAGTGGACCAAATGTCCTCAATGAAGAATCAGGAACAAACATGTTACGTTTGAGGCTTTTTGCTACTCTTGTTTTTGTTCACAGCCATGTACTTATTCTATCTGTGTTTTTGTAGTGTATTTTATTATTTTTATTTAGTCGTTTGTTCCTGATTCTTCATTGCGGACATTTGGTCCACTTCTATTTACATCTCTGTCCTGTTGTTTTTACTGTGTGTCACCTATGGTTACTTTTGCTTCGCTTGTTTTATGTTCACAAATATGTAACTTTTATTTGAATTTTATTTTATTCTAATTGGTATTTAATTTCTATTGTAATGTATTTATTTTTATTATTGTAAGGTATGCTTTGTACAATTGACTGAGAGGGTGAACCTTTCCCAGGTTTACCATTTCGGCGATTTATAAGGAGTTCACATTCTTGTAACCGTTATACCCCCTGAAGACGATTCCTGGACGGGAATCGAAACGTCGGGCAAATAAACCCTTCAATTGAATCTGGTGTTTACAGTTTTCCAATATATATATGAGAGAGAAATACTTTTTCAATACATATATATACGTATTTATATATATATATATATATATATATATATGTATATATATATATATATAAAAATTTGTATATATATATATATATATATATATATATAAATATGTATATATAAGGCCACTTAGTCACATAATCTTTGAAGGAAGGAAAGAAAATTCCCTGCTATACTTATCAAGGAAGAGAGGAAGAAATTAACAGGTTGGTCATAACGTATGGACCAAATGGTGGTTATATACTATTAGATTAAATCGAATCTATATGTTTTTCGTTTTTCTTGGCACAAAGGGGAAGGGTCTCGTTTGGCGCCCATTGTGAAACGCTTGGTACTCCACTCGTAGCTTACCTGTCTTTATCCTCCCACGAGGGCTGCACGTTTCGAGGAATAACGTCGTCGATCTCTCTCTGTGCTCTTCTCTGCACCTTGGGGTACTTTGCCATGTACAGGATAAACCATCTCAGGGTATTGGAGGCTGTGTCACTTCCGGCGACATACAAGTCCCACAAGGTTGATACTAGGTCCTTCTCTGGGTACAAAAGGAAGTAGATGGTTTGAAATCAATTCATTGGTTACAACTCCATGTATGTACTATAACGAAATGTTCGCGAGAGATTTATCTTTATGATTTGATATATTTTGCTGTAAAAGGCTGGTAGAGAGACGTGGGTAGCAAGTGGGGTAGATGGTGAGGGTTCATTTTTATAAGTTGGCGAAGGTTGCAAGCTCGCTCTCCGCCTAGAGTAATAAAACGGTCGAGAGTCTAGAAGACGTGTATGTTTTGTTTTTGCTGATGTAACCTAAGTGAGTATCCAGTGATTCGAGATTTCTTAAATAAACAATATTGCATATAGACTTGTAACAATGAATCTGATTGGAGAAAGAGTGGAGGAGGAAATTTTTCAAATGGTTCACGATTGTAGGATCATGCCCTTAGCGGAGGATCTTAAATATAAAGTTGAAGATCATTGGACTAAAGAAAAAGAAAAAGAAAATCTACAAACATTTTGTTCCCCCTGTATAGAAAATATAATTAAGTGGGAAGTAGAAACCTAACAGTGTAAAATACCATACCAAGTGAAAATAAGCTTCAGAAGTTGAATAAGTTGGCTCTTCGGAGGCATGGGGTCTACCAATTAAAAGGGTGAATAACAACATTTTTGGCAGACAGTGGTGAAATCGAAAAATGAAAGACATACGAAACGAAAGTAAGCTCGCTAGAGTAAAGACTTAGATTTGCTCATGGTCATGTTACGATAGAATCATGAAATTATAGAACATTATGTTTTCTGTTCTAGTTTGTATGAAAAAATGACGCGGGGTGTATGGTATTTCGCACTGTATCGTACTGCCAACCATGGCGTAAGGTTTTACAAAATAGTGAAGGAATATAGGCACAAAATATGCTCACATACTACCACTACAGGGTTTTTTTCACATCTTTCGCTACGTTTTTGTAACCGAGTCATTTTGTCACGTACAATCATTCAAACTTTTTTTTTCCTTTCTTTTTTTTAGTCGTCGATTAGACACGACCTCATTTTTACCTCATTCTGACTTGGGTGATCCAGAAGATCTTGTTCATGTAGGATCCTTGACCCTCCTCTGTTTCAGTAACCTTGTTATTTTCTACTATTACTGATTCACAAACATAACTACCTTTTCCATCAATTACCATGATATGAATTTACTAATATCTGGAAGTTTTTTTTTTTTTTTTTTTTAGCTTTATGGAAGACAGAGGTGAGTGGAGAATGGTTGTATATGGATGATGTTGTGACTGCATGAGGAGGAATAGGTGGGGGGGGGGGGGGTGGGGTAGTATGTGTGAGTAAATTTTGACGCAGCCCGAAGGGATTTCTCCCCGTCCTCTCCTTATATGCAAAGGGGGACGGAGAGGGGGGGTCGCCGATTAAATGAAGCGGCCTTGCTGTGGATGTACTGTGTCTTGCGACACTGCTTCTGACCCAGGGCGGTGGGCAGGGTTCAGGGATGACCCGTCATCCAGGAGGTGCTCAGATGAGAGGAAGGGTGGGAGGGGTGTGGAGTGTATTTAGGGATGAAATGGGTGGGAGTGTTTTTATGCCTTTCCTTTTGTGGCTACCTCCCTTGGAAGGGGGAAAAAGCCTTGGTATATGTATGTATGTAGCTTTATAGTATGAGCGGATTTTATCACTATGATTAGGCTGTGGATTTGACTAACCTTTGAAAGTGTTTCGTGGATCGCCCCTACGGTCCTCCATCTCGATCAGATAAGCATCAATGAAATCCCGTGGGTTAGTGGGATCCAGATTCTCCTTATGCTCCTCAATGATATTCTGCAAGTATCATTAATTCTGTTTAACGTCGAGAACTCCCCTTACTAGAAGACTAAGATGGTACCCTATTTAGAGGATTCTGTTGCATGGAATTTAATGAACCAAGCCCTTGTTCCAGCTCGCTGGCGGCAGATTCGAACTGCCGACGCTTCAACCTCCGCCGCAAGTAACGACGCTCTAACCCGCTAGGCCAACGAGCATTCATCATTAACCAATGATGTTGATTAATTATATTAATCCTTATTAACCCCCAAGATGGTCAGTTCTATTCCTTAGGTGGCTATTATCTCGATAGATTTAACGATGTTACGGTTGAATACTGAATTACAAAAAGTATTAGAGAATTGTGAAAGTGGAGGCCAGACATTTATTCTGAACTGACGACAAAACGTGTACATACTCGTACACAACGCGCGCCCACATACACACACACACACACACACACACACACACACACACACACACACACACACACACACATACCCTCGCACACACACACACACACACACACCGACTCGGTGGCACAGTTGGTAGAGCGCTGAACTGGGAAGCAGAAGTGCTCCCAGTAGCCAGTTCGAATCCTGCCCAGGGCCGAAATTATTTCGGTATCGCTGTGCCTCGGGTCGTTACTCGGACTCTCGTGGGCGGGGAATTGGGGGGGGGGGGGTGCAAGGTCATAGCATTACCCATAGATCGGACCTACGAGCTCTGAGCTCTCTTCCAGGAGGGAAATAGCTTTCGATCACGAGTCCAACACATGATCCAAAGACTAAGTGAATACACACACACACACATATACACACACTACTCACTAATTTCAGTGATCAACAGGATGGAGGAAGTGACTTAATGTTTACCACAGGGCAAATCGCAGGGATGGGAAGTAGCATTGTTTTGTTGCGCTGACCTGACTCCATGTTATCCCAGTATCAACATTTCCAAGGGATTTAGACCTTGTGGGCAAGATGAAATCCCCCGTCTCCACCCCCACCACATCGCATTTGTCATCGTATGTGCGGTGTATGGTGAATCACCTTCCATGTGCTCCAACTGCCCCTTCAACCATAGCACTGAGACCACTGACGCACACAGACATACACACACGCGCGCCCATGGGCATATAGGTGAATAGATACTTAGAATATCTTAGAAGACGACATAACTGAAGCTGGAATAATACGTGATAACTATGATAACTGATTGGAGAATAAGGAGATATAGCCCAAGTTGGTAAATCTGAAACCAAGTATGTTGAATTGGAAAAAGACATGGACCTGGAGCATTGCTCGTTTACTGTATATTGTAATTAGATACACACATACACATACACACACAACGCCGGCTGGCTGGTGCAGTGGTACTGCTCTCTACTGCTAATTTCAGGGCTGAAAAGCTCAGCATCGCTGCACTACGAGCCGGTATTCCAATTCTTGTGGGCAAAGATTGGGGGAGTGTGTGTGTAAGGTCACAGCATTACTCATAAATGGGGCTATATGTGATCCCTGAGTTCTCATTCGGAAGGGCAGTAGATGTCGATCACAAGTCCAACACGTGATCCAAAACCGTGGTGAACCACACAGCTCAGTTCAGTTCAACCCAGTATTTCCTAGTTCAACTCCCCGTTCTAACAGAGGTATACAGGCAAGGCCATCATATTAAGACAGAAAGGCAGTATTCGTAGTAATGGACTTAAATTAGACAAAATTAGGTCTAAGGAGGAAATAGGCAAGACCTGGTTTACCAATAGAGTGGTTAACGAATGGAGTAGACTTGATAACCATGTAGTGAGCGCTGAAACAATTGGTTGTTTTATAAAAAAAAAAATCAAATAACGTTATGAATAGGGATGAAAGGTGATAAGGGACATAGAACTGTCTGATGTAGTCCTTACGGTCTCTTTCAGTATCCTCCATTCTTATGCTCTTCTTTCCACTTTGTGTACAACCTGGTCTTAGTTCAACTCACCATGAAGTACCCGCTGATCTGTTCCTTCATCTCCATCAGCTTCTCGTAACCGAAAATTTTCTTTTGGATCCAGAGGGGAAGGACTTTGGTGAGCCACGGGAAGAAATCCAGGATGAAAATGCGGTCATAACCGTGTTGCATGTCCAATATGAGTTTGTGGAACCACTTCGAGTCTTCGTCGCCGACGTTATATCGACGGTCTGAAGAAGTAAGAGAAGTTTATCTCTTTCTCTCTCTCTCTCTCTCTCTCTCTTTCTCTCTCTCTCTCTCTCGCTATGTATGTATATATATATATATATATGTACATATATATATACATATATACATATATATATACATATATACATATATATATACATATATACATATATAAACTACAATTCGCTTTAATTCTAAGCCATCATCATCGAGAAACTCGAGGAGGCATATATGCAGAAATTGAAACGTGGTACAGCCAAGGAATCGAGCCTGCACTAGCACATGACGAGTGATAGTGATTTAACCGATTGCGCCATCAAGAGATATGTAGGTTGAGCGCAACTTTTCTTATATATTTGTATACACGAGTTACATACACGTACACGAAATTTTGCGTTCAACCCATCTCCACCATGATAGTACAATTGGTGAGTATACAACGCGAGAGAGTATTTGTACAACACTGAATGGGTCCCAGTGAGCATATTTACATTTATCAACCACAATTCACTTTAATTCTAAGCCATCAACATCGAAAAACTCGAGGAGACATATATGCAGAAATTGAAACGTGGTGCAGCCAAGGACTCGAACCTGCGCTAGCGCGTGACAAGTGATAGTGACTTAACTGATTGCGCCATCAAGAGAGATATAAGTTGAGCGCAACTTTTCTTATATATTTTGTGTTTGATAAATGTAAATCTGTTCACTGGGACCCATTCAGTGTTGTACAAATAATTTCTCGCGTTGTATACTTACCAATTGTACTATCATGGTGGAGATGGGTTGAGTGCAAAATTTCGTGTACGTGTATGTAACTCGAGCATACAAATATATAAGAAAAGTTGCACTCAACTTATATCTCTGTTGATGGCACAATCGGTTAAATCACATCACTTGTCACATGCTAGCGCAGGCTCGATTCCTTGGCTGTACCATGTTTCAATTTCTGCATATATGCTTCCTCGAGTTTCTCGATGTTGATGGCTTAAAATTAAAGTGAATTGTGGTTGATAAATGTAAATATGTTCACTAGGACCCATTCAGTGTTGTACACACACACACACATATATATATATATATATGTGTATATATATATATATATATGCATATAAGTTTTACACGCTTACACATACATGCACGCACACATCACATACAGACACACACACACACACACACAAACACACATATACACACTCACACACACATCCACACACATATGTGCGTGTATGTGCCTGCGTGCGTAACACGGATTATCAACCTAAGTAACTTACTTGATAGCAGTTGCCATATGACATTGACCACTGCAACGTTCAAGAACTGGTCGAGGTCACTGAGTCCTCTGGAACAAGCTTCAAACCCTTTTATCATTTCCCGAGCCTCCATCTGGATGGCTTCCACCATGGAGGTCCTCCCCATACCTAGGTCACTCAGGTGTCGAAGAGTAAAGCGACGAGTATTGTGCCACGGCAAACCATCGCTTCCGGACAGTCCTTAAGGGAAAAAGAAACATCATCATCATCATAATCATCATCGTCAATCGGGGAGAATGAGCCAAGCGTCGCGTTGCTTTACTTACACGTCAATCGGTGAGTCGCTTCACCCACACAGCGTCGCCGTTTTTCGCGGCCCCACCAATCAACCTCGCACCGTCCCCATTCCAAATAATTTCCACTAAGTTCGATCAGCTTGCCCTAGCCATGAGTTCTGTGGCGTCCCTTTCGTCTCGCGTGTTTTGAAATCTAGATTAACTTTACTGTCCTTATGCTCGGTGTTGCTTTGGTGATACTTTAGCGTGCGGTCTACCTGCACTTTTACACCTGAGCGTACGGTCTACCCGGACTTTCTACACCAATGTGGGTGTCTACCCCTAGAATAAGAACTTTAGAATACAGGATGATAAAAAGGGATTGAATATGGTTGAATAATTATGTATTAATGATGATTTACACTTTATCAAGCAAATCGTAATCATCCAGAATCAAAATTATCAAAAAAGGTTAAATAGAGACCATTATGGTGGAAAATTGGTGCTACATATCTTTAAAATGTATCATTGGCTGCCTCCCCAGCGTGAGGTAAGGACAGTTGTACACCTTTTTACACTTCAGTGTGAAATCTACCTCCACAATAAGAACTTTATACTAACAAATTGAATAATATTGAATAATAATATACTAGTGAATAACAAATTGAATAACGCTGAATGATGTTATACCAGTCAATTATCGTACTGAAAGACTTTCCTGTTAGAGTTATTGCTGTACTCATGGGTATTTTCATTGCGAAAAAGAACAACAGTTCTAATATTTTGCATAAACTCAGATTGCAGTGTAATTTGTTGTTGATGTCCGTATAACGGAAAAAAATCCTTTCCTAACAGAACCTAAAGCTTGACACCCTTTTCGAGGACAACAATATATAGCGCTGTGTTCTACACATCTGTCACGCTTATGTTTTTCTTGTATGGCGGATCCAATTTGGAGAGGATGCTGATGTGTGTGTGTTCGTTTATTGCCATTTTACATCGACATAGCTATGTTCACCACGTTCCGGATGGGGAACGGGTAAAGATAGACCGCACGCAAAAATAACACAGTTCTTCCTTGTTTTCCAGGTACAATTGTGGTCATCTCATTCAGCTAATGCGTCGGTGGGTGCTAACCTCTAGAAGGATTTATTCTGAAGTATTGTAATGTCTCCATAACCAACCTGAAGGTTGCACTGAAAAAAACCCTACCAAATGGGATCTCGTGCCCCTTGACAGGCATAAGTACTTGATAACCGCCCCAATTATCACCGTGGGAACCCCACCGTATCCATCAGTTCTTAAACAGTCTGTCTTCTCAGCGCACCTCCGCCATCCTCTTGACTGTCACCCTTGAGTCTGTCACCCATGGATCAAACTCACACGTGACCTCGGCCACACGCATCGGCTACGAGGTTCCTGGGAGATCAGCCACGTGAACCAAAAAGACCAAACGGTCACCACATCAAGAGTGCGGGGTGATCTAATAGAGGTATTCAAATAGGTCAAGAGTTTTAAACAAAGGTGGTGCAGACAAGGTCTTCATACTAAGACAGCAGGGTAGGACTTGTAGTAACGAATTTAGATTGGACATATACATATATATATACATATATACATATATATATGTATACATATATATACTTATATATATATATATATATATATATGTATATATATATGTATATACGTGTGTGTGTGTGTGTGTGTGTGTGTGTGTGTGTGTGTGTGTGTGTGTGTGTGTGTGTGTGTGTGTGTGTGTGTGTGTGTGTGTGTGTGTGTGTGTGTATGTATGTATTTATATATATATATATATATATAAATATATATATATTGCTATAATTGGGCAGCAGATCCTCTTTTAGACAAATGTCATTAAAATTTGCAGCAGCTTCTGCGTTAACGAGTTTTTTGCTGACATTCTCGACTTTTCTTATGCTGGCGCGCTGTGTCGTGCTAAGCTCTCTAATGTCAGCAAAAAACTCGTGAACGCAGAAGCTGCTGCAAATTTTAATTATATATATATATGCATATATATATTCATATATATATATATATATATATATATATATATATTGTGTGTGTGTGTGTGTGTGTGTGTGTGTGTGTGTGTGTGTGTGTGTGTGTGTGTGTGTGTGTGT
>NC_134778.1:29308292-29338292 GCF_046742065.1 Oratosquilla oratoria | reverse complement strand
TTCTGAAAAGACTGAATCTGAGGGAGAACCATCTTCACTCATCTTCACTCGCTTCACTAGAAATCGCTCCATGATGTACGATCATCGAAAGTTTGGCATGGACGTGACGTACAAACGTAGACCTAGCTACCGTAAACCTAAGCTAGCTAACGAATCATTTTTCATTTTTGTATTTTTTATTCTCTCTCCAAAGATCCATATTTATGAGCTAAATATATAATTATCAAATGTTCATATTTATACTTAAATTAAGTTTCTTTCAATTACTAACCAAACATTTGATTCTATTTTGTTTTCTCATAAATACGCGAACGAGGTTATAAATGGGATTTCCCAGTTTCCCTCCTAGGCTTATATGTATATATAAACATGTGTGTGTGTGTGTGTGTGTGTGTGTGTGTGTGTGTGTGTGTGTGTGTGTGTGTGTGTGTGTGTGTGTGTGTGTGTGTGTGTGTGTGTGTGTGTGTGTGTGTGTGTGTGTGTGTGTGTGTGTGTGTGTGTGTGTGTGTGTGTGTGTGTGTGTGTGTGTGTGTGTGTGTGTGTGTGTGTGTGTGTGTGTGTGTGTGTGTGTGTGTGTGTGAATGTATACACTCACACACATGTACACACAAACACACATACACTTGATGGCGCAATGGTAGCGTTCGCAACTCCTGTCCGAGTTCGAATCCCGCCCAGGGCTGCAATAATTTAAGTATCGCTGCGTTGCGAGTCGTTACTCCAACTCTCTTGGGCTGGGAGTTGTGTGTGCGTGTAAGGTCACAACTTTACCAATAGATCGGTCATATATGAGCTCCGAGCTCTCTTCCGGGAGGGTAAAATGTCGATCAGGAGTCCAACACATGATTCAAGACCATGAAGAATCACATACACACACACACACACACACACACACTTACACACACAGACACACACCCACATATATACATATATATACATATATATATATATATTTATATATATATGTTTATATGTATATAAATATATATATAAATTATTTCAGACAAATGAGAGAGAAATGGGTGGGGAAGGGCAAACGAAGATGCGTTGGGAATAGAGTTTATTTCCCTAACGTTTCGACCAATTTGGTCTTCTTCAGAGGACATGTTGCATTACAAAAGGACCACAAGTCTTATACTCGCAGCGAGGGGGAATCCCGGCCAGCAGTGAGCGGATGTGTCAGGTCTTCTTTTCGGCTAATGATTTAATTATCAAAAAACTTGCTGCTTTTGACAGGTATTTAAATGCCTGTCAAAAACAGCAAGTGTACTTTTGTAATACAACATGTCCTCTGAAGAAGACCAAGTTGGTCAAAACGTTAGGGCAATAAACTCTATTCCCAACACATCTTCGTTTGCCCTTCCCCACCCAGTTCTATCTCATATATGTGTATATATATATATATATATATATATATATATATATATATATATATATATATGTATATATATATATATATATCACAAAGGATTACAAAGGCGGAGCATGCCGACAGGAGACTTTTTGATCCATGTCTAGGTCGGATGCGAAAAAAATTCATAATAATAATGAAATATTAAATAAAAACTATAATAATGTAAATAACAAATAAAATACATAAATAAATGCATAGGTATAGTTAAATAATAAACAAATAGGTAAATAGTAAATAATAATAAATTGACATATAACTAATAATAAATGAAAATCAGACAGACAAATAACAAAACAAAAACAAATGATATGAAATAAATTATAATCATTACAGCATCTTGCTTAGGTGTTTATCTAAATGATTCTTAAAGCTTCGAACTGAACTACATTGCACTACCTGTGCAGGAAGTTTATTTCATTTATTAACTACACGGTTGGCAAAGTTGTTTCTACCTACTTCCAAATTAAATCTATTTCCGGACAGTTTGAGACCATTGTTTCTTGTCTGATTCTCATTCAATGTGAAAATTTTGTCACTTTTGATGGTGTCAATTCCCTTTAAAATCTTAAAGACCTGTATCAAGTTACTTCAGAGTCTACGCTTTTTTAGGGAAAACAGATTCATATGTTTAATCGATATTCGTATGATTTATTTTTGATATTTGGAATCAGTTTTGTGGCTCGCCGTTGTACTTTTTCCAGTCTGTCAATGTCTTTAATGAGATTCGGTGACCATACGGAAACAGCATATTCCAAATGTGGATGAACTAGCGATTTATATAGCTTGTTATTGAGTGATAGACTTTTGAAATCAAAAGATCGCGCAATCAGTCCTAGAATCTTATTTGCTTTCTCAGAGGCTGAAATACACTGCTTGGATGATTTGAGGTCGTTACTGATAATTACTCCGAGATCTTTTTCACTATCCAATTTTGTTAACGAATTTCCAAATAACATATAATCGTGCTTATTGTTATTTTTACCTATGTGCATTACCTTGCAATTACTTGTGTTAAATTTCATTAGCCACTTTTCAGACCATTGCTGTAATTGATCTAAATCTTCTTGAATATCTAATTGGTTTAAATGATCATTTGCCACTCCGCAGTTTTGTATCATCAGCAAATTTGGAAACAGTAGATTTTAGTCCATGGTCTATATCATTTATATATACTATGAATAGAAGTGGTCCAAGAACGGAACCCTGAGGAACTCCAATTGTAACATTTTTCCATCTAGAAGTTTTCCATTTAAAACAACTCTCTGTTTTCGACCATTCAACCAATTACTAGTCCAACCTAATAGGCTACCACTTATTCCGTGTAAAGCTAATTTAGTAAGTAGTCTTTCGTGTGGGACGGTATCAAAAGCTTTTGCAAAGTCTAGGTATATTAAATCTATATTGTTTCTTTTGTCATGATTCGAGATAACTGTGTTGTAGAATTCGAGTAAGTTAGTCACGCAAGAACGTTTCCCTCTGAAACCATGCTGGCCATCATTTATCAAACGGTTACTTTCTGAATGATATTCGATAGCATCTCTGATGATAGTTTCCATAATTTTTCCTAAGACTGAAGTCAAACTTATAGGCCTCTAGTTATTTGGTTTCTTTTTTTGTCACCTTTTTTGAATATGGGAGTAACGTTAGCTAGCTTCCATTCTCTTGGGACATGTCCGGATATGATGGATTTCTTGAAAATAATTTCTAATGGAACAACAATCTCATTTTTCATTTCCTTTAAGATACTTGGATGCCAACCGCCAGGCCCTGGTGTTCTATTAACTTTGAGTTCATTTATACACCTTTTAATTTTTTCTTTTGTTATATTTACCATAGTAAGTTTACCCTAGACTCTTGACAAGTTTCAGTTTGGAATTCACTTTGAGGTGTTTCGTTTACGAATACCGAGCTAAAATAATTGTTTAGGATATTACACATTCCTTCATTTGAATATTCAAGTTGACCGTCAGCAGATAATAGTGTACCAATGTGATTCCTAACAACCTTTTTATCTCTAATGTAACTATAGAATTCTTTGGGATTCTCTTTGGATTTATCAGCGATGTTCATTTCGTATTGTCGTTTTCTTTTTCTAATTGTCTTTTTGAAATCTCTCTGTATTGATACATAACTTTCATAGTCATTATATATATATATATATATATATATATATATATATATATATGTATATATATACATATATCTATACATATATATACCGTATATATATATATGTATGTATGTATATACACACGTACACACATGCACACACATACACACACACACACACACACACACACATATATATATATATATATATATATATATATACATATATATATACATATACATATATATATATATATATATATATATATATATATTCCTTTTTTTTTTTTTTTTTTTAACTCATACGTGGACAGAATCTAATTAGTGGGTTTAGATATTTTTTTCACTTGATCTTCACGTCAGGCTAACCTCCACTCAAAGAAGACTACTGATCACTATCAATGGTCTGAAAAGTGGCTAATGAAATTTAACACAAGTAAATACAAGGTAATGCACATAGGTAAAAATAACAGTAAGTACGATTACAAGTTATTTGGAAATTCGTTAACAAAAGTGGATAGTGAAAAAGATCTCGGCGTAATTATCAGTAACGACCTCAAATCATCCAAGCAGTGTATTTCAGCCTCTGAGAAAGCAAATAAGATTCTAGGACTGATTGCGCGATCTTTTGATTTCAAAAGTCCATCACTCATTAACAAGTTATATAAATCGTTAGTTCGTCCACATTTGGAATATGCTGTTTCCGTATGGTCACCGAATCTCATTAAAGACATTGACAAACTGGAAAAAGTACAACGGCGAGCCACAAAACTGATTCCAAATATCAAAAATAAATCATACGAAAATCGACTAAAACATATGAATCTGTTTTCCCTAAAAAAGCGTAGACTCAGAAGTAACTTGATACAGGTCTTTAAGATTTTAAAGGGAATTGACAACATTAAAAGTGACCAAATTTTTACATTGAATGAGAATCAGACAAGAAACAATGGTCTCAAACTGTCCGGAAATAGATTCAATTTGGAAGTAGGTAGAAACAACTTTGCCAACCGTGTAGTTAATGAATGGAATAAACCTCCTGCACAGTTAGTGCAATGTAGTTCAGTTCGAAGCTTGAATCATTTAGATAAATACCTAAGTAAGATGCTGTAATGATTATGATTTATTTTATATTATTTGTTTTTGTTTTGTTATAATTTGTCTGTCTGATTTTCATTTATCATTAGTTATATGTCAATTTATTATTATTTACTATTTACCTGTTTTTTATTATTTAACTATACCTATGCAATTATTTATGTATCTTATTTGTTATTTACATTATCATAGTTTGTATTTATCATTTTATTATTAATATGTTTTTTTTTTCGCATCCGACCTAGATATGGATCAAAAAGTCTCCTGTCGGCATGCTCCGCCTTTGTAATCCTTTGTAGTCCTTTGTAATTTCTAGCATATCTTCTCTCTGCTGTCCTCGTTAAACCTTTCTTATATCATCTCCATGACTCCACCTCCTCAGCGCGATATTATCCCCAGGGATAAAACGGTGGTTATCGGTGACGAAATACAAACCACGAAAAAAGAATTATGAGAGAGAGAGTGCTGAAGGAGAGAGAAAGAGAGAGAGAGAGAAATGGAACTCAATCACTCGCTATCTCTGAACTAGGTATCAGTTCAAATGAGTACGTCAAGGATATTTGTACTAGAAAAGCAGAACAATGTGCAAGGTTTGTTTTTCACTGTGCATAAGAACAGAAGGACATAAGTATAGAGAAGACTACAAGAGACCATGTGGGCTTCACTAAGCAGTTCCTTGTTCCTTACCACCTGTCGTCCCTATCCATAGTTATCTAATTATTTCTTAAAACAACCAATTGTTTTAGCGCTCACTACGTGGTTACTAAGTCTATTCCATACGGTAACCACTCGCTTGTTAAACCAGTTCTTGCTTATGAATCTTGTGCTGCCCTATCTTAATATGATGACCTTGCCTGAATCACCCTTGTTAAAGCCCTTAACCCATTTGAATACCACCTATTAGATCACCTTGCACTCTTCGTCTTTCATCTCCGGACTTACCTAAGTTCTCACCGTCGTTCATAAGATTGAAGAACTTCCACGCAGGTCTGCTTGCTATCTCTGCCTTCACGCACGCTTCCTTGCAGAGCGCGTATCGACAGAGGAAGACGTTGACAAAGGACCCAATACGGAGCCTTTAAGAGAAGGAATGTATTTTTTTCTGGATGTGAGTGTATATGTGAGAGTCTGATGCACATCGTTGAATCTCCTCCTTACCCAAAAAGCTGCACTTAAAGGTCTGATGAATAACGTTGAACCTTTTCCTTGTCAAAGAAGGTCCAACGATAGAATAAACACCGCAAGGTCTTTTTCTTCTGAAGGTGAGTGCATACAAGGGAATTTTATCTAAAGCAGTCAAGAATCAATTAACATTCTAAAATAATTACCATATCGTGCCATATCAATAAATATGAAATAGACTATTAAACAATATTCGAAGCATATCACAAACCTGTCATGTTAGTGGGCACTTAAATATAATAATAATGACATCTGCTTCGTGGTGTATCAGTAACAATTCTCATTAAACCGACACAATAGAGACAAGGAAAAATTGCACATGACTGGACCTGACCTTTAGGTCAGATGCGCACGTGGGCATGTCCATAGCTGAAGGGTTTGACTGATAAGCTATGCCGATAAGATCCGTGTCACGACCGAGTTAGAAGTATTATATGGGGAATGCATGACGTCTAACCTTTGTTCCGGCCACCGCCAAGTCATTCTATACAAACAAGACACCCCCCCCCCACTCCCTTGCACAGTGAAAGTGTCGGCATAGGTGAGTTGAGGAGTCTACGCCAGGAGGCGCTGAGTAGATTGGAATGTTGGGTCATGTAACAAAGAGTCACTGCTGAGAATCAGAGAGGAATGCGAGACTCGAACCCACGCTCACGATTACGCCACCAGCGCACTGGGTTGACGTAAAATGAAAATAAATTATATTGGTCTGGATCCCCGCCAAAGAAAAAATAAATAAATGAATGAAAATGATTAAATAAAAAAGTACAGTAGGCTACCATTTGACCTCTGACCTTGCGTTGACCTTGAGTGAGACTTAAGATCACTCGAGAAGCCACAGTGACACTACACAACGGATCTTATGACTCCTAATTAAAGAATTAATGTTTACTCCAAATTTGTCATCGTTTCTTTTTAGAAAAGTTCGTGAGTTTCTATAAAGACAGGTATATATATTTTTTCTTTGTGGGACTAGAACCTGCTAGGGAAGATATACAATATATTGTAGAGTACTTACACGAAGATGTCTCCATATTTCTCCTTGAGTCGCTTCACTCTAGCCTGCGTTGGGATCAGTGGGTAGCTCAAGTGACCTACCACAGGGAGGCCCCACAGTCCTACAGGAATAACAGAAACTCAAAAGAAACGCCATGTGAGAACGGAACCTTTATCATAATGTGCGACGATATACTTGTTACAGCTTGATCAAATGATAAAGGCCCCATCCTCACGTGATATTATTTTTATAGACCTGTTAGCAACTGTCAATTTCATAGAATAACAAAAACACTGGAGTAAGTTCCGGCTGACGCCAGACGGTCTTATGCAGCGCTTTAGAAGTCTCCTTCCGTTCGTACCGCCAGAGCTTAATTCATCTGAGGCGTGGACAAGAATATATATGTGTGCATGTATGAATGTATGTATGTATGTATGTATGTATGTATGTATGTATGTATGTATGTATGTATGTATGTATGTATGTATGTATGTATGTATGTATGTATGTTTATATCTATGTATTCATTTGTGTATGTACGTATGTATAGCAGAAGGGTGAATTTAACAGTGCCTTCTGTGCCCACCCCCCTCGCCCTTTAGCAAAGATCTCCCCCCGCCCTCCAAGATATAAACCAAAGAAAACAGGAACTTCCAAGACCTGAGTATCAGTTGATGATCCCCAGAATAAGATATCAGGAGTCAAATTAGTGCTATCACTAAGCATAGAAACGTCTACATTCATTGCAAAAATAAATAAATAAATAAATAACTCCTTAATCTTTCATCGTCCCGTAATATGCGTGACCAAAAGAGGCCAGTGAGATAAGGTTACCTAAAAAAAATAATAACAATAAAAGATCAAAACAAAAAAAATCCATCAACTCAAATACTGGGTGACTTTATAAACACTTAGAAATAGATCACCCATACACTCCATACATGCTAAACCTACCTTGTCACCATATACCGCCCCTATATACTCAAATTTGCGTATTATCAAAGTATATATATTTATATATATATATATATATATATATATATATATATATGTATATATATGTACATACACACATACACACATATATAATATATAGTATATGTATATATATATATATAAATATATATATATACTATATATCATATATGTGTGTATGTGTGTATGTACATGTATATACATATATATATATATATATATATATATATATGTATATATGTGTACATACACACATACACATATATAATATATACTATATATATATGTAAATATATATATGCCTGTATATATATATGTGTGTGTGTGTGTGTGTATACATATATATATATATATGTGTGTATGTGTGTGTGTGTGTGTGTGTGTGTGTGTGTGTGTGTGTGTGTGTGTGTGTGTGTGTGTGTGTGTGTGTGCGTGCGTGTGTGTGTGTGTGTGTGTGTGTGTGTGTGTGTGTGTGTGTGTGTGTGTGTGTGTGTGTGTATGTATGTATATATATATATACATGTATATATATGTATATATATATATATATATATATATATATATATATATATATATATATATATATATATATATCACAACTAACACCACAGTCGGACGAAAGAAAAAGTTGCGTAAGCGGAACTATATATTTCGATTGCTACCTGCAATCCTCTTCAGTAGTACAAAGTGGCAGGGAGGAGGCTATCTTAAGTAGCAACCTCTTACAAAAGAAAGGGAACATGAGAAAATAAAGAACATCACTACCCCAACCCTAGTTGACCTGAGGCTGACATGAGGTCGGGTCAGGGGGAGGGGGAGGATGCTTGTTGACAATATTTTTGGTGATGAATAGTCCTGAAATGATGTCTGGGGTCCATTGACCCTTGGAAATATTCATCGTGGGCAGATAATCAATTAATGTTGATTCCACCATTTTCCTTCTGAACCCACACCCTGATTTATAAATGAGATCAGATTTCTCCCAGTCCATCCGGTGATTAAATTTATTAACGTGTTGAAACACTGCTGAATTTATTTGGCCATATCTAATCGACCTTTTGTGTTCATTTAATCTTGTCGGTAGGTCTCTCCCCGTCTGGCCAATGTATGAAAGGTTACAATCTTTACATGGAAGGGAGTAAACACCTGGGATATGTTCTTCCTTCAACCTCTGGTGAACATTAACAACTTTTTTTATTAATAGTATTAGGGTAGTTATGAATTAAATTTACTTTCTCTTTGGGAAGAAACTTGGACAATTGACTGATGGACTCTGAGAAGGGGATGACTAGGGGATTTTGTCTCTCTTTCTTTGATTTAGTGGAAGGGTGTTTGTGGTGTTAGTTGTGATTTACAAATGTGTTACTACATTTCTCACCTGTGATATATATATATATATATATATATATATATATATATATATATATATATATATATATATATATACAAAGGATTACAAAGGCGGAGAATACCGACAGGAGACCTTTTGGTCCATATCTAGGTCGGATGCGAAAAAATAATGATAATGATAAATAAATAAATGAATAAGTAAAAACTATAATAATGTAAATGATAAATAAAATATATAAATAAATGCACAGGTATAGTTAAATAATAAACAAACAGGTAAATAGTAAATAATAATAGATTGACATGTTACTAATAATAAATGAGAATCAAGCAAATAATAATAAACAAACAGACAAATGATAACAAAACAAATAATATAAAATAAATGATAGTCATTACAGCATCCTGATAAGGTATTTATCTAAATGATTCTTAAAGCTTCGAACTAAACTACATTGCACTGCCTGTGCAGGAAGTTTATTCCATTCATTAACTACACGGTTGGCGAAGTTGTTTCTACCTACTTCCAAATTAAATCTATTTCCGGACAGTTTGAGACCATTGTTTCTTGTCTGATTCTCATTCAATGTGAAAATTTTGTCACTTTTGATGGTGTCAATTCCCTCTAGAATTTTAAAGACCTGTATCAAGTCACTTCTGAGTTTACACTTTTTTAGGGAAAACAGATTCATATGCTTTAGTCGATATTCGTATGATTTATTTTTGATATTTGGAATCAGTTTTGTGGCACGCCGTTGTACTTTTTCCAATCAGTCAATGTCTTTAATGAGATTCGGTGACCATACGGAAATAGCATATTCCAAATGTGGACGAACTAACGATTTATATAACTTGTTAATGAGAGATGGACTTTTGAAGTCAAAAGATCCCCTAATCAGTCCTAGAATCTTATTTGCTTTCTCAGAGGCTGAAATACACTGCTTAGATGATTGAGATCGTTACTGATAATTATGCCGAGATCTTTTTCACTATCCACTTTTGCTAACGGATTTCCAAATAACTTGTTATCGTACTTACTGTTATTTTTACCTATGTGCATTACCTTGCATTTACTTGTGTTAAATTTCATTAGCCACTTTTCAGACCATTGCTGTAATTGATCTAAATCTTCTTGAATATCTAATTGGTTTAAGTGATCATTTGCCATTCCGCACAGTTTTGTATCATCAGCAAATTTGGAAACAGTAGATTTTAGTCCATGGTCTACATCATTTATATATACTATGAATAGAAGTGGCCCAAGAACGGAACCCTGAGGAACTCCACTTGTACCTTTTTCCGTTTTTCCATTTAAAACAACTCTGTTCTCGATCATTCAACCATCTATTACTCCAACTTAATAGGCTATCACTTACTCCGTGTGAAGCTGATTTAGTATGTAGTCTTTCGTGTGGGACGGTATCAAAAGCTTTTGCAAAGTCTAGATATATTAAATCTATATTGTTTCTTTTGTCATAATTCGAGATAACTGTGTTGTAGAATTCGATTAAGTCAAGCAAGAACGTTTCCGTCTGAAACCATGCTGGCTATCATTTATCAAACGGTTACTTTCTAAATGGTGTTCAATAACATCTCTGATGATAGCTTCCATCATTTTTCCTAAGATTGAAGTCAAACTTATAGGCCTCTAGTTATTTTGTTTCTTTTTGTCACCTTTCTTGAATATGGGAGTAGCGTTAGCTAGTTTCCATTCTCTTGGGACATGTCCGGACATGATGGATTTCTTGAAAATAATTTATAATGGAACAACAATCTCATTTTTCATTTCCTTTAAGATTCTTGCTTGCCAACCGTCAGGTCCTGATGTTTTATTAACTTTGAGTTTCTCTGTACACCTCTTAATTTTTTCTTTTGTTATATTTACCGTAGTAAGTTTACCCCAAGGTCCATATATATGGACCTTGGTTTACCCTAGACTTTTCACAGGTTTCAGTTTGGAGTTCACTTTGAGATGTTTCGTTTACGAATACTGAGCTAAAATAATTGTTTGAAATATAACACATTCCTTCATAACAAAAGGTATTTTCCCTCTTACAAGGGAGGTAGCCAGCCAAGACATTTCAAGGGGAACTACAAAGATGAATAAAATCGCTCGGTGGCAGCTAGAAGGTTCACTTACGGAGACTCACCTTCTCTCTACAGTCTTTAAGGTTACTAAGACACCAAAGCTCCTTTTACATGTATCGGCTTTTCGCCATACGCCGTCCACGACACGACGTCGTGCTCTCAAATAACCATGGGTGTCTATGGACACTTTCACACGTAGTTTTGGTCGTGACGTGTGAAAGCGTCCATAAACACTTGAAAGCACGACGTCGTGTCGTGGACGGCGAAAAGTCGATCCATGCGAAACGAGATATAGCTTACCAGGAGGAAGATCCTTTGGCTTCTTGCAGACTTCTCGCAAAGCCAAAAGAAGAATAATCCCTAAGATGATTTCCAACCACATGTTCCCTTCTTCGTCTTTTTCTCACTTATGCGTGCGCTCACTGCAAGAAACACCGAACGTTTGTTTGATGAAGGGGGTAAGGAAGCAGACGTGTACAAGGATTTCTTTTTATCGAATTTCTAATCTCAACATCAACATAGGTATCTCCAGTTCATAGGCAATCCTTATCACAACCGACGTCTGGCGAGTCTGGTCACGTGAAAATGTTTTTGCTGATTAAGCTTAAATCCTTGAAGTATACTGAATATGGATGGGAGTTTCAACAAGGTCGTGTGCGTGTGTGTATTTACCTAGTTGTATCTTAAGTGAAGAGGAGCTATGCTCGTGGTGTCCCGTCATTATATCTCGCAGTGTCTAGTTTGCTCTTAAATTCGTGTATGGTTTTTGCACACATTACTGTTTTGTCCAGTTTGTTCCAGATGTCTACCATTCTGTGTGGAAAACTTTTTTTTCAGGTCTCTTCTATAACTATCCTTTTATGTGTGTGTATGTGTGTGTGTGTGTGTGTGTGTGTGTGTGTGTGTGTGTGTGTGTGTGTGTGTGTGTGTGTGTGTGTGTGTGTGTGTGTGTGTGTGTGTGTGTGTGTGTGTGTGTGTGTGTGTGTGTGTGTGTGTGTGTGTGTGTGTGTGTGTGTGTGTGTGTGTGTGTGTGTTTCTCTTGTCCCAATTTAGAAAGTCCTCTCTATCAAGGACTTTCGTGTCTTTCATGATTCTGTAAATGGTCAGTAGGTCGCCTCTTTCTCTTCTTTCTTCCAAACTCGGTAATTTGAACTTAGCCAGTCGCTCCACATATGACAGGTTTGAAAATGCTCCAGTCCAGACCTTATTAGTGTGTGTGTATGTGTGTGTGTGTGTGTGTGTGTGTGTGTGTGTGTGTGTGTGTGTGTGTGTGTGTGTGTGTGTGTGTGTGTGTGTGTGTGTGTGTGTGTGTGTGTGTGTGTGTGTCTGTGTGTGTGTGTGTGTGTGTGTGTGTGTGTGTGTGTGTGTGTGTGTGTGTGTGTGTGTGTGTGTGTGTGTGTGTGTGTGTGTGTGTGTGTGTGTGTATGTGTGTGTGTGTGTGTGTGTGTGTGTGTGTGTGTGTGTGTGTGTGTGTGTGTGTGTATGTGTGTGTGTGTGTGTGTGTGTGTGTGTGTGTGTGTGTGTGTGTGTGTGTGTGTGTGTGTGTGTGTGTGTGTGTGTGTGTGTGTGTGTGTGTGTGTGTGTGTGTGTGTGTGTGTGTGTGTGTGTGTGTGTGTGTGTGTGTGTGTGTGTGTGTGTGTGTGTGTGTGTGTGTGTGTGTGTGTGTGTGTGTGTGTGTGTGTGTGTGTGTGTGTGTGTGTGTGTGTGTGTGTGTGTGTGTGTGTGTGTGTCCTGATAACGAATTAAGTGTCATCTATCAAATCCCGTGTAGAGGTTGCTCAGCTTCATATTTCGGTGAGTCGAATTGGGTTATCAATAAACGCCTATCTAAACACAGAAAAGACCTTAGAGCACACAGGACTTCAAACTCTCTTGTCCAAGACTTGGACAAACATGGTCACCTGCCCCCACTGGAAGAAGGCTAAAAATTTTAAAAAGAGTTTGGAGAAGAAAGCAAGGAAAACAATCGAAGATGCATACATAAATGCCAATGAAAACACCAACGGAAGAGATGGATTTGTTTGCTTGGCAAAGGTGGCGAGTGTCCTCGTGCTGGACGCGACAAAACGGGTCGAGCACGGGACAACTGAACGCCGCCCGGGCGCTGTAACCTGACCGAGTACCCTATAGGAGTGATATAAATTGTAACCCATGGAAAATCTTTCTGTACATCTCTCTGAACAAGACTAAGTTGGTCGAAACGTTAGAGTAAATCTATTCTCAGATTATCTTCGTTTCACTCCCACCACTCAATCTCTTATTGTCCTTTCTTCTCCAAATATATGTATGTATATATATATACATATATATATATATATATATGTGTGTGTGTGTGTGTGTGTGTGTGTGTGTGTGTGTGTGTGTGTGTGTGTGTGTGTGTGTGTGTGTGTGTGTGTGTGTGTGTGTGTGTGTATACATATATATATATATTTGTATATTTCGGCAGCAGGTTTTCCTGTAGACAGGTTTCATTGAAGAAAATAGCAATTGATGCATTGATGATCTTCTTGTTTAGAGTTTCAATACGTCTAACTATAGACTTGACTTCAGGAGGTAAGTTTGCTATCGCAGGTCCAAAGGACATGATTCAAACTCAGAAGGGAGAAGAGTAGCGTTTTACTGGAGCTTGACGTTTCGTACACTATGTACATTTTCAAAAGCAATGACAAAAGGTCAGAATACATAGACTTATATAGTAAAGGAGAGGATCCTTTATATATGTGTGTGTGTGTGTGTGTGTGTATATATATATACATGCACACACACACACACACATATATATATATATATATATACATATATATATATATATCAATACATATATATATATCAATCAATCAATCAAATCAGCCATCCTGAGTCTACTGCTGAACAAAGGCCTCCTTCATAGCATTCCATGATTCACACGACCGCGCCAACCTCTGCCACGTCACTCCTGCAAACTTCTCGATCTCCCTCTTCCACGCTTCCTATTTCGCGGCGTCCACTCATTAACACACTTATTCCATCGCTCATCAGTCGTTCGTACTAACTTACCTGCCCAATTCCACTTCCTCTCTTTTACTGCTTCCACAATATCTTTCACTCTAGTCTGCTCTCTCACCCAACACAGCTGAGAAAATTAAGGGACTTCCCCCAAGTGAAAAGAAACATGCGATTTGCCCCGGATGTCCCAATTCCGTGATTGTCTGACCACATTCCTGACATTACGTCAAGTCTGTCACATCCTGACGACTTGTGTATACACGCCGTAAACATTCTTGTTCCCAACATGAATTTTCTTTTCTTTGTGTATGTCACAAATTTGGCTGCTGCCAAGGTGGCCAGAAGGACCTTGGTACTGATATTCTAAATAAGCTAATGGCTTGTTCGTTACTGAGTCATAAACATGTTGCAGACATTCGTACAGGGGCCTTAACGCCGGGTACACACTGAGCCTCGTGCAGCACTTCATGAGGCAGTTGACAGTGTTGAGTGCAGCACCGAGTGTTCACACTGTCTGTTAGCACTGACACCCGACTTAAGGCTCTTTCTTTCTTTCTCGAACGTTCCTAAAGGCTTTTGAAAAACTTCATATGATGATGTCCTGGGAATGATTCCTTTAAAAAGGTGTTGAAATCAACTCTGGATTCTCACTAGCACCTGAGGATTCTATTCACTTGCTGGGTTGTCACCAGGCCTAAAGGGATTATTTCGTTTGACCTGATCAACAAGGTGATATATCTTATAAATCCTATACATTTCAAGGATACCCTCCACCTCCCACTCCCACCAGATTGGAGAGTTTGTAACAAGTGAAATAAATGTAAAGGTCGCAAGATGTCCATATTGGTGCAGGTAACAATCACTTCTGGAAATTGGAGAGGAGTGCAGGTTTCGAACCCACAGCTAAATAAAACATTCATATATGTGAAGAAAAACATTTCTATTCCAGCTATGCTTTGTTTTGCGCCCATTTCCGAGTAGACTCGACCAGACCCGATGTTCCCCTCCTGAGCAGTCTGGCTTCTTTGCAAGATCCCACCATCCTAACATTTTCAGTATGCAGCGGCTGTTCCTTAGACAGAACAAATGTTAACGTCGTGAATAGCAACTGCTACGTCACCACCTCCCCGTGGTGCCCCTGTGTCCGGGAGTTGGTTGGTTGGTGTGTGTGTGTGTGTGTGTGTGTGTGTGTGTGTGTGTGTGTGTGTGTGTGTGTGTGTGTGTGTGTGTGTGTGTGTGTGTGTGTGTGTGTGTGTGTGTGTGTGTGTGTGTGTGTGTGTGTGTGTGTGTGTGTGTGTGTGTGTGTGTGTGTGTGTGTGTGTGTGTGTGTGTGTGTGTGTGCGTGCGTGTGTGTGTGTGTGTGTGTGTGTGTGTGTGTGTGTGTGTGTGTGTGTGTGTGTGTGTGTGTGTGTGTGTGTGTGTGTGTGTGTGTGTGTGTTGTGTGTGTGTGTGTGAGAGAGAGAGAGAGAGAGAGACAGAGGGGGTGGTGTCCAGGAGATGGAAACACATAGTCTATTCAATATATTCATCTCGAATTCACGAAGTGTCCTACATGTAATTTCCACCCTCAAGTCTCCCCACCAATTTGTCCACAAAATCCATTTGGGGATCATCCAAATATCCACATTTCTAATCCACACTTCTACTGGCTACCATCTAATATTGGCATCCCAAGCAACGAACAAGGAGACAAGGCAGCTCGAGAGGCAGTATTCACCCTTTTCAACGACCCCATCCCACTACGAGTAATGGACTAATTACTCAGCCTTCTACTCAACAATGCTAAACATGTGGCATGGACGCTGGGAATAACACCCAGCAAACAACCTTACAATAAACAAGACCTAGGACATACATCCGTGGGTGTCCTCACATCAACATAACCGACGTTTTTAAATAATATTAGTACGCTTAGAAGGGTGACGCTCCCTCCCACGGTCATTTCATAACACAAATAAAACTCCTACCTACCAATGCGAAGCTCCTCTTACAATTCCTCTTACATTCCTCTTACATTCCACTAGAATGTCCGACATATACATTACTTCGCAATAGCTGCCTAGTCTCTCATTTACCTCCTCAAAAGACAATATCACTACACCAAATATTGGGCAGTAAAACATCAATGTCTCAATCATCTCTCCATTTTTATTCAGCTTAGGAAACAAAAAACAGAGCTAATGTATTAAACCCCGTCATCTGCAATGGTGTCTTTTATATATTCTATTTTGACTGACTTTTTTTTTCTATTCTTTTCCTTAACTTAGCTCTATAACAAAGAGATAAGAATGACACGAACATGCTCTCCTTGGAGAATATTTCTGATAGTCTACTCTGTAAACAAGCCCCCCTACAAGACACAAGCTGCAAGTTTGATAAGACTAATCTTTGACACGATGACCAGTATCTCCAAAGCGTACGCGCCATCTCTCGCTCATGTTCCGAAGCCTTCCAGACCACTTGAATGACACGAGGTACGGGCACGTAAAAATGATGATAAATAAAATAAAGATAAAAAATAAGATAAAGAAAACCATAAAAACCTAGACGTCCTCATGGTAATCACAAATCAGTTAACGTAACGTTATCAATTTTCTTTCAACAATATCTGTTAATTTAACTCTTTTTGCCATAAATAGTGAGTAATACTAACACTGTTTGTATGCACAGCCTATGCGCCTGCACTGTGATGCAAACGTAATAATTATTGCCGAAAATTCATTAACGTTAGCGGGTTTTGCGTCTTACATGAAAACGATCTAGATTGTCATTATACCCTACGTAATCGAGGGGAGCCACGGAGATACACAGAATCACCTGGTGGTACTCAGGCTAAATAAAAAAAAGTGCCACATGATACGGGAAGTGTCACGAGACGTAGCCATCCAAGAAAATACAACGGAGATAAAAAAAAATACCTGTAACCTGGCGACAGCCTCAATCAAAGTGCAAGTGCTGCCCAGTATGAAAGGAGATAAGCACCCCTTTGCTATCAAGGAGGTGCCATAGAAGTGTATGATATCAACCGGTGAATAAAAGAGAAAATGCCACCTGGTAAGGAAGATACTAAACATGTGTATAGTGTATGCATTGCTGTTAGTCTGGGCACGTGTTCGATTGACCCTTTTGCTTCTGCAGAGGTCACACAAGTAAATAAGATCATCTGGCGTCAGCCAGAATAGATCAGACACACTTTGGTTGGATGTAAAATCATCAAAGACTATGATTTTAAGATTTCCTCATTCCCAGTAGATTCCCCCACACATCCCTTCACCCTTACCTCAACGCTTTTCATTTTCTATTCACCCTTTCCATTTTCACTTTGTGTTCCCCTGTGCCCTCACCACACCCCAACCTCAACATATTTACACACAGACACCAAATCGCTGCCTTCTGCCCCAGCATTATATCTAATACTATGCGAACAATTATGATGACTTGCACCCCGACGCGGCATCTACTATGCTCGTATACACAAAGGTCGTATCTAATTTAACACGGCAATCATCACAAAAGGCTTGCAAGGCTTTTTCATGAAATATGCGGGGATTATCTTATATCTCGTTATATTTGATCTAATTCACACTTTCTTCCAAAGAAGCATAGATATACTCATCTGGTTTACATGAGGCCAGACTCATGTTATTGAGAACAGGTGAGGCGGCTGTCCTTCTACTGATATCATGAAACCCAATACTACCTGCTGCATGGTTGGATTGTCGGCGACTAAACCGGCTCACCCATTGGTGATCCACTAGTGAGGAGGATGTGTTGGACACCCAGATGGAGGAAAAAGAAAACCATCAAAAGGGCAGATGAACTCTGAGTCACTGGCCATCCAACCCCGTTATGGGTCCCGTTATGGGCTTTCCTGATAAGTTTAAATCCCCCACATGATCATTCAGATCTCACTGACTCAATAAATGTGGTTCACTTGAAGAACAGATTGCCTGAAAATGCATATCTTCTTTTTATTTTTTCCATAACCTCCTCACTTGAATCATCGTCACTGAGTTCCATTTGTTTTGGAACAAAATAATGTTCATAACACTTTTTAATCAATGCCGTGGAACACCGTCTTTATGACTTGAATGACTTGAATACACGGCAAATAAATGAAAAATAGTCTGGATGGTTTATACAGTTTCTTGGCATTGTGAAGGTGAAAGGCAGGTATGCTGCTGTACAATATCACAAATTTATTACCACACAAATGCGCACTGCACAACCTCACACCAACATTTCAAACAAGGTACTGTCAAACGTATAACAATCTCACGCGGTGTTGTCAAATTCAGTATTGCCAACCGCTTGATTGAAATTTATTCCACGTAATACACGTAATGTAAAATACCGTGGAACACAAAAACTGTGGGTGGTGAAAAAAATGGGCATTATTTTCGGATTTTGCATGCAAAAATATATAAAATACAGATATTGTTTTCCTTGGGACAAATTCTTTGTTGACCAGTACTATCCATATATACCCATTTATTATATATTTATATATCGATCAGTCTATCTGCCTATCTATCTATCTATTTATAGTCAGCGCAAGGAGAATTGGCCATTAAGGCGTGGCTAGGATATTTCCCGGTGTTGCCACATATGGGCATCCATGGCGAAAACGTGCGTGTGGATGCAATGTTTTCTGAATGCAGTGTGAGGGGGGCGGGGCCAGAGATTAGATGTAGTGGCATCGTCGCTCTCGCATGCACATATGCCATATCTACACTTAAAGAAACGAAACCTTTGTATAGAAAACATTGCTTTGATTTTTATCTCAGTGGTGGTGTGTGACAAAAAAATTATAATATAATCATATGAGGCAACATTATAAAATTATAAAATAGAATTATATAATAAAATAAAACTATAAAATAATTATATGTGGCACCACAGGGGAACTCCCAGTGGTCCGCCCTAACGGCCAGATCTCAGTGCATAGGGTATAGCTATCAATATATGTATATATATATACATATATATATATATATATATATATATATACATACATATACCAAGGCTTTTTTTCCCCTTAAAAGGGAGGTAGCCAAAAAGGGAAAGGCATAAAATCATTTCCACCCATTCCATTCCTGAATAATACCCCGTCTGGGGTATTGGCTGCTTGTTATTGTGGCAAAGTAGCATGCAGTTGATACTTTAGGGTCTATATGGGGCGCCCCTACGGACCAGAGCCACACATCATTTTGTCTATGATAGAGGAAAACTCTGTTCATAGAGAGATGATGACACTTTTATACTACGACTGTCCCTCTGTTATGCTGTCCCCCAACCCCTTGTTGCTGTCCTGTACCATTTCTCTGAGTATTCTTTTTCTGTGGTAGGGGGAATTCCCTGTGGTGGGGGAAAAGAATACTGCCACCAAGTATTCCCACTTGGATCGTAAGAGGCGAGAAGAAAGGGACGGGGATTGGGACTAGGCATCCTTCTCCTTGTAGCCCCACAGGGGACATTCCTAAACAAAAAAGAGAAAGCATATATATATATATATATATATATATATATATATATATATATACATACATATATACATATATATATATATATATATATATATATATATATACATACTGTCACAGCCTGTGTCCCGTATTCTGGTTTGAGGTACAGGAGGAATAAGGATTCTTCATGTTACGCATACTCGTTTATTAGAAGTCCTCGGGCCTGGTGTGCTCCTACAGACTATGGTATCATGATTATTTCGCCGCCATGGCTTCACCATAATTCGCTCCTTATTATTCCCATTCAAACATGGTCAAAAGGGTTCCCTTCTACCTGCTCAATACACGTCTTGTCCCCGTAAAGGACAGTTACCAAAGGAACGCATTGATGTCATATCTACGGAGGTAGTCTACGTCACCATTCTGTGTATTTAGAGGCTTATAATTCCAGTGCTTTATAGTAACCCATACATATCCTCCTTGGTTCACAGTTTGACAATACACAACATTTTATTGGTTCCAATACAACATATTGTCATTATACAGTAATACCTTTCTATGACATACACTAGCATTACTTTCTATCACGGAACAATACAACGGGAGCGTAAATCTGTAATTTACATTTCTTCATAACAATACCATCATCTTACAACATAGTTTCACAACACAATTATATCATACATAATGAACCAATGCAACGACTCAAATTCAAATTTCTAACACTTCCAATATCATATTCCATACGTCGTGAATTACATACTTTAATCAAGACATTATACACCGTGAGTTGCAGTTAGCTTGAATCATGTAATTGGCATTCACATATATAATGGATCAGTACAATATTGCTCAAATCCAGACATCGGGCAATTGGCATTCACAATACCAAAAGACTTCTTCCTCCATTTCAAGATTGTAGGCAGCCAATACATGTACCCATTCCCACTCCCATCCGTCATCACACGTTTCCTTGTATCTTGGCTCTTTGTGGATGAAGGGTCATGTGGCAGTCGTACTAATAGTCGAGGGAAATTTTGGCAGTTCCTGATAGGGAGAAGGAGGTGACCCCTCAAAGCTCTCCGGGTTCTTCGTCATCAACTTCAGCGCTGGGCTTGCGGGTCTCCAAGAGGCACTCTGGCACGCTCATCATCTTTAAAGTATCACTTGCCGGAGGGTGTGAATAACGACATCCTCCGAGGTGCGGAGGTGTCCCAGACGATTTCTTTCATTGACAGGGCACGGCATCAGGTTCTGAAGTTTTATAACCCCCCTCCCTCCCTCCTCCCTCTCTCTCTCCCTCCCTTCCTCCCTCCCTTCCTCAACAGCCACCTTCTCCTCCAACCTCTGCCCCCTCTCCCCCATTAGTCTCCCCTAGCCCTGTCCGCCGTCATAGAAAGAGAGAAAAATTGGGATGATTCCTACAGGGCAGAGTTGAAATCGCCCCCACCACTTCCCACTAGTGCTCGGCGATGTGCTTGACAGACTTCGTGCTGGCGGCGAAGCCCAGATGATTCCATTCGGTCTGGGCTTAGGGGAGATAAAGGGAGGGAAAGGGGGAGGGAAGGGAGAGAAGGATACGTAAATCTTTAACAATTGCGATACAAGTCCTGATACTGATCTAAAAACCCAATTCCGATACCAGCAATGATTATAACTCATGGTTATTTTCAGGCCCTGCACTTGGTCTGGGAAACAAATGCTTTATGAACAAATTACATTTATCAATCATTTATCGGAATCGGAAATTTAGAGCAGTATCGGGATTTGTATCGGAGTCGTTAAGAATGTTGGTATAGTCCAATTACTAGTTTCCGGTCTGCAAGGACGCTTTTCTGCAGATTTTATTCTGGTTAAGAAAAAACTATTTCATTCTGCTTTTGGGATGTCGCCGCGATGACAGCAGATAGTGGAGAGAGAGCGAGTAGTGGAGAGTGGGAAAGAATTGGGAAAAGATGGAAGCGAGAGAGTGGAGAGAGAGCAAGATAGGGTGGGGAAAAAGTGAGGGACAGGAGAGAAAGGGGAGAGAGTGAGGAGAGGGTTAATGAAGGAGAGACTGGAGAGTGAATGGGGAGAGTGTGGTTAGAGAGCAAAGAAGAGGGCTAGATGGTGAGGGAGAGGATAGGGAAGAGGGTAGGGAGGTAGGGAGAAAATGTTGAAGAGAGTGGAGAGTAGGTGGTGAGAGGGTGAGGAAGAGAAGAAGGAAGGTGGAGAAGAGAGGGAAGCTTTTCACCAATAACCCACATACATAGGTGCACAAATACTCATGCACACATGCATATAAGCACGCGCACATACGGAGATAGACACGCACACACACACACACACACACACACACACACACACACACACACACACACACACACACACACACACACACACACACACACACACGTACACAAATGCTCGCACATACAGGAACACATGCACACACACACACGCACGCATACATACAAGTACTGTACATGAGCACCAATGCCCAATACATACGTACAAGGACGCGATAAGATACTTGTGTATACACGCGCTCACGAAGACTTTCCTCATATGCTCACGCATGCACACAAACACTCACGCGCTCTTGCACATATACATAAAATCACGAACGCACGAAACTGCAGTCACGAACGTAAGCATACATGCACATCACACTTGCACAAACACTTGCACAAACATGGATGCATATGCACGCACAGAAATGCTCATCCGCGTCACATTAGGACACAAGAATGCAGTCAAGGACGTTATGGCCTTGGGTGGATGCATCATAACCACGCGTGCAGCCTCTTAGGCGCATATAAATATGTAGATATGTACACACGAGAGCACTCAAGCGCCCAAGTGTAAACACACAAGTATTCATGTGTGCACGGGAATACACAAAACCCCTCGCACACACACACACACACACACACACACACACACACGCACACACACACACACACACACACACACACACACACACACACATACATATATATATATATATATATATATATATATATATATATATATATATATATATAAACACACTCACACACACATATATACGACTCGAGGCGCAATGGTAGATTCCCCGGTCGACCACGACGATGGTCCGGGTTCGAATCCCGCCCAGAGCTTAAATCATTTCAGTATCGCTGCGCTGCGAGTCGTCACTTCAACTCTCGTGGGCGGAGAGTTGTGTGTGTGTGTGTGTGTGTGTGTGTGTGTGTGTGTGTGTGTGTGTGTGTGTGTGTGTGTGTGTGTGTGTGTGTGTGTGTGTGTGTGTGTGTGTGTGTGTGTGTGTGTGTGTGTGTGTGTGTGTGCGTGTAAGGTCACAGCATTACTCATAGATCGGTCATATATGAGCTCTGAGCTCTCTTCCGGGAGGGAAATAGCTGTCGATCACGAGTCCAGCATGTAATCCAAGATCATGGTGAATTATACACACACATACAAACACACACATAAACACACACACGCGCGCGCACACACACACACACACACACACACACACGAACATACAAGTACACGTACACACACACATACACACAAGTACACGCACACACACACACACACACACACACACACACACACACACATATATATATATATATATATATATACATATATATATACATAATATATATGTACATATAATATACATGTATATATATATATATATATATATATATATATATACAGTATATACACACAGCTGGATAGTATATGATTGGAGCAAGGAGTGTGAAATGAATTTCAATGTGAAGAATTGCAAGACGTTGGAAATGGGTGTAAGAATAGACCATGACATAATTACACAAAGGATGAGAGAGACTTGAGAGTAATAGTTATAGAAAAATTATCACTGAAGGCACAAGGATTACTGGGAAGACTTTATAAAGTATTGAAGAACGTACGAGTATGTTCTATTACATGGAGAAGGGGTTGATGAAAAACATTCCCGAAAACCTGATAGACCCTAGGTCAGGGATGGACAACTCTTGGGACGCGTCCAAAACCTGGTTACACACTAACGACTTTTTTTCGGCACGCGAAACCCAGAGCTCACCTTAAAAACGATAATTGAAATACCACCAATTTCTGTTGTATGACCAATGGTAACCGCATGCTGCGCTGGGCGCCAGATTGGGGTGCTAGGAGATGAAGGAAAGGGGCCCGCTGGCACAAGAGAAAATTTGTATCGAAAATTTGGCTGATTTTGGCACACACACACTAAAAAGGGTTGTCCACTCCTGCCCTAAGAAGTAAGTCAGTAAACTAGGAGTTAAGGAAGTCAACTGGGAGTTTGGCAGTGTGCTGAAAGTTAGCGCAATATATTGGAAGTCATGGCAGTGAACTGGGAATTACGGCAGGGAGATGGGAGTTAGGACAGGGGGAGCTGTGAGATGTGGCAATGAGATGGTAGCCAAGGCAGGGAGTTGGGATTTAGGAGAGCGGTCTGGGAGTTAGTGACCTTGGAGTTGAGGATTAAAGGCACTAGGAGGAAGTGAGGGAGGGTGGGTGGGAAAGGGGGCAGTGAATAACAAAAGTTTATTCGTAGGCCTACATTACATAAAAAAAAATTGGTCCTTCTTTCATCATGCTTCTACCTTAACATCCTTAACCTCTTCAATACGGTAACACCCCTCCCGCCACCACCATCAGTAAAATAGAATCGATTAGCTAAAGCCAGAATAAAATGAAATGTTGTGCTGAGAAGGGGGGGAGGGCAAGTACCTCTCGCCTTTTGCTCTCTGACTTGGTATCACCCCTGCCCTCTGCACAATTAGACACTGTCTTCCTCGTTTTATTATCTCACTCTGACCTTAACTGTGGTAGTCTTTCTGCACCAGGCTGTTTGCAGTCGAGCTCTGTACATGTGTACATGTGTTCATGTGTACATTTGGGGGACTGGCGGGTCGTGGGCGGAGGAGGAGGAGGAGGAGAAAGGAGACAAGGAGCAAGGAGAGGGAGAGGGAGGTGGGAGAAGAGAGAAAGATTGGCTCGACCAGATAGTTGGGTGGGCACAAAGTAATTTGATTTGTGGAACGGGGAATGTTCGAACCTATGAGTTTAGGACTGCTTCTCTCTCTCTCTCTCTCTCTCTCTCTCTCTCTCTCTCTCTCTCTCTCTCTCTCTCTCTCTCTCTCTCTCTCTCTCTCTCTTTTTTTCTCTTTCTCTCTCTCTCTCTCTCTCTCTCTCTCTCTCTCTCTCTCTCTCTCTCTCTCTCTCTCTCTCTCTCTCTCTCTCTCTCTCTCTCTCTCTCTCTCAACAACTTTGCCGTCACCCTCGTTGCTCTGAGCTATGAGGGACGTGTTTGCAGTCCAGACTATCTAATTCAGCTGAGGGGATACCCCTACTCCTCGGCGAATGGATTAAAACCGTTCTCGAGTCTCGATCAAAGTCCGGTAGTTAGGAATGTATACAGCAGGGGGTGTCCCACCTAGGGTCGAGATCCTCCAGGAGTATACGGATGCTAGTAAACTAAACTACAGTTTCATTTCTGCATGTCTAGTGTCATTCTAAACTACTTGTGATGCCAATGTTTTCGCAGTCATTACAATTTGCTGGTGGTGGTGGTGGTGGTGGTGGTGGTGGTGGTGGTGGTGGTGGTGGTGGTGGTGGTGGTGGTGGTGGTGGTGGTGGTGGTGGTGGTGGTGGTGGTGGTGGTGGTGGTGGTGGTGGTGGTGGTGGTGGTGGTGATGGTTGGTGGTGGTGGTGGTGGTGGTGGTGGTGGTGGTGGTGGTGGTGGTGATGGTTGGTGGTGGTGGTGGTGGTGGTGGTGGTGGTGGTGGTGGTGGTGGTGGTGGTGGTGGTGGTGGTGGTGGTGGTGGTGGTGGTGGTGGTGGTGGTTGTAGTGGTGGTGGTGGTGGTGGTGGAAATGGCCTGTTATCAGACTGAGCTATGTTTCCTCCGACTGTTGGATCAGATTTGCACCAACCCGCACCTTTCGGAGAGGAATCTGATATGCTGGAGGAAAACAAATTTCCACCGATATATCAAATGACATTCTATGTAAATTGTTGAAACAAGAATAGTTTGCCATATTGATTTTACGACGGAAAAAGTCCTGGGGGTGGGCAGTACCGCCAATTAATTGGAGGTTGGAGGAAAATATTTGCACTATTTCAGCTAAGTTTTTTTTTTTTCTCGAGAGAACATTTCAAAGATGGTTTGGTTGTCAGACATATTTCTTTCCTTCAACATCTTTAATATTTGTAGACAATACAATATCCTTCTGTTGCCTAAATAAGATTGTGATGATCGATCCATCTACTCTGTATTCATTCATAACACAATATAAGAACCCTTGCAGAAATAGATATCTAATCCAAGTCTATTTTCACCTCCTCTTCACTTTTTCCCAATTCGCCCCACTGTCCTTGTTTCTCACTGTGTAATATATATATATATTTTATATATATATATATATATAGTATATATATATATATATATATTTATATATATATATACATACATACATATACCAAAGGCTTTTTCCTCCTCGGTAGCCAAAAAACAAACGCATAAAAATCCATTCCCACCCATTCCATCTCCAATACACTCCACTCCCCTCCACCCTCTACCCTCCCTCTTATCTTGGCACCTCCTGGATGACGGGTCATCCCTGTATCTTGTCCACTGCCCTGGATCAGAAGCAGTGTCGCAAGACACAGCACATCCACAGCAAGGCCGCTTCATTAAATCGGCGACCCCCCCTCTCCGTCCCCTCATACAGAAAAGAAGACGGGGAGAAATTCCTTCGGGTTGCGTTAAATTTTGCTCGCACATACTACCTCACCCCCCACTCACAAGTTTAGTCTGTAGACCCCATGCCTCAGATCATTCAACTTATTTTCTTTTCCTTCAGTTATAGTCTTCAGTCGAGGTGAATAAAATTCTCTCTTTTCTTCTATGTCTATCTTCTCTTAATCTTTATAAACTGCATTCTACAAAGTTCTTGCAAGGAATCCCGTCAATAACACTTACTTCGGGTCCTAGGGCAGTTCTGCAGTGACGTCATGAGTTCTTTAGTCCAATGATCTTTAATTTTATATTTAAGAACCTCCCCCAAGGGCGTGATCTTACAATCGTGAACCAATTGAATTTTCTCCTCCTCTCCCTTTCTCCAATCAGTGCCACCGTTACAACTCCGCATGCAATATTACTTACTCAAGCAATCTCGAATTCACTGCACACTGACTTAGTTTATATTGTAGGTTGTGTTACTGTACATTGGAATTGGTGGTGAAGGAAACTCAGGTGGAGTTCTTGTTTTTAATTCTCCAAGACAAGATATGTTCTGTCCTACAAAATACACGGTAAACCCTCAGGAAAGCTCAAAGGATTGCCATAAACATTTTATCTACATATTTACAAAGATTGTCAATTTATGAAATAAGGAGGCTGTTGTCATATCAGGAATATTTGGAAGTTGGGTCGCCTCGGTCAAGGCGTTGGCCGGTTGTGCAGGCGTTGACCCGAGTCGCACTGGGGCCTTTGTCTAGTAGAGCTCTTGACCTGAGCGCCGAGAATATTTTGTTATCAAAAAGTGCTTTGTCAAGAAAGCTCAGTTAGCTTGGCAAGTCACTTGGGAGACGGTAGTCTTGGATTGACACTACCATTTCGTAGCATATGTGTGCGTGCGTGTGTACACCAGTCATCGAAACTGTTGCATACATTGAATATAACAATATCAGCAAAAGTAAAACTTACATAAAGTAATAAAATCGAGTCCCCAGGCCCTTGTTTATAAACAGAACACCGAGAGTGAAGTAATAAAATTCCTCGCCTTTTCGCCTTCGAACAATAGTTTACAAAGATAACCGATCCAATAGAAATGTAATCCTAGCCAATCTACCCCTCTTTCTATCTTTATCTATGAGCCTCTTAAATTATTCTTTCATTGAAAATCCACAGTGCAAAATTCAACCTTTCATCTTATATTCGAATTATCCTAATTGTAAAAAGCACGGTAAACTCTTTTATTTTGTCTTAAATACAATAGTTCCAATCTCATAATCTCAATCCTCTTGTTTGATCCTAATGTTATTCCCTTGTTTTTTGTTGTTGTTTTTTTCGTTATTATCATTTTGAGTTTCTGAAGTATCGGGTTAGAGCGTCGCTACTTGCGGCGGAGGTCGAGGTGACGGCAGTTCGAACCCAAACGTCATTGAGTTGAAACAAAAGCATGGTTCATCTGATTCCACGTTACTCAAGTCCTCTGTAAGGGGCACCATCCTAGCCTCTTGATAGGGGGAGTTCGCGACGTTAAATCGAATCACATTGTGAGAATAGTTATCAGTCAGTAATAGAGCGGAAAGTACTGATGTAAACTAGCGTAAACTATCTTTAGCACTGGAATACGTGTATTATCTCCATCCCATACACTCCAACACTACCAAAATTCCAAATACAATGTTCACCATACATACATACAAAATTACCGAACCTATCTAAGAGTTTTTATTGTATCCTATAGGATACTCCGGTTTAACAGTTGACCATTAAACCTTAACTCCCAATAACTTGTGAGACTGTGTTACGACTTTTCAACATAGTTTCCATCAGACCCTCCCCTCCCCTCTACCCCCCTCCTCCACCTCCCCTTCTACTCAACCCCCTTTCTTCCTTCTCTCCCTTTTTCCTTTCCCTCCTTTTTTTCCTTCCTCTTTTCATTTCCTTCCTCCTCTCCCTTTCCTTCTCCCTCTTTCTTTTCCCTTCCTTCCCCTACTCTATTTCCTTCCTTCTTGTTTTCATCTCATCCTCTTTCTCTTCCTCTGTCCTTGTTTACCTCCTTTTCCACTACCACTCCTTTCCCTTCATCTCTCTCCCTCCCCCCTTCCCCTTCCTTCCCTTCCCATCCTTCTCTAAGCTAATCACCGCTCGCTTCGACAGTTCCGGTAGGGAATCTCGTCAATACATTTTCCGCCCAAGAGTTCGAACAGAGGAGAGAAGGCGCGACCCTGAGGTGCCGAGTCGTCCCTGAGGGAGCATACAGACGTTATCACACTGAGCTATTTTTCCTCCGACTGTTGGAGCAGATTTGCAGCCCGTAGCTTTCGGGAAGGAATCTGATGTTGTGCTGGAGGAAAATTATTTTCCTCCGGCATATCAAATGACATTCTATGCAAATTGTTGAGAAAACTATTTTAGTTTGGCATAGTGATTTTAAAATGGAAAAAAGTTCTAGAGTTAGGCGATACCGCCGACTGATCGGAGGTTGGAGGAAAAATAGCCCTGTATGATAACGCGTATCCCTACCACGGAAGCTAATCTCCACGTGTCCTTCTTACCTTCAGTGACATAGTCTCAAGGTTCTGCAATGGATAACACTCGACGATTTTATTGTCTAAGTACAGATTAGGATCTAGTTCGATCAAAGGCGAAAGCTGAAACATCTGTGGAAGTATGTCAACGTGCTTAGGTCGTTGGGATGCCAGTAGGTTTGGTGTATGGATTAACCTTTCTGCCTCTACATACAAAGGATTACAAAGGCGGAGCATGCCGACAGGAGACCTTTGGGTCCATATCTACGTCGGGTGCGAAAAAAAATCATAATAATAATAAAATAATAAATAAAACTATAATAAAACACATAAATAAATGCATAGGTATAGTTAAATAATAAACAAACAGGTAAATAGTAAATAATAATAGATTGACATATAACTAATAATAAATGAAAATCAAACAGACAAATGATAACAAAACAAAAACAAATAATATAAAATAAGTTATAATCATTACAGCATCTTGCTTAGGTGTTTATCTAAATGATTCTTAAAGCTTCGAACTGAACTACATTGCACTACCTGTGCAGGAAGTTTATTCCATTCATTAATTACACGGTTGGCAAAGTTGTTTCTACCTACTTCCAAATTGAATCTATTTCCGGACAGTTTGAGACCATTGTTTCTTGTCTGATTCTCATTCAATGTGAAAATTTGGTCACCTTTGATGTTATCAATTCCCTTTAGAATTTTAAAGACCTGTATCAAGTCACCTCTGAGTCTACGCTTATTTAGGGAAAACAGATTCATATGTTTAATCGATTTTCGTATGATTTATTTTTGATATTTGGAATCAGTTTTGTGGCTCGCCGTTGTACTTTTTCCAGTCTGTCTATGTCTTTAATGAGATTCGGTGACCATACGGAAACAGCATATTCCAAATGTGGACGAACTAACGATTTATATAGCTTGTTAATGAGTGATGGACTCTTGAAATCAAAAGATCGCGTAATCAGTCCTAGAATCTTATTTGCTTTCTCAGAGGCTGAAATATACTGCTTGGATGATTTGAGGTCGTTACTGATAATTACGCCGAGATCTTTTTCACTATCCACTTTT
>NC_134778.1:29110792-29303292 GCF_046742065.1 Oratosquilla oratoria | reverse complement strand
GTGCGTGCGTCCATATGCGTGTACTGTGTGTGCAAGTGCCTCTTGAAGGCGTGCATGCGGAAGCTGAAGAGAAAAAACTGTTTACTTTACGAGTTGGTGGCAGGGCCCCGACATGGGTAAGTGCCGTCCCGGGGCGAGTCGAAAAGTGCCGCCCCCACACACACACCACCACTACCACCACCTTCCACATCTGATGGTCACTAGCACGATTCACATGTAACATTCATCCACAAAACAACGTTTATACACACAACATTCATACACACAACTCATGATAAATAAATCATGCATTAGAAATACATCAGGGGGAATTTGCTTTACCTTCTTTTCACCAAAAGTGCCGCCGTGCCGCCCCCGGGGCATTGCCCCCCCCCCCTGTCCCTTGTCGGGACCCTGGTTGGTGGCATAAGAACGATCTATGCATAGTAAAATGTTCCTCTCGCGTTCACCTTCATACTAGCAGAGTTTTACAGTGGGTGGGTGGGGGGGAGGATGGGATGTTACTGGGGAGGGGAAGGGAGAGTGAGGGGAGTTGTTGAGGAACGGAAGGGATGAGGAAGATGAGGGGTATTCGGGGCACGTCGTTTGGGATGGCGATAGGACGAAGAATGAAATATGGCGTATTGTATTTCGTTGCCGATAACTAACGATTCTATCGTCCTCCTCGTCATCATTGCCATCGTCGTCATCATTGTCATCGTCATCATCATCATTATGATCATCGTCGACGTTGCCATCTTCGCCGTCGTCGTTGTCGTCGTGGTCGTCATCGTCGTCGTCATCATCATCATCATCATCATCATCATCATCATCATCATCATCATCATCATCATCATCATCATCATCATCATCATCATCATCATCATCATCATTATCATCATCGCCGTCGTCGTCGTCGTCGTCATCATCATCATCATCATCATCATCATCATCATCATCATCATCATCATCATCATCATCATCATCATCATCATCATCATCATCATCATCATCATCATCATCATCATCATCATCATCATCTTCTTCTTCTTTTTCTTCTTCTTCTTCTTTTTCTTCTTCTTCTTCTCCTTTTTCTTCTTCATCATCATCATCATCATCATTGTCGTCGTCGTCGTCGTCGTCACCACCGAAGAAGTTGTGTTTTTAGTCGTGCTCATTTGTTCGTCAGTTGGCAACTTCAAGCAAGAAGCTCTGAACGGATTTTGATGAGACATTTCGGAGTGGTGCAGCAGGGCCCGCGGGTAACACTCCGGTAGATTTCCTATGTGATCCGGATGGTGATCCGGACCTTGGAACTAGAAAAAAAAAATAAGTTGCGAAGATTTGCGCTCGCTCCGATTGCTTCTAATTTATCTATTTGTTTGTTTGGTTGTCTTTTTGGTTAGTTGTTTGCTTGTTTGAGTAGTTGTTTGCTCTTTTGCTTGCTTTGTTGTTTGGTTAATTGTTTCTTTGTTGTTTAGTTGCTTGTTTGTTTGGTTGTTTCTTTGTTGTTTGGTTGCTTGTTTGGTTGGTTGCTCGTTTGGCTGGTTGGTTGATTGTTTAATCGTTTGGTTGTTTTCTTTCTTGTTTGTTTTCTTAGTTGCTTGTTTTCTTGTTTTTTCTTGTTTGGTTGTTTGCTTTCTTGTTTGTTTGGTGGCTGCTGTTTGATTGGTTGCTTATTTGCATGGATGCTTGATTGTTTGTCTACAAGTTTATCTAGGCGTGCATCACTAACACGTCTAACACAACAAACACCACTAAAATCAATTAAATTCATCATATCATTATCACCCTGCCAGATGAACCCAGTTGACAGATGGTGCTGTGTGCATCACCATTATCATCACCATCATGATTACCATCACCACCAATCATCACTATCACCACCAAACAACACTCTCACTACCATCGCGATCATCACTACCACCACCATTCTTACCACCAACACCAACATTATCATCATCACCACCACCACTACTATCACCAACAACACCACTAACACCACTATTACTACCGCCATCACCATAACCGCAATCATTACTACCATCAACACCATTCCTACCACTATCAACGTCACCTGGAACTCCCCTCCACTTGTTATGATAGAACCATAGCAAAAAAAAAAAAAAAAAAAAAAAAAAATTTTTAAGTACCGCCCTCCCACTCACCACCTCACTCCCCATAACAACAATAAAGACAAAAAGAAAACATTTCCAGCATTCCCAGAAGACTTACAAAGGGATTTGATGCTTAACTTCTTTCGGGTTTGACATTTGAAAGCAATCAATTGGATGGGGAGGGATGCGGTGATGCACAGCAGGCAACTGGCCACCGAGTAAGCTAAGGAAAACCTAGCCTAACCTAACCTAACCTAACCCAACCCTAAACCTAACTTAAACCTAATCTAACCTAGCCTAACCTAACCTAAACCTAAACTAAACCTAACCTAAACCTAAACTTAACCTAAATCTAACCTAAACCTAACCTAAACCGAACCTAAACCTAACCTAAACCTAACCTGATCTTATCTAACCTAAACCTAGCCTAACCTAAACTAACATAACATAACCCAATCACAAACTTTACCTATGAAACCAAGTAATAGAACACTTCCCGCTAAGATCGCCGATGCAAGGAACAGTACGATATCGTCAACCCTTTGCTACTGAGGCCAAGGGTGGTGGGGGAGTGTCTTGAGGACGCCGTGGAAATTAATTAAATAGCCTGGCGTCGGCGGTATCTAAAAAGAAAGAGACAAGTGTCACGTAACATGAAAGAAGCGTAAGTTGATTACAGACGAACACCTTTTCCATGTATAAACCCTCTCCTCCTCCTCGTCCTCCTCTTCCTCCCTTTTATTCTTCTTCCCTCTTTTCTTTTCTTTCTTTTTTTCTTCTTCGCCTTAGTTTTCGTCTTCTTCGCCTTCACCTTCCTCTTCCTTCCTTTCTTTCTTTTTTTCCTTCCTTTCTTTCTTTTCTTCCTTCCTTTCATGCTTTCTTCTTTCTTTCCTTTCTTCTTCCTTTAATTTCTTCCTTCCTTCCATTCTTCCTTCCTTTCTCCTTTTCTTTCCTCCTTTTCTTCCTTTTTTCTTCCTTTAATCCTTCTCTCTTTTCTTCCTTCCATCCTTTCTTCCTTTCTCCCTTTCTTCTTTTAACTCACCGTCCTGGATTCAAATGTCTGCTTATTTCTTTCATAATGTTCACTTTCATAGCTGCCAATCCGCGACACCCTCAGACAGTATTTCTCTTCACCCCTAATATGAGTACAACCCTGTGGGCTGGTGCTCAGTCCCCGGTGTCGGACCAGGGACCTTAATGGTTTACTTGTTACGTTGTAGAGTGTGTCAGCTTCACTCTAATGATTTTGTTTGGCTTCATTTGAGAAAAATAATATCCCCGTTTTTAGCCGCGAGACAGGATTCCATATATACATATACCAAAGGCTTTCTCCCCCTTACAAGGGAGGTAGCCAAAAAATAAAAGCGTAAAAAACACCCATTCCATCCCCACATACGCCACTCCCGTCCAACCCCTTCCCTCTCTCTTATCTTGACTCCTAGATGACGGGTCATCCCTGCATCTCGCCCACTGCCCTGGGTCATATGCAGTGTCGCAAGACACACTACATCCACAGCAAGGCCGCTTCATTGAATTGGCGACCCCGTCTCTCCGCCCCCTCATGTAGAAAAAAGAAGACGGGGAGAAATCCCTTCGGGTTGCACCAATTTGTTTTTCACACATACTCCCTCACCCCCCACCCACTCCCCCTCATGCATCACAGCATCATCCATACACAACCATTCTCCATTCACCCATATCTTCTGCCTTCTCCCGTCCTTCCTCAACAAACATTCCCCTCTTTCCCAGTGCCCCTTTCACCCTCATCCATCAGTCTCATCCTAGGTCGCCCCCTCATGCTCACTCCTTCCGCCTCTGTCTTCCATACCTCTGTTCAAACCATCCCAATAATTTTTCAACAACCCTGTCTCCCAACTCCCTTTCCACCCCCGTTCTCCTCACCTCCTCGTTTCTCATTCTATCCAACCTAGTAACCTCTACCATACTTCTCAGGCATTTCATCTCAAACACATTCAAACTCCTCCTCTCTTATGTCCCATGTTTCTGCTCCATACAGTGCTGTCGGCACAATCACTCCTTCATACAATGTTCTCTTAGAATCCATTCCCAAATGTCTATTTCTCATTACACTTTTTAATACACCAAGGCATTTACTTGCTTCTCTCAATCTACATTCTACCTCCACCTCTACTCCTCCCTTTCCCGACACATTCGCACCCAATTATCTAAAACTATCCACTTCCTCCAGTCTCTCTCCCTTAATACTCACTTCCAGTCTGCTGCCACATTCTCCCCTTTGACATCTCATCACTTTACTTTTACCCACATTTATCTTCAACTTCCTTCTTTCGCACACCCTCCCAAAATCTGTCACTAACTTCCTCAATACCTCCTCCGATCCTGCTACAAGCGCAGTGCCGTCAGCAAACAATAACTGGCTTATCTCCCACAGGATTTCGTCTCATTAAAATCGCCTGCTCAATCAGGAGAAGGAGAAAAGGATGTAAAATGCGTCGACGCGACGGAGATACTACAGCGTAACTGAAAGTACCAGAACGTAATGGAAACGTCATGGAATGTCACGGAACACGTGGCCTCGTCCTGTGCGCGCTACATGGTCAATAAAACACTCAAACAGGACTCTTGGTACTTGCAGAAATCACAGATGGTTTTATAGCGACGATGCTACTTTGAGAAGAAAGATTTGGTGAGTTTGCCTCCTTCATTTGTAAGGTAAAACTGAACTGATTTTACATGGGGCCAGGAGCCGGTATATATTCCGCATGGGTAGTCACCCGTGGTGTGTAATTATATGATTGTACTGGATTAGGTTAGGTCGGATCAAGCAGGGTCGCGCTATCATAGGCAGGTGTATGTGGCTGATGCGTCAGGTCTAGCCGCGTGGGCGACAATATGTGCTCCATGCTACGTGGTTTGTACAATACTCCCCTCTTAAAATAGCCTTGGTTTAAGAGGACATTCCGCATGCGAGGGGGTGGCCACTGGCCATCTCCGCCGGAGACATGTTTAAGTTGCCCCAAATGGCTCGATGAACATTGGGCGTAGTATTGTCTAGCGTTAATGGTGGTGGCCGTGGTTGATTGCGATGCGGTTTGCAGTGGAGTCAAGATGGGCCATCTCTGCTGAAGACATGATAAGGTTACCCCCAGATGGTTTCGCTGAGCGTTGGACGTATAAAAGTCTAGAGCCGATGGCGGTGGCCGTGGTTAATTACAATGCGGTTTGGAGGGGCATCGAGGCGGAGCTGTTGCGCATACCTGACGGCTCTTGGCAACATTGACCAGTAACCTGTAATGAGAAAGTCAGCACTGAGGAGAGGCGTCCTGACGTCTGCTAGGACGAAGCTTCAGGAGTCTTGGCGACTCCCGAAGGTGAGGTGCAGGTTTGCAGTGCGTCAAATGGTGGGGGCGGTGGTTCAGCATCGTTGTTGTTGTTGTTGGTGTCTGTAGGCCGGTGCTGCTGCTACGGTGGTGATTTCGTCCTTGACGTTGCCAAGGATGGATCGGACGGGCGCTGGTATGCCCAAGAGTCACATCTAACGGAGAATGTCGATGTTCCTGCTGGTTCCATCGACTGTGGGTAGGAGGTGGGTGATGTACAGCATCTTGACGTATACTGCGCTTGGTTTGATGTTCCCCCAGTGGCTGTTGGGAGAGTTGGAGTGGTAGTGGGGGCGGCAGCAACGGGAGACGGGTCCATGGTCTTCACTCGGGTCACCAATATAGTGACGATGCTACTGTGGAAGAGAAAGAGATTTGGTGATTTCGTCTCCTTAGGAAACTGGACTGATTTTACATGCGGCCAGGAGCCGATATATATAACGCGTTGGTAGTCACCTGTGGTGTGCAATTACATAACTGCACTGGGTTAGGTTAGGTCGGGTCAAGCAGGGTCGCACTATCATGGACAGGTGTATGTGGCTGGCGCGTCAGGTCTACCCGCGTGGGTAACAACGTATGCTCCACACCACGTGGTTTGTACAGGTTGTTGGTGTTAAAACTTCTGATGTAGATGCTCATTTGTTCATTCGAGTTCTGATGCCGTCCTCGTCTCTTCCTCTTGTCTCTTGGTGAAATGATCAGGATCTTCCAGGTAATTCAGACTTGGGCGGTAATGATGAGAATGATGATGATGATGATGATGATGATGATGATGATGATGATGATGATGATGATGATGATGATGATGATGATGATGATGATGATGATGATGATGATGATGATTGATAATGATGACAGTGACTGATAATGATGATAATGATAATTATCATGATGATAATAGTACAATAATAATTGACAATGATAACTATTGGATAAGTAATGAATAGAACATGAATTCGTTTTTTTTTTTTTTTTTTTTTTTTACGGTTTCTTGCTAAGGAGCACAATTATCTCGGCAGTTCTCTTGACGGCCTGGATGCCTCGAGAACTTTTCTGTATTTGAACAATTGACGAATATTAAGCCACAGTTGCGTCCTCAGGGCTTGAGCCCCCCCACCCCTTTTTGTTTTCTTTCTTCTTTCTCCTCCACCGCCTTCTCCCTCTTTTTCGTCAACTGTTTCCTCTCTATCTTCTTTCCTATTTTTTTTTATTTCTTTCTTCTTTCTTTTTCTTCTTCTTCTTTCATCTTTTTTTTTCTTTTCTATCCTTCTTTCTTCTTTTCTTCCTTCCTACTTCTTTCTTATTTCTTTCTTCTTTTTCCTACTTCTTTCTCCTTTCTTCTTCCTACTTCTGTCTTCTTCCTTTTTCTTCTTTCTTCTTTTTTTCTTTTTCTTCCCTTTATCTCTATTTTTTTACTTCTCTGTCTTCCTCCTTTGCCTCCTCTTCCTTTTGTTCTTCTTCCTTCCCCAGTCCCCTACTGCTCCTCCTCCTCCCCCACGCCTTTACCCTTTTCTCCCCTCTCCCATTAGGTCTCAACAAATCACTCTGAACTTTCCGAAATTTTCAATGGATTTTCGTTGCAACGGTGGTATTTTGAAGCTCCAAATTCTCTCTCTCTCTCTCTCTCTCTCTCTCTCTCTCTCTCTTTCTCTCTCTCTCTCTCTCTCTCTCTCTCTCTCTCTCTCTCTCTCTCACTCTCACTCTCTCTCTCTCTCTCTCTCTCTCTCTCTCTCTCTCTCTCTCTCTCTCTCTCTCTCTCTCTCTCTCTCTCTCTCTCTTTCCGCCAGGCAATTTTATTCAGCCCTTTTTCCGACGATTCAAAGGTGTCTATGCCGATAAAGAGGGCTAATGGAGGTAGTCTTTTTTCTGTCACTATTTAATTTTATTCAACTCAATTATTCAACTCAATTACCCCCGACTTCCAGCCCCTCCCCCATCCCCTCGCCACCCTTAAGGGTTACTCAGTTCGAAAACCATATGGAGTCGTTGATGAAGAGGAAGTACCAATCAGGTTGAAACGCGGAGTGGACGTCGATGACCAGCAAAGTGCTGCAGAACTCGTTTCCAGGCCCGTTCGACGAGTAACGATATGGACTTTCAGCGATTTGGGCAAAGAGACAGAAACAAAATTAAAAATAGATAAACTCGTCTTTTTGGGGGGGGAAGACGTGGGGACTGGGTTTGTACTGCCATGAAGGTAGAGAAGACGGGGAGAGATCCCTTCGGACTGATATGTTGACACAGTCTAGTCTTCTCTATTTTCCTCACGAGGGGACGAGGAGGGATGGTCGCCGTGTAAATGAAGCGGCCGGCCCTGCTGTGTCTTGCTGCATTGCTTCTGACCCGGGCAGTGGGTGGGAGACAGAGATGACCCTTCATCCACGAGGAGTTGAAACGAGAGGGTAACAACGGGTGCCTTAACTCCCATATAAGAGGGAAAAGGCGCCTAGTATAAAGGCACAGACGAATGTTAGATAACAATTTGCACCAGCAATGCTCATCAATCAATCAATATATATATATATATATATATATATATATATATATTTATATATATACATATACATATATATACACACACACACACACACGCATATATGTATATATATATATATATATATATATATATATATATATACATTCTTTTCTTTTCTTTTCTCTCTTTTTTTTTTTTTTTTTTTTTTTTTTTTTTTGTTCTTGGGGGGGAGTGAGTTTGGAACCACAAATTTTCAGACTCCATTTTTTAGAACATTACCCTGTACAAACTACAAACCTTCAGAATCTACGATCGATAGTGTCCATAGATGAATGATAACAGTAAGTATTTCAACTTTTGTGACTAACTTGTAAAGAGGGAAATTGGGGGACATAGTATTTTGACACATGGTGAAAGGAGTTCTACACTCAAAGACGAAAAAATTGAGAAACTCCAATTTAGAGACGACACCGAAAAACAATAGAGAATAAGAAGACACCGAAGATCGTACGATAGTCCAACAGACGAATAGGTCCCTCAATCTAGAAATACGTTGTTGTTTTTTTCATACATGCACTAAATAGAAAAAATATATCTTAATAAACCCATGAGACACTGGTAAAATACCCCCAAAAAATCAATTAAACTGGATCCGTGGATTAACATGGTAGATGTTGGGTAGTCAGACGAAAGAACCATGTTTAAATTTACGTTTGATATGAAGAAGTATTAACCCTACTACTTTAGTTATCCTGTATACTAAATTAGATAAGAACAATTGGGTAAATACGCGAGCGCACACACATGAACCGGCATATATACATATAATTAAACACATTTGCACACAAATATACATATACTCATGCACATACATGTCCGCATGTATACACATACATGTATACATATACAATGACACATACACACAGACAAGCATGCGCACACACAAGCACACGCACCCAAACACAGACGTATACACACAAACGCGCGTGCGCATTCATGCGCGCACACACACACACACACGCATGGATCGAAGGCGCGGTGGTAGCGTTTGCGACTACTACTCCAGTGGTCCGAGTTCGAATCCCGCCCAGAGCTGACGTAATTTCAGTATTGCTGCGCTGCGAGCCGTTACTCCAACTCCCGTGGCCGGGGAGTTCGGTGTAGAACATAAGAATGAAGGAGACTGCAAGAAACCATAAGGCCTACACTAGGCAGCTCCGTATCCATCACCACATGTCATCCCCATCCATAAAGTTGTCTAATCGTTTCTTAAAATAACTGATAGTTTCAGCGCTTACTACATGATTACTAAGTCTATCCCATTCGTCGACCACGCTATTAGTAGACCAATTCTTGCCTATTTCCTTCTTAAATCTAAATTTGTCCAGTTTAAATCCATTACTGCGAGTCCTGCCCTGTTGTTTTAATATGATGACCTTGTTTGCATCACCCTTGTTAAAGCCTTTGATCCACTTGAACACCTCTATTAGATCACCCCGCACTCTGCATCTTTCCTTAGTGTAAGTTAAGGTGCAAATTTCTGAGTCCATGTTGGTCATTCTTCTCTGTACTGATTCTAGTGAATTGATGTCCATGCTGTAGGACGGAGACCAAAACTGTACCGCATAGTAAAGGATGGGTCTAACTATCGCTAGATAGAGTTTGTCACGTGGGTCACGTGACGAGACTTGGAGGGCTGTCGGCGCGGACGTCTCATCCCCCGCTGACCACGTGATTCGGCCCGAGACGAAGCTTGGTGCTGGTGAGCCAGAGCACCTGACCGGCCGAAGATTGTCAACGTGAGGTCATGCTTGGCTTCCAGTGCTACCAACTGTCATTATACGAGGTCACTATTGTTGCTGTGCGCAAGCGCAGATCGCCACCACCCACTCTCCCTCACCCTCCCGGATGTATAAGAGGGAAGGACATGGAGATGGAGAGTACACAATTTACGGCCGTCTGCCGTTGAGGGCGGACCCCCCCCCCTCCCAGTTCCACGGAGGGAGGGCACCAGGACACAAGGAGGAGACGTGCGCCCGTCCAAGGAGGACAACAAGGGGACTCGTCGGAGCAGGAGACCAAGGAGGAGACGTGCGCCCGTCCAAGGAGGACAACAAGGGGACTCGTCGGAGCAGGAGACCACGAGGAGACGTGCGCCCGTCCAAGGAGGACAACAAGGGGACTCGTCGGAGCAGGAGACCACGAGGAGACGTGCGCCCGTCCAAGGAGGACAACAAGGGGACTCGTCGGAGCAGGAGACCACGAGGAGACGTGCGCCCGTCCAAGGAGGACAACAAGGGGACTCGTCGGAGCAGGAGACCAAGGAGGAGACGTGCGCCCGTCCAAGGACACAAGGGGACTCGTCGGAGAAGGAGCCGACGCTCGAGGAGATCCTCGCGCCCGCAGTGCGAGGAGTGGTTTAGTATACTTGTAGACTTGTAGTCTTGTAGTCTTGTAGACATCACGCTGGTGATATTTATTATATATGTGATTGAGAGGTAGATAGGATAGTGCTCTGTGTTGATATCCAATAAAAACACGTGTTGTGTTACCTTGGTGTTTCTTTTCTCTCACGTCCAAATTCTCAATGATACCGAGTATAAACCTTTATTTGTACCCCCCTGACAGAGTTTGATAATTACCTCTGCATTTCTATTCGCTAGCGTCCTAGCAATGAAACCTAATCCTCTGTTAGCTTTACTCCTGGCGCTTATGCACTGTTTCCCGGTTTTAAGGTCCGGACTCACTAGAACTCCCAAGTCTCTCTCGCACTCATTTTTCTCTAAAAGCGTGTTATCTAAGCTGTATCTATTTTCGGGGTTGTATAGCCCTACATTTAACACGCTACACTTGGAGATATTGAAGTTTATTTGCCATTTCACCGACCTTGTGAACAATTTGTTAAGATCATCCTGCAGAATCTCTGCGTCGTCTCCTGACCTAATTTGGCGTCCTATTTTAGTGTCGTCCGCAAACTGACTAACATCACTATTTATCCCGTCGTCTAAGTCGTTTATGTACATAATGAACAACAAGGGACCCAAAACCGAGCCCTGGGGGACCCCACTAGTAACATTGCCCCACCTGGATTTTACTCCATTTATGGTGACCCGCTGTTCTCTGTTACTAATGCAAGCTCTAATCCATTCTAACACTTTTCCTTCTATGCCATGGGCTTTGATTTTATTTAGTCTCCGGTGTGGCACCTTGTCGAACGTTTTGCTAAAGTCAAGGTAAATAACATCGTAATTATCATTGTTATCTGGCGCCTTATATGCTTTAGTGTAAAAGGATAGATTAGTCACACATGACTTACCCTTGGAGAAATCATGCTGTATATCACGAATTAAATTATGTCTTTCGGTGTGTTCTCTGAGTCTATCTACTATTATTGATTCAAGCATTTTCCCTATAACCGATGTCAAACTGATTGGCCTGTAGTTGCATATAGACGATCTATCTCCCTTAAAAACAGGAACGTTTGTCTGTCTCCAAGCAGTAGGCACAAAACCAGTGTCTACCGATTTATTGAATATTTCAGTTAACTGGTCGCAGATTTCAAATTTATACTCCTTAAGCATTCTCGGAAAATTTTCGTCTGGACCCGGGGATTTTGTAGCTTTAAGTCTTTCAATCTGCTTGACTACTTCTACTTTACTAATGCTGATATTAGATAGACTACTTTCTTCATCCCCACTGAAATTCGGATCGCAGTCAGGTATTTTATCTAACCTCTCATTAGTAAACACCGAGAGAAAATATTTGTTAAACTCCTCACTCATTTTTTCATAGTTTTTAATTGGTCCTATTCTTTCTTTATTTTTTGTTCTATAGAGATGAAAGAAACCCTTTGGGTTGGATCTTGCTTGACTAGCAACCTTAATTTCATAATTACGTTTCGCTCTACGTGTATTCTTTTTAACCTGCTTTGCCATTTCGTTATATATTGATCTAAAGTGTGTTTCCCCGTTTTTTATTTTTACGTATAGTCCTCTTTTCATTCCGATCTCATGTTTCAAACTGTCCGTCATCCATTTGGGACTATTACTATTTTTCCGTATTGACTTCAGGGGGATAAATATATTCTGTGCATTAATAATTAAATCAGTTAGATTGTTATACATTTCATCCAAATAGCTGACCTGTCAGTTGAGCCCCGGCCTCCAGGTGACCTGACCCAAGGTATGCATATTACCCACCGTGATCCGACCCCTAGTCATGTACCGAGACCTGACCGCGCCGATAATGTCCGAAACGTCCGTAAGACATTTCATATTCAATTTCAAATAGGTTTTTATATTGTCAAAATTTGCTCTCCTGAAGTCTGGTACTTGGACGTTACTCGTATTTTTAATTCTTCCCAAATAATATTAAATCTTATTTCTTGATGATCACTAGAGCTTAGACTATCTCCCACTTTGACGTTACTCATTAGATGCTCATTATTAGTTAAAAGTTAAGAGTATTTTCTCCCCTCGTAGGATCGGTAATCATTTGTTTTAGGAAATTATACAGCACCACATCTAAGAATTGTTTTGCTTCCTGATCTCCTACTGAAGTTTCCCAGTCAATGTTTCTATAATTAAAATCTCCCATGACCACAACGTTTTTGTACTGCAAATTTCATGAATCAGGGAATCAGTCTGCTCAATGCTGAGGTTAGGTCTATACAAGACGCCAATAATAACTTTCTTATTGTTGAACTTCTACAGCCGACTAGACAACATATCTACTATCAAATCTACCAAGAAGATCAGATCGGCACATCTACCAAGCCTTCTACTCCCTTCGACCAGCAAGCAGCAAGCATATACGCAGACCTCACAGCCAGGCCCAGTCGGCCCACTCGCATTGTTCTCCTCGAACACCTGGCAATCCCAAGGGGATTAGCCAGACCAGTCCATTGTCTAGGAGAAGACCTCACCACAAGCTGCGCTCAGAATGATTGCCTTCATCGCCGGCAATCTTATATTTTTCCACAAATGCCATATAAATACTTCTGTACAAATGTCCACCTATTGTAAATTTCACCACTTCTTCCTCTCCTTTTTCTCTCTCTATATATATATAAAACAGACTCCTGTAAATAATCCCCTTCACTGGTAAAACAACGTATTATCTAAATAATATCCCATTGGCAACCTCGCCACACTACTTGTATATGTTACAGTAAGAACACGTACCTAGGGATTACGCGTAATCCCTGAATGTTTCAGTGAATACGCGTAATCCCCGTTTCACTAACCTAACCTAACCTAACCTAACCTAAGGTTAGGTTAGGTTAGGTTAGGTTAGGTTAGGTTAGGTTAGTGAAACGGGGATTACGCGTATTCACTGAAACATTCAGGGATTACGCGTAATCCCTAGGTACGTGTTCTTACTGTAACATATATATGTCCTTTCCATCAATAAAGCCGGGGGTCCGGACACGAAGACAGTTGAGGGCACTCGCTCTGCGTATCTTTTCCCTTGCTCCACATTATCACATTATACGTTAACCGCTACCAACTAGAAGAATTTCTAGTCGCTCCGAAGTATTCTATATGTTGTAAGACAAGCAACATATCTGGTGGCAGCGTGGAATCCAACATATCTGGAAGCAGCAAGTCGGATCAACAAGCAAAATCAGCAAGTCGGATCAGCAAGTCGGATCGACAAGCAAAATCAGCAAGTTGGATCAGCAAGTCGGATCAACAAGCAAAATCAGCAAGTCGGATCAGCAAGTGGAATCAGCAAGCACAAGATCCCAGAGCAGCCAATCAACCAAAATATCACAGGAACGCTGTGCACTCTACCCAGCGACATCAACCAAAATATCACAGGAACGCTGTGAGATTTTGGTTGATGTCGCTGGGTAGAGTGTACCCAGCGACATCAACCAAAATCTCACAGCCCATGAACTCAAACTCGCTGCGACGGACAAAAATCTCACAAGCCAGAAAGCAGCCCAGAGCCCAGCGCAGCAGCCCAGCAGCATCGGTCAAAACCAAGGAATCTCCCTCGCGGTCGGAGCAGCCCAGCGCAACAGCCCAGAACCAGCAACGAGACAAGCACATCTCCCTCACGGTCTGAGCAGCCCAGAGCACCCAGCAGCAGCGGTCAACCACCCCTTCTGCCTGCAGCTAAAAGCTGAAGTCAAAAACGAACTGCCCCCCCCCACCCCATTTTCCCCTATTTCTTCTCATATTCTTTCAGATTCACATCACATTCCATCGGTCTCTGCAAAAACCACCTCCCGAGACCATCCTTCACGAACGCATCACAACCGTCACCACCGTAAGTAGGTACCTCAGTTTTGCCTTGGGGCTAGATAGCTCTAAATTGTTGTGTGAGTTCGAGTGAAGGCTATCCAGTGTTTTTTTTGTTTTTTTTCAAAGCCTTTTTTTTTCTATTTGTACGCAAGTGTGCATAACCCAATCACAATCCAACTTCTCACACCATTACAACATTCGTTCCAAAATGGCAGCACCAAACTAAAGTAGCACACAGTCCACGCCCAATCAAAACACAAGCCCAACAGTCGCTCAACCACACATGCAACGTTCTGCAACAAATCTACTAACACTCCTTCAGCATGACAACACTCTTCCAAAGTTCAACGGGAGAAACATCGCCATCCACACTCTGTTAGATGACGTACGATCTGAGATACAGCGCACACAGGTGCAAGACGATACGACTAAAATCGCGGTTCTTAAGTCACGCATCGATTTCAACAATACCTTAGCAAGCGACATAATACAGTCAGACGCGTTCAAACACCCACAGACCTTCCAAAATTTCGTTAATGAGTTCAGGAAATATTTCGCCCCATATGAACAGTTAGGCTCTCTCTCTCCCTTCTACACACTCGAAACAAAATTTAACACACCACCTTATCTCACCAAAGAAAGAGCAGTCAGGGAGGCGAGTCAGTTCAAGGAAGAACTAAAAGACGCACTCATTACTTCACCTTGGGTTACAAATAACACAGCTTAGATCACGTACTCTCATTATTCGGTTACATTAAACCTTCACCCAGAAACACTGAAGAAAATAGAAAACATTCCTTTTGATCCAGACACAACACTCGTAGATTTCTCTAGGAAATTTTCGGACACGTCAACGACAAAAACACAAATTCAACAACAACAAATCCCCCTCACACACACACTCACACCCCCACCCACCCCCACAGTAGGAAAAATATCACAAGGACATCACACTAGAGGTAGACAAATGTCACGCACACTACCACGACTGCGTTCACAATCTAGGAGACCATTCTTTTGCAAACTCTGCAATATACCAGGACATAGCACAAACAGGTGTTATTACAGACAACCAACTAGCTACTGCTCATATCACGGACCAGTTTTCATGACACAACACAATGTCCCGTCTTACAATCACAAACCTACACGTCATACGCGTCCTCCCAACACCCGACTAGCGGAAACACGAACAAACAAAACACGCTATGACTATCGTCTCACGGTGAACAAAACATACGAACTCATGAGACAGAATCAAACCCCCCACTACCGATTCTCACGATGACTGACTCTCGACCATCCCCGTCTGCTATGACACTTCAGGCCACGGTCAACAACCTTCCACAACTACTCTTTCTGGACACAGGATCCCCAGTTGCTTTCGACCAATTTAGGCTCAGACACCGTAGAGTCACAGTTCTAGAACCAACGGATATCGTTACAAAATGTCGACGGAGTTCCCTTTCCCATCATAGGCAAAATCGAACTAGACATCTCCCTGCATGCAAACTGTCCTCCCATTACAACGACAGTATACGTAGCGGAAGCAGTTTTTCCCGCAGACATTCTTATAGGTTTGACATGGATGAAAAGTAATCGCATCATCATCTACCCTGCTCAACACGGCATTGGTTTCAATAATTACTTCATACCTGCTCTAAATACAGCCGACATGCATGCAAACACAGCAAATACGCACGTCAAACACTTGAACATGATCGAGCAACAGCATGCAACAACAACTGAACAAAACATTGACGAAACAGAAATGTGACACTTGTAACAGACACGCCCACTAGTGTAACAGACACGCCCACCCCATCCGCTCGCCCTCGTAACTCACAACACAAACGGAATAGGCGTAAACTGTCAGCGCCCATGTCAAAGTCAACTCGCGAACACAAGAAACACGACGTTTTCATTAACATCCAGGAAATATCACCACAATACACTACCGTCTCACAGATCTCTCTCAAGAACTCTCACGCAGTTGTAATCACTGACAAAACACTCTATCCACGCGAGTACACGAAACTCAAAGTGCGTATCTTCAAAGCTCCCGACTCAGATGTTCTTTGCATCACAGACACTTACCGCGTATCTGGTGTATCTCTGTTATCCGCCCTATCTCACACATCCAACAAAGTACACACAACAATCGTAGTGGCAAACACCAATGCACCTCTACAGATGAACAAAGGAACAAACATTTGTGATTTTACAGTGTATCCCGCCCCAGTACACGTCATCGAGCATGACAACATACAACACGTATGCACTATCAACAACGGCGAACAGAACACACAGGAAACCATCCAAGCAACACACATTAACGATGTAGATTTCCCAGAAGCACAAACAGATCTCCTAACGCTCATGAACACGTACAGGCACGCAATTGCACTCTCAGGCGAACCATTAGGTCTCACAGACATAAAAGAATATCATATACCACTTCAACAGAATGCAAAACCACGGTACATACCCGCTTACCGTCTTCCTAACTAAAAAAAAAAAAAAAAAAAAAAATTGTTGACAACATCATTGCAGACATGCTCGACCAAGGCATTATAGAACACAGTCTATCACCCTGGAATTTTCCTCTCTTTGTTGTTCCAAAACATGACGGCTCCTTTCGCCCTGTTGTTGATTTCCATGAGCTAAATAAACTCACCATTCCTGAAAGACACCCGGTTCCTCATTTCCAAGACACCACCCACTCCATAGGCGAACACAACACGGTCTTCTCGACTCTCGACCTTATGTCAGGGTATTTCCAAATACCTCTAGATGACGAATCAAAACCACTAACAGCCTTTAGTACCAATACGGACCATTACCACTTCAAAAGGTTGGCCATGGGACTCGTCTCTGCTCCCTCTGTTTTCACAAGACTTATGTTCAAGGTCTTAGAAGGTCTTATAGGAAAGACAGTTTTTATATACTTAGATGACATCATCATTGCCTCAAGGTCACTCACAGAACACCTTTCCACACTTCAAACTGTCCTCTCAAGATTAGCCGCGACAGGCCTCAAACTCAAACTAAGAAAAAAAAACTCCTTCCTCAAAAAGGAAATAAGATTCCTAGGACACGTCATAAACTCATAAGGTGTCATCACTTCTCAGGACAAGGTTAAGGCTGTTCTAGAATTTCCAACCCCTAACTCTACAGAACATGTAAAATCATTTCTAGGACTGTCAGGTTTTTACAGGCGTTTTATCGAAGGCTATGCTCACATGGCAGCTCCATCAACAGCCCTTCTCAAGAAAGATACTCCTTTTAACTGGACGTCTGAACACAACACCGCTTTCCACAAGCTCAAACAAGCACTCACAACAGCCCTGGTTCTGGCATTTCCAAACTTCTCTAAACCCTTCACACTATGTACAGATGCTTCATACAAAGGCCTTGGCGCAGTACTAATGCAACAACACGACTCCAAACTTAAGCCTATAGCATACGCCGGCCGAGCATTAAACAAGCACGAACAAAACTACTCTGCCACTGAAATCGAAGCGCTCGCAATCATATATGCCCTTAAACATTTTAAAGACATCATTCTAAGCTATGAAATACATGTACACATAGATCATCAACCCATTCTCCACCTCTTCAAAGGCAAGAACCTAACTGGAAAACTAGCCAGATGGTTCCTCACTATTCAGGAATTTATGCCTACCTTTCATTACGTCCAGGGCCGTGCAAACTCTGTAGCCGACGCCCTCAGCAGAAACGTAGCAACAATACGTCAAGCAGCAGAGCCACTTGACATTACGCGAGAACGCATCATTGCCGCTCAAGCAACAGACCCCCTATGGAAAAGAATCATACACTATCTAAATTCAGGTGCACAAACACAGACGACTTTCCTCCCAACATAGAAAACTACTCTCTCATAGACCAGATTCTCTACCACACCACACTGCTCACAAACAAAAGCGAACCAAACCGCATGTTTACACGATTAGTAGTTCCCACAAGTTTTGTTCCGGAAGTTCTCAAAATACTACATGATTCTCCATTAGCAGGACACTGCGGGAAGGACAAGTGTCTCTCGCAAGAAAGTTAAAGTACTTTTGGCCCCACCATGCATAAAGACATACACACATACATAGACGCAACCCACTCATGTATAACTCATAAAGGTCACATTAGCGGTCAAGTACCAATACACAATTACCCAACACCTTCCAGACCCTTTGAAACCATTGCCATTGACTTACTCAAACTTCCAATCACTCTCAATGGAAACCAGTACCTTTTCGTATACATCGACCATTTCTCTCGGTTCTATATCCTCTCTCCTTTAGCGGACAAGACAGCAAAAAGCGTCTCTCAGACAATTATCAACAACGTCATCTGCCCCTACACCACACCAAAAACACTCATTTCAGACAACGGCACTGAATTCAATAACGACATTCACACCAATATCTGCCAATATTTCAGCATTACCAAATGTAACACCACACCTTACCACCACAGCTCAAATGGACTCGTTGAACGTCAAAATCGGAAAATACTCAACATTCTCAGACACCTTGCCATAGACATACACTCATCCTGGGACGAACACATACCTATGATACAAGCCTGCATCAACAGCGCAATCAATAGATCAATCTCGGAATCACCCCCATTTTGTTTTGTTTGGGTCTGATAAGAAAATGACGTACGACCTACTCACTGCAGAACCCCCCCCCCCCCGTGTATGATTTCAGCGATTTTGTCGAGGTAACTCTCAATAATTTCAACACTCTTTTCAAGAGAGTACATGAGTCACTGACTCTCTTAAAAAGCAAATATGATTAGGTTGAAGAACGCTCACTCCAGAGATTGCAATGTTTCTGTAGGTGACATTATATACAACACCAACCACCAACCCACATCAAAACTTGCACCCAAATTCCTTGGTCCATTCAGGGTCACCGACATACTTCCGCACAATAAGGTCAAAGCTCTCAACTTACGCGAACTCACAGAGGCTATCCTACATTTAAATCATATAAAACTAGTTCCCAGAGTCTCGACATGGATGACATTCACACACACACACACCCCGCCCATAGAACAACCAACACACACGACCGAGACCCTAGACACGAACACCTCAAACACTCAACCGATCCCTACACCTCGTTATAGCCTCAGGAATAGATTGGTATAAGTCACTCGTTAGCCCCAAAACAAAATCTGGGTATCTATTTCAACAAATAATTATCATTCATGCTCATCACATCATTTCATGACCAGAATCTCCCTCCTACCTATGCAGATTACCTTTACCATTCAGGGAAAGTTAACCCCTTCACCTAGGCACATCTATCTTATCTTATCTCTAAACAGTTCGTGCACCAAGCATATGTGGATACCCAAGCTCAAGGTGTCGCGCGGACGGACACGGGATAGCGTGAATCCGAGCACCTGTTGAACTTCTACAGCGTCTAGACAATATATCTACTATCAAATCTACAAAGTAGATCAGCACGGCACATCTACCAAGCCTTCTACTCCCTTCGACCAGCAAGCAGCAAGTATGTACGCAGACCTCACAGCCAGGCCCAGTCGGCCCACTCGCATTGTTCTCCTCGAACACCTGGCATCTCCCAAGGGGATTAGCCAGACCAGTCCATTGTCTAGAAGACTTCACCACAAGCTGCGCTCAGAACAATTGCCTTCACTGCCGGCAATCTTATATTTTTCCACAAATGCCATATAAATACTTCTGTACAAATGTCCTGTAAATAATCTCCTTCGCTGGTAAAACAGCGCATTGTCTAAATAATATCCCATTGGCAACCTCGCCACACTACTTGTATATATGTCCTCTCCATCAATAAAGCCGGGAGTCCGGACACGAAGACAGTTGAGGGCACTCGCTCTGCGTATCTTTTCCCTTGCTCCACATTATCACATTATACGTTAACCGCTACCAACTAGAAGAATTTCTAGTCGCTCCGAAGTATTCTATATGTTGTAAGACAAGCAACATTATTCTTGCATATAATCTCTACCCAAATAGATTCCGTACAGTCCTCTTCCTTAATTGAATTGTTGATAATACAGTTTATTGTATTCTTAACGAAAAGTGCTACTCCTCCCCCACTCCTGTCAACCCTATCCTTGTGAAAAAAAAAACAAATATATCCTATTTCGATTTCCGGAAGGAAATGTTTATCAGCCATGTTGATCTAGGACTCAGTAATAGCTATATCAAAATTCTCTACGCATGCTTTACCTCGCAACAAATCAATTTTGTTAATTATGCTTCTGTTATTTGTATAGTAAACTTTAAGTTTATCTTCCCTCCACCTGCTTGGGTGATTATTTTCAGTCCCTAAGTTGTTTCTATTGCCTAAACTATATTCCGATACTTCCTCCCCTACTCCTACGTAATCTACCCGAAAAAAAATGTAGGGTGCCTACTTCTCGCTCAAGGGATTCAGCAAGGAGCCGAAGTCCTCTGGGCGACAAGTGCACCCCGTCCCTTGTATATAGATGATTCTTACCGTAAAAGCTATCCCAGTTGTCGACAAATGCCCATCCATTGGCCTTACAATGTTTTGCCAGCCTGCAATTCACTGCAGTAGCCCTGGAATGCCACATGCCTCCATCTACACCTCAGAAGGATTCCACATACAACAGGAATACCTCCCTTATTCCTAATCTTGTCTAGCGCAAACAATACCTCACTCCCTAACTTACCTATATCATTGCCCCCCAGCACTTAATCAAATGACAGGGTCCTTACCTTCCCCTACTAAATATTCTTCAATCCTATCTCTAACATCTATCCCCGCGCCGGGGAAACACACCAGAGACCTATGTTTCCTATCTTTATCATAACAGGAAGACTTAAGTACCTCACTTGACTGTCTCCTACAACCAAAATCTTACCTGTGAGAAGGGATCCAGCGTCTGCCCTCTCCTTCTCTTTAATTTCTTTTGTTTCTTCTTCCTGTAGACCCGCTAGTGCTTGAAACGAGTTTTTGCAATCGAGCGGGGCTGGTGAGAATTTTTTCCCAACTCTTATTTGTCACCGTTTTCCATCCAGGCTCCAAATTAGTTTTGTCTTCCGTATTTTGGGCCTTCGAGTGGAGAACTCGATTCTCCTCTTTAAGGCACTATACAGCATCCTCCAAGCCTTCAATTCTACTAGGTAGAGATTGTACCTCATCGGCGTTGAACACGGTAACACAACCAATCGCCATATCACTATTTGAAGCAGTTACCCTGTTGACCTGACCTGAGTGACGACTACTGCTCAACTGACGACTACTGAGAAGTGCTGTAAGATCATAGCACTACCCAAAGGTCATATAAGAGCTCTCATCCGAGGGTGGGGGGGTGATTGCTGTCGATCACGAGTCCAATACGTGATCCAAGATATGAATCACAAGCATGCACACACACACACACACACACACACACACACACACACACACACGCACGCACGCACACACACACACATTCGTCGGATTGACGGCGTTGATTGGAGCTTCGAAGAAAAAGTGAAATTTTCGTGGATCTCAACGTCAAGGAAGCACATTTTTGTATTTACAGGGAAGGGGAAAGCTCGTGGTGTAGTGGGAAGGTGATGAAAAAGGAGAAGGGGAGGGATTACTGAGGGAAATGGAAGGAAATGAGGAAGGAGAGGACTTGGTCCAGGCAGGCAGACGCCATATAAACAAACGTCAATTTAGTGACGATGAAGGCACTAACAAAAATGTAAAGATTAGAAATATAGATAAGAGCAGCACAATGGAAAGTGAAGGTAACAATTTCCAAGGATTTAATGTGGGGGAGGAAGCCAACCCTCCCCGATTAGCAAGCCTAGAAGAAAAACTTGAGAAAATTGTCAAACATTGGGAGGATAGGTTTGGTGAAATCACGAAGATCACGCAGAGTTGACAAATTGAAAGAATCAGAAAAGGTAAACCAAAAACTAACTAAAGAAATAGTATTAAAAAGTAAAAGATGAGAATGAGGAATTAAAGAATAACAAAGAGAATAAAGAGTCCATAGTAAAAGAAGCACAGGGTTGGAAAAAAAATCCAAGAGAACAGCAAAATTGTGTTTAATGACAGTAAAACAACAGATGAAAGAACAAACTGAAGACACAATCATTAAAGTGATGAGACAGAAGGAGAATATAGTAAGAGACTTAGCAGATAAAAAGAAATGTATAATTATATCAGGAATGGAGGAGAAGTATAATCTAAATAGAACCACAAGAATCAAAGAGGAAAAAGAAAAAGTAAACAGTTTACTAGAATTAGTTCAGGAAGATGAACCTGAAATCGTGAAACAAATTGAAGAAATGTATAGGCTCGGGAAATATAGTACAGAAAAGACCAGACCAATTAAGATTAAATTCAGGTCACAAACGACAGCAGAGAATATCTTAGCAAAAACAGGGAAACTAGCAAAGAGTGAACAATATAAAAAGGTATGGATAAAAAGAGAAATGAATAAAGAGGAAAGTGAGGAGGAAAAAATGAAAAGACAAGAAGCTAAGGAAAAAAACGAGAACAGAACAGTCAGAAAAAGAGAAATTCTATTGGAGAGTAGTGAATATGAAAGTGAGGAAATGGGACATACCAGAGAAAAACAAAAGGGAAACAGAAAATACAATGGAAGTAGCAGAAAATTAAGAGTGTCTTACACAAATATAGATGGATTAATAACAGGATTGAATGAACTGAACGAGTATCTGAAGGAAAAAGAACCGGATATAATGGGAATTGTAGAGACAAAATTAAAAGGTCCACTACCACCCAACAGTGTGGGACATGATGCATATAATTATTGGATTAGAAACAGAGAGACAAAACAAGGGGGTGGAGTTATGTTCCTGACTAAGAAGGATATAAACGTGAGGAGTGTCACATATGGAAAGAATACAGTACAGATGATTATGATCGAAGTGGAAGACAGAGATAAGAAGACCAGAAAGTTTGTAATAAATTATGTGCTTTCAAAAACAGCCTCTTGGGAAGAGAGTGAACATAAAAGTATGTTATAAGACACAAGGATAACATTAAATAAGTTAATGGAAGATGGAGGAAGAATAGTTATGATGGGCGACTTTAACTGCAAAGAAGTCTGCTGGGAAGAGATGACAGCAAAGGGTGGAGACAACTCATGGGGAAATGTTCTACTTGAGATGATTATTGACCATACAATGACACAATGGATACAAGAGAACACTAGGTATAGAAATGAAGAACCATCGAGACTAGACCTAATAATCACATCAGAACCTGAAATAGTCGAAAAGATTGAATATAAGACACCAATAAGTAAAAGTGACCACATATTGATTGAACTAGAACTAAATGAAGAAAAATTCATGAAAAGAAATGAACAATATAGAAAAGGAAGAATGTATGAAAAAACAAATTTTTATAAAATAAGAGAATTCTTTCAAAAAGAAAACTGGGAAAGAATATACAAAGAGGAAACAACAGTGGAAGATAAATGGAATATTTTGACAAAAATTTATAAAAAAAAAAAATAATAATAAAAAAAATAATAAAAAAAAGGAGTGGAAAAGTATGTCCCAAGACAAAAACAAGAAAAAGAATATGTAAAGTGCTGGTACAAAAAAAGTTGTAGGAAGTTAAAAGACAAAAGAGACAAAGCTTGGACCAAATTGAAGAAAAACAAAAGACCTGAAAAATGGAAAATATATACTTGCTATAGAAATTAATATGTACAATTGTGCAGAGAGGAAAAGAGAAAATATGAAAAAGATGTCATAGAAAAATGTAAAGATTAACCAAAACTATTTTACAGATTTGTAAACAAACTGAAAAACAAACAAGAATTAGAGAAATTAAGACAAGGAGGAGTTGAATACACAGAGGAAATAGAAATGGCAGAAATTATGAACAAGCATTTTAAATCGGTGTTTACTAGGGAGAACATACAACCTGGAGAGATCGAATAGAAAGAGAAAGTCCCCCCCTATGAAAGAAATAGTAGTAACAAAGAATGAAATAATGAAACACTTGAGTAATCTTGATGTCAGAAAATCGCATGGACCAGATGAAATAGCAAACTGGATTTTGAAAGAATGCAGGAATGAACTGGCAGACAAAATACATAGCATAATAAACAGTTCCTTGAAAGAAGGAAAAGTTCCAGAAGATTGGAAAAAAGCAAATATAGTACCTATATATAAAGGGGGAAATAAAGAAGACCCTACCAACTATAGACCAGTCTCTCTAACAAGTACAATAGCAAAAATTTGTGAATTATCAAAAGTACATGGGTAAAGTATTTAGAAAAAAACAATGTGCTAAATCCAAGGCAATTTGGATTCAGACAAGGACGATCATGCGTCACTAATTTAATATGTTTCTATTCTAGGCTAATAGATATAATACAAGAAAGAGATGGATGGGCTGATTGTGCATTTCTAGACCTAAAAAAAGGCTTTTGACAAAGTACCACATAAAAAGTTGCTTAAGAAATTAGAAACTGAAGGAGGAATACAGGGCAAACTGCTTAAATGGATGGAAGACTTTTTGCAAGAAAGAAAAATGAGAGTATTAATAAGAGACAAACACTCAAATTGGGATGAAGTAATAAGTGCTGTTCCACAAGGAACAGTTTTGGCCCCAGTAATGTTTGCTATATATATTAATGATATGGATGAAGAAATTGAAAGTTATATGAGCTTCTTTGCAGATGATGCAAAACTGTTAAAAAAAAAGTGAACAATGAAGAAGATTGTGAGTCACTACAGAGTGATCTCAATAAAGTATGGGAATGGAGTAGGAAGTGGGAGATGGAGTTCAATACTAAGAAGTGTAGTATAATGGAATTTGGAAAAAGCAAAAAAAGAATAATAGGATCATATAAACTGGGAGAAGAAGGAATAAAAAAAGTAGAAAATGAGAAGGACCTGGGAGTCATTATTATGAATAATATGTCACCTGAGAAACATATAAACAAGATTTTTGGAGAAACTTATAATTTAATAAGAACAATCAAAGTAGCATTTACATACCTGGATGAAGAAATGGTGAAGAAAATACTAATCACTTTGATAAGACCAAGATTGGAATATGCAGCAACGATGTGGTCACCAAGTACAAAAAAATGTATAACAAAACTTGAAAGAATACAAAGAGCAATTACAAAATTGGCACCAACACTCTCAAAACTATCATATGAAGAGAGACTAGCAAAACTTGAGCTACAGACATTAGAGCAAAGAAGAGAGAGAGGAGATTTGATAACTATTTACAGAATCATGAAAGGCATAGAAACTATTGATACGAGAGGATCTGATAAAATCGGATGATAGAAATACAAGAGGACACAGAAAATCAAGAAAGACAGCTATAGAAGAGATATGAAAAAGAACAGCTTTCCTCACAGAGTAAAAGACATTTGGAACAAGTTAGATGAGAAAGTGGTGTGTGCAAAAACAATACATGAATTCAAAAACAGTTTAGATAAAATGAGATATGAAGACAGGACACCACGAGCATAGCTCCCCTTCCCATAAAATACAACTAGGTAAATACACACACACGCACACAATGTAGACATACACTGACACAGACACACAAGATGCACATGCACACACCTACACACACAACTCGACGGCACAGTGGTAGCGTTCACAACCACTGCTACAGCAGTCCGAGTTCAAATGCTGCCCAGGGCTGAAATAATTCTTGTATCGCTGTGCTGCGAGTCGTTACTCCAACTCTCGTGGCCGGGGAGTTGTGTGTGTGTGTGTGTGCGTGTAAGGTCACAGCATTACCCATAGATCGGTCATATTTGAGCTCTGAGCTCTCTTTCGGGAGGGTAATAGCTGTCGATCACGAGCCCAACACGTTATCCAAGGTCATGGTGAATCACACATGTACGCACACACATGCATGTACACACAATGAGATATGAAGACGGGACACCACGAGCATAGCTCCCCTTCCCGTAAAATACAACTAGGTAAATACATACACACAAGACTAGTCCCTCAGTGGAATGAAATGATCTGAAGTCAGACTAAAATCTACACTGCATAATACAGCCGTAGGGTGAGAGTCCCCTGGGAGTTAAAAGAGGCTGGGAGTAGCAAGAACACGGCAGAGTAGCAGAGAGAGAAGGGTGTAAGGAAAAGGGAGGAAACGGGGAGGGAAGAAGGAATAAAGCAGAAAGTAGGAACTGGGTGGTTACCTTATAATGGACATAGACAAGTTGTATTTGTGGTGTAAATTGTTTTTCCCTAACCTGCCAGTGTTTACGCAGAGGGTGAAGTCTGCCGGAGAGAAAGGGATCATGGTTGGTGGGCAAGGGGGTGGTCAACAAAATGGAGTAAAATTAAAAGTTGGAAGTTGGAACGTGGAGCACATGCGATGAATAAAATAAACAAACCAATCAATAAAAACAAAAAGAAAAACATTAACAAACCAAATTCAATGGAAATGAAAACTAAGAAGTGCATTTTAGTTGTCATGATAATTCATACAGAGCAAATCATCTTACACATATCATGTAACCGACAGCTACCACATACATGCCCCACTCATGATCACAATCACAAATATGTACACAGTAGAATGTCAACATTCTTGATTTAGGGAAATGCCATTGCTGATTTCATAAAAGGGTTAACTCAAAAATGGCTACTTTTAAAAGATGTGAGCAAGACATCTTGTGATAAAAATTAACTTGATATAGTAGGATTACAAATACAGGCCCAATCTTTAGGGTTCTGGTTGTTGTTCTCCTTGACCCTCTTGTGCCTTGACTTCTCATAGGGTGAACATATAGAAAGCAGGATCCCTAGTCCCATTACTGTTCCACTTTATCACATTTTATGACACATCTGAATCAATAGAAAAATTCTCTCCTCTCCCTACCACAGGGGACACAGGGGAAAAGAAAATGTATACTCAAAGTGGTCCAGGACAATTACAAGGGGAGAGCATAAAGTAACATCCTTCCTCTAGGAGTAGAGATTTTACTCTAACATAGACAAATATGTGGCTCAAAGGTGACCCAAAACAGTCCCTAGAGCATTGGTGGCATGGTACTTATGTAATTACTACAGCACAAAAGCATACAGTCAATATCCCAGTACAGGAGATGAGAAGGAAGCATTGGGTGGTGGATGAGAGTGGAATGTGTGGGAACTGGTGCGTGCCTTGCCACATAGATACAGACAAATACTGGGGATGGCACTAAAAGTGATATTGCAGTTAATAGTTCAATCCTTTAAAGGTGAAAGAAAAGAATGTATAATCTTTTTAGTCAATATTCAAAATATGGAATAATTTTTTCCATTACATTTCATATAACAATTATACAAAAACATCTAAATCATACAATGTACATATTCACAAAATATTCCATTACAAATTTACAAAATTGTACAATTAAGGGTGTGTGAGAGTGTAAGCCAGTTCTGAAATTGGTGGGTGAGAATGGAAGAACATGGGGAGTGGACCAGTTATTTGCACATGACATTGCACTTGAAGCTGATTCTGAAGAGAGACTGAAGCAGCTAGTGATAGTGACTGACTTTGGAAAAGTTTGTGAAAGAAGGATGTTATGAATATATGCGCATAAAAGTAATGTAGGGAACTAACATACAATGAATTAATGAAAGTAAACCAGTTCCAGATGTTAGAACCTGCTGTGGATGAGCTGTGCCTTGCTTTTGACTTCAGCAGTGTGGCAGAGGATAGAGCAAACCTTTAGTCCCCAAGAGCTCAGATGGGAAGAATAGTTGAATGGGTTTTATTAGATCATTATGTGGATATGTGCTTTAAATCAGCCACCCCTCCTCATACGAAAGAAGGTCGTTGATATACAATAAAGCAAATACAAACTTCCCAGTTAATTGGACTCTTGTGTTCCAAGTTGCATTACATGGTTGGGATTTTACCATAAGTTTAAGGCACAGTCAACTTCCAGATGTCTGATTCCTAGAGATCTTTTATTTTTTCCCTAAGAGAGCTTAATGAGCAGTGACAACTGTGTATTCAAAGGAATACAAAGGAGATGCAAACAGCAAGACTTAATGGGCTGCTTGTGAACTGAAAGGGCAAACACCATGAAAACTGTCAAGGACCACCGACTCGATATAAGTGTACAAACTCATGATGCTGAGAATTAAGTTAGAATGTGGTTAGACTTCATATATTTATCTAGTCTTTTTTTTAAAGTGTCAATTGTATTTGAACTTAAAACATGAACAGGTAGTTTGGTTCCAAATATTTACAATGCAGTTAAAAAGTAATAATTTTGATTCATAGATGTTTAATTTCTTATAGACTATTTTTTAACCATTATTTCTTGTGACATTACTACGGTCTACAATAAAATAATCACCTTTGTTCATATCAATAAAGCCATGGTACCAGGGTTTTAATTTAATCACTCCACATTCTACATTTGGATAAGCTAAATGGATTATATTCACTTAGATGCTCTTCACAGGGTTTATTACATTAGTGAGGGATCATTTTTGTGCTTCTTCATTCTAACCATTCTAATTTGTCTATGACTTTATAAGATGGGGACTAGAAGTGAACACAGTATTCAAGATGAGGTCTTAAAAGAGAATGATACTGAGTTATCATTACTTTTCTTGTAGGCAAGATGCAAGGATGACCCTTCATCCAGGAGGAGCCAAGAAATGAGGGAAGGAGGGGTGGTGAATGGCACTGGAGTATGTGGGGATGAAATGGGTGGGAGTGGATTTATGCCTTTGACTTTGACTACCTCCTTTGTAAGGGGGATAAAGTATGTATGTATTTTTCCAATAAGTCCTACTATTTGCTGGGCAGTTTTTGCAGCTTTTGTACACTGGAGGATCATTTTTAGATCTTTGGGTGCTGACACCTATGTCTTTTTCTTGACCAAATTTCTGAAGATGACTACCATTCATGGAGACATCAATACAGTTGTTTTTCTTGCCTATATGTAAAACCATATATTAACCAATGTTAAATTCAATTTGCCATCTACTAATTCACTCAACTAAATCTCAGACTAGTTGATCCCAATCCACTGCATTACTGATTTTACTAGCAATTTTTGTGTCATCCACAAATTTTTATATTTTACATACCAGACTGATTTACATGTATAGTTCCACTTTACAAGGGAAGAGGGAATAAATGTGAGTATAGTAATTTCAGATGGATCAGTTTCTTGAGTGTAGTTGGGAAGGCTTATGGGAGGGTTTTGACTGAGAGGATTAGGAGAGGAACAGAGAGAGTAATTGGTGAGGAACAGTGTGCATTTAGGAAAGGTAAGGGTTGTGTGGTAAGACAGATATGTGAGAGAGCTTTAGCAAAGGGTAAGGACCTTTTTTTTGGCCTCTATGGATCTGGAAAAGGTTTATGACAGGGTGGACAAAAAGGCACTATGGGAGGTTTTGAAGATATATGGGATTGGAGCAAAGCTGTTAAGGGCAGTCAAAAGTTTTTATGAGAATAGTAAAGCCCATGTTAAAATTAGAAATGGAGAGAGAGCAAGTGGTTTGAGCTAAAGGTGGGATTGCAACAGGGCTATGTCATGTCACCATGGCTGTTCAATATGTACATGGATGGGGGGGGGGGGGGTTGCAAGACATAAATATGAGAATAATGGACAGGGGAGTGGAAATGGTTAAAGAAAATAGAGAAAAGTGGAAGGTAAGTAATTGTGTTTGGTAATGACACTGCACTTGTGGCAGGATTAGAGGGGGGATTAAGGGAATTAGTTACTTTGTTTGGAAAGGTATGCGAGAGGAGAAAGTTGAAGGCAATTGTGGGTAAAAGTAAGGTGATGAGATGTACAAGGGGTGAAGATGGCAGCCATTTGGAAATGAGTTTTAAAGGAGAGAGGCTGGAGGAAGTGGATAGTTTTAGGTACTTTGGGTCGCATGTGGCACAAAATGGAGGAGTGAAGGTGGAGGTAGATTGTAGACTGAGAGAAGCAAGTAAATGCCTTGGAGGATTAAAAAGTGTAATGAGAAATAGACATTTGGGAATGGCTTCTAAGAGGAAATTGTATGAAGGAGTGATTGCACTGACAGCATTGTATGGGGCAGAGACATGGAACATAAGATAGGAACTGTTTAAGTGTGTTTGAAATGAAATGTATGAGAAGTATGGTAGGGGTTACAAGGTTAGACAGAGTGAGAAATGAGGAGGTGAGGAGGGCTGAGGTGGAAAAGGAGATGGGAGAGGGTTGATGAAAGAATACTGGGATGGTTTGGACACATGGAAAGAATGAGTGAAGAAAGATTAGTAAAAGAAGTGTGGAAGGCAGAGGTGGATGGAGTGAACATGAGGGGGTGACCAAAGATGAAATGGATGGATGGGGTGAAAGAGGTGTTGAGCAAGAGGGAGAGGTCTGTTGAGGAAGAGAGAAGGCAGAAGATAGGGGTGAGTGGAGAATGGCTGTGTACCATATAGATGATACTGTGATGAATGGGAGTGAGTTGGGGGTTAGGCAGTGGTTATGTATGAATATTTTGACAAAGCCCAAAGGGATTCCTCCCTGTCTTCGATGTTTCTGCCTGAAACAATGTTTCCGATTAAATGAAGAGGCCTTGCTATGGATGTGCTGAATCTTGCTGCATTGCTTCTGACCCAGGGCGATAGGCAAGATGCAGGGATGACCCATCATCCATGAGGAGCTATGATGAGAGGGAAGTAGGGGTGGTGGAATGAGAGTGGAATGGGTGGGGATGAAATGGATGGGAGTGGAATTATGCCTTTTGACTTTGGCTACCTCCATGGTAAGGGGGAAGGAGCCCTTGATATATGTACTTACCAGACTACTAAATCACTTGCATAAATAAAAGAGAGAACCAGACCAATCACAGATCCCTGGGAACACCACTCGCTACATCATACCACTCGCACAAATTTCCAATGATTGCAACCCATTGTTTTGTTAGCCAATCTTTGACCCAATTATGAATATTAACTGTGAAGCCATGGAGTGTAGTTTACTGAGTAACAGATTATGTGGGACAATATCAAGTTCTTAAGAAATCTAAGCATATCATATAGACTGATTTGCTTTCATCACACATTGCTAAATATATTACTAAAGAAGTCAAGGAGGTTGGTCAAACATGTTTTGTACTGCCAGTAGTATTCTTTTGAGTTATCAAGTGTAGGTAGCTAAGCTGTGGATGCATAGACAACTGTGGAGTCTAGATGAATTCTGTTCTGTTTAGCTTAGATTTAGATTTGTGCACTTGCACTGAATGCCAAAATCCTGTTGATATGTCTACAATGTTGTGTGGTGGCCACAGTGGAGTTTAGCTTAGATTTAGTTTGTGCACTGGCACTGAGAGACTGCCAAAAAATCCTGTAAAGTTCCAGGCTAATATGAGTTGTCTGTAAGAACTACATACAAACTTTCGTCGTCGTCGTCGTCGTCGTCGTCGTCGTCGTCGTCGTCGTCGTCGTCGTCGTCGTCGTCGTCGTCGTCGTCGTCGTCGTCGTCGTCGTCGTCGTCGTCGTCGTCGTCGTCGTCGTCGTCGTCGTCGTCGTCGTCGTCGTCGTCGTCGTCGTCGTCGTCGTCGTCGTCGTCGTCGTCGTCGTCGTCGTCGTCGTCGTCGTCGTCGTCGTCGTCGTCGTCGTCGTCGTCGTCGTCGTCGTCGTCGTCGTCGTCGTCGTCGTCGTCGTCGTCGTCGTCGTCGTCGTCGTCGTTCCCTAGACTGTCTGTCCGAGCAGTCCCGTCTCCCCAAGGAATGCCACAGCCGAAACTGGGTTTTCCCACAAATCCTTTATAGAGCATATGTTGTGTTGTTTGCGTGCATGAATGTGTATAATGCAGTCTTCCATTATGTGTTGTATGGTATGGGGTGAAGTGTTACATCCTGGGCAGCTGTTCACAACGCGGTCATCCAGCCTCTTCTGGTAGCTTAGAAGTGCTGGGTGGTGACCGCACCGCAGTCTGGCCAAGTGGACTCTGTCCTTTCGAGGAAGAGAGAATTCAGAAGGGTGGATATCAGGGGGTCTGGCATGCAGCAGTGTGTTGTCTTTCAGTGTGTTAATGGAGCGGTAAGTGATATGATTATGAATATGTTTCCGGAGGCTGGTATTTGGTGGTTGTGGAGGAAGAGAAGAGAGTATCTGTGCGTGATAAAGGTCTTTGGGTGTTGTTTTAATGTTTCTTGGTGTGTGTGGGTGTTCTGCTATGTAGTGTAGCAGGTGTAATGTGTTTGTGGTGGCTGCGGCAAGTGTTTGTGTGCCTCTCATGTCGAGGTGGTCCTTGACTTTGAGGACTTTTGTTTCATGGTGTAAATGGTCTGTAGGTGTTGTATTTGTGCAGCCTGTAATTGTTTTTAGGGCTTTGTTTTGTATGATTTGAAGGGTGTTGTGGTGTGTCTCACTGAGATTAGGAGCCCATGCAGGACTCGCATAATTCAACACTGAGCGTGTGCATTGTTTGTATATTGTTATATTAGTTTCTTTGTTTTGTCCAAATGTTGTTCCAGTGATTGACTTAAGTGTGTTAAGTCTGGGTGTGCATTTGTTTTTTATGTTTGTGATGTGTTGTTTGAAAGACATGGATGTATCGTATGTTACACCAAGAATTTTCGGTGTGTTTGTGTGTGGTATTAGAGTGTTGTTGATGTAGAGATGAGGTATGTATTTGTGTTCTTTTGTCCAGTTGGTGAGAAGTGTTGTTGTAGATTTGGTTGGAGCTATTTTGAGTCTGTTTGTGATGAACCATGTGTTGAGTGTGTCAAGGTATGGCTGGATTATTTCTGCAGCTTTGTCTGTGTTACGATGTGTGCATGTGATTGTTATGTCATCTGCGTAGGAAGAGATTTGTATTTCTGAGGTGTCTGGCGTGGGTAAGTCATGCATGTATAGATTAAATAGTGTGGGGGATAGAACCGAGCCCTGTGGTACTTCGTTCTTAATGTTTCTGATGTGCAATGATTGGCCATTATATGACATGTAAGCATTCCTACCTGCCAGATAATTGGCCAGCCATCTTTTGGTGTTATTGTGCATGTCTGTGTTATATATTTTATTTGTTAGGTTGTGGCGGGGGATAGCATCAAAAGCTTTACTAATGTCTAATGTTATAAGAAGTGTTCTTTGGTGGGGCCTATCTGAATTGATGCCATCTAAAATTCTTTGTGTGAGGTTTGTCAGAAGAGTGTTTATGGAGTGTAGTGGCCTAAAACCGTGTTGTGAGTCAGCAAGGGGAATATGTGGTGTGACAAGTTTAAGTATTAGGCGTTCAATGACTTTAGAGGGGGTGCAGAGAAGTGTGATTGGACAGTGCGATGTTGGGATTGTTGTGTCTTTGTTCGGTTTTGGAATGGTGATTATTTTACCATGCTTCCAGATATCGGGTATAGTGTTGTGTGAATAGCTGTAGTTTGCAATGTTTGTGAGTGCGTGTATACCTTGTGGTCCAATGTGTTTTAGGTGGATGTTGCTTATGTTATCAGGGCCACAGGCTGATGAGTGCTTGAGACTATGTATTATGAGTTTTGTCTGACTGTCTATGAAGGGTATATAGTCTGAGTCTGTGGGAAAGTCTTTCTTACGTCGAATGGTGCATCGGTCGTCAGGGTGAGAAGTGAGATGGCTTGTCTGTGCAAAATGACGTATGAGTGCGTTTGCTTGTTGTCTGTTTGAGGGTAGATTATCTGTTGTTGTGATTATTGCTGCGTGAGAGCGTGTAGTGTTACTGTTGGATAGTGTAATGCTGTTGAGTGTTTTGTACAATTTGCTGGTGTTTGTTTTGTGATCAAGTGTATTGATAAAGTTTTGCCAATTTTGTGTTTTTTGTTCATGTATTTTATTGGCAATCACAGTGTTTAGTGTTTGTATTTGGTCTGCTATGTTTTGAGGGATAGGTGTGGGGGTACCGTGTTTAAGTGTGTCACGTTGTCTGATGAGGCTTTGGATTTCTGGTGTGAAGTTGGGGTTGTGTGATTTTCTGTTGCCTCTAGGGATGTATCTCTTGTCTGCATTTTGTATGATTGTATTAAAAGTGTGCACAGCATTGTTTAAGTTTGTGATTGGTGTACTGTTAAGTGTTTCAAAATGTTGTTCTGTCTCTTCAGTAAAAGCTTCCCAGTTAGCTCTCTTGTAATTGGTGTAAGTGTGTCTGTGGCCGACTGGGGTGCATCTTGTTTTGGTGGTGATGATGATTGGAAGGTGGTCAGAGCCAAGGGTTCCGACCACTCTCCATGATGTTGTTGGGGTTAGGCAGGGGGAGCAAAAGGTGATATCAGGTGAGGAGGGAGTGTAGAGGGCCTGGTGTGGGATATGTGTATGATTATGTGTGTTGTTCATGATAGTCAATGAGTCAAACTGAGTCTGTATATCAAGCCCTCTGTCTGTGTCAGGGTTGTCGACATACCAGGCAGACGACTTGGCGTTGAAGTCTCCACCCATGATCAGGTTGGGGATTGAGGCTAGTTGGCTAAAATGAGGCCTGAAGGTGTCTGGAACTGTGGGGGATGATTGGGGGGGAATGTACATGTTAACTATTGTCAGTGTTGATTTGTTGCCTGTGCGGATTCGAATGGATTGGATTTCTGTTGTATTATCAGGTCCTGGAGCTGCAGCGTCTACGTCGTGGGACCACCCCCCAACCCCAAGAGTTGGGGGCCAAACGGCAGCAACTACCCCTGGCCACCGGCTCTACGCAGGTGGCACCGATCCCCAAGAGGAGCTACGCCTACCTTGGGGAGTACCACAATCCTTTTTCCCAACATGCAATGTTGTTGTTGTTGTTGTTGTTGTTGTTGTTGTTGTTGTTGTTGTTGTTGTTGTTGTTGTTGTTGTTGTTGTTGTTGTTGTTGTTGTTGTTGTTGTTGTTGTTGTTGTTGTTGTTGCTGCTGCTGCTGCTGCTGCTGCTGCTGCTGCTGCAGCTGACTGTGGCTTCCCACTGAATCTAACCTTGTGGACAATCTTGCACTGCCATCATACATGATCTTATTTCATGTGTTCATCTAGTCAGTCCTGGGTGCTTATAGTTTGGTTGTGAGTCCTGGTTTATGTATGATGTTGTGGAAAGATGAGAGGTATTGATGTTTTGTCACTACACAGCATTACAATCACTAACCCCAGACAGCCCCACAAATACTCTTCTCTGAGAGACCTGTAAACTGACCTGGTGGCTGTAGTCAGATGAGGGCTGTTAGTCTCCTGCAAGAGATTTGGAACAACAAATCATCTGATAGTTTGCAACTTTAGACTCAACATATGTTGTATTCCTTCCCAGCATATATATAGTCATTAGTTATAACAAAATCCTTCCCATGGCCTCAAAATCTCTTTCATTCATGTGTATGAAAAAAGATTTACCCTACATCCATAAAAAAGTAGAGAAGTGGAACTAGTCATGCATTCTCAAATCGTGCAGGAAAAAATCTGATACTACTGCCAATGAGCAACAATGAAACTAATTAAGATGTCCACATGGTAACCATGCTCTTGGTCAAATAGTTTTTGACAATGTCTAAGAACCAACCTAAAAATAGTGATACAGAGAATACATCAAGAATACAGCTGTCATTCTGACTTTATAACTAAATGGAATCTACATCCTCTTGCCATTATCAGTAATATGAATTTGAACTTTAATATCACATTCGACTGTAGTCTTAAACACTTAAGTACACTCCTTTTGCTGAATGTGTAATTTCTATATGAATAAATACACAACTAAGTGAATTTTGTTTTAATTTAGTGTCACTAATTCCCTGTGGTGGGGAAAAAGAATACTGCCACCAAGTATTCCCACTTGGATCATAAGAGGCGAGAAGAAAGGGACGGGGATTGGGACTAGGCGTCCTTCTCCTTGTAGCCCCACAGGGCACATTCCTAAAAGTAAAAGCAAAGGCATAAGAGGGTCTGGAAGTTCTCGGACCAGCACCCTTAGGTTTGGGTCTTTTAATGTGCGTGGATGTGGTACAGATGAGAGTAAAAGGGAAGAGATAGGTAAGATAAACACCATATGAGGACGGAGCCTTTATTTGTACGACGTTTCGCTTATTACAGCTTTTTCAAGTACTTGAAAAAGCTGTAATAAGCGAAACGTCGTACAAATAAAGGCTCCGTCCTCATATGGTGTTTATCTCGTCAATCTTGTCGGCAAACTGCCACTTTTAAGCAAGAGATAGGTAGTACGTTTATGAGAAGAAAGATGGATGTGTTGGCTTTGAGTGAAACTAAGCTGAAAGGGAAGGGCGATTGTAAGTTTGGGAGTGCAAGTGAGAGGTTATCAGGAGTGAAGAGAGGGCGAGGGAGGGAAGGGGTGGCTATACTAGTAAGTGAAGAGATAGGTAAACGTGTAGTGGAGTGGAAGGAGAGTTCCTCAAGGATAATGTGGATGAAGGTGAAACTGGGAAAGGAGATGTGGGTTTTTGTAAGTGCATATGGGCCTGGCAGTAAGAAGAGTGTAGAAGAAAGGGAGGCCTTTTGGATAGAATTAAATGAGTGCATAGAGGGTTTAGGGAGAAGTGTAAATGTAATAGTACTGGGAGATCTTAATGCTAGGGTAGGAAAGGATCCAATTGATGGAGTGGTTGGGAAATGTGGAGTTCCAGGAAAAAATCGTAGTGGAGAGTTGATGGTGGAAATGTGTCTAGAGAGTTGATGATAGCAAATACAGTGTTTCGGAAGAAAGTCAAGCATAAGTACACATGGGAGAGGGTGGTGGATGGAAGGGTGGTAGATAGAGCTTTAATGGACTATGTAGTGGTAAATAGGATTATGATAGGAAGAGTTAAGGATGTACATGTGCTAAGGGGAGAGGGTGGGGGAATATCAGATCATTTTCTGGTGGAAGGTAAGTTGAGAGTGGAGGACAGATGGAGAAAGAGGAAAGGGACAAAAGGTAGGGAGGTGCTTAGAGTGAACTCTTTAAATGAAGAGGAAAAGGAGGAGTACAAGAAGAAGCTGAAGGAGGAGTGGGAGGGAGTGAAGGATAGAGTAGAGGTAGGTGTGGAGGAGGAATGGGGATGGTTCAAGGAGGGAGTCATAAAGTGTGCAAAGATGGTGTGTGGAACAAGAAGGACAGGAGGAAATAGAAGGAAGGGTAGTGAATGGTGGGATGAGGAAATGAAGAAGGTTGTAGAAGAGAAGAAGCGAGCTTACACAGATTGGTTACAAAATAGGACGAGGGAGTCATATGAGACGTACAAAGAAAAGAAAAGAGAAGTAAAGAAAAAGGTAAAGGAGGCAAAGAGGAGAGCAGATGTAAAATGGGGTAAGAGTATGACAGAAAATCTTGAAAGTAATAAAAAGATGTTTTGGAAAGATATTAAGAGAGGAAGAGGAGGCGAATCAAGTAGAGAAGAAAAGGTAAAAGGTGCAGATGGAGAGATGATAATGGAGGAGAAGGCAGTAAGGGGAAGATGGGCAGAATATTTTAGGGAGTTGCTAAATGTGAAGGAGGATAGATAAGGAGGGAAAGATAGCTGCAGTGGGAAATGCTAAGAAAATGAGAGTGATGAGTGAGGAAAATGGAGGAGAAATAAGGAAGGATGAAGTGAAGGCAGCAGTTAAGATGATGAAAGCAGGTAAGGCACCTGGTCTGGATGGATGCCATGCAGAATGTCTTAAAAAAGGAGGTACAGTGATGGTGCACTGGCTGGTGAGGTTATTTAATGTTTGCTGGAGAGAAGGTAGAGTGCCGGAGGACTGGAGGAGTGCTTGTATAGTTTCACTTTACAAGGGAAAGGGGGACAAGTGTGAATGTAGTAGTTTCAGAGGGATTAGCTTGTTAAGTGTAGTTGGGAAGGCTTATGGGAGGATCTTGATTGAGAGGATTAGGAGAGGAACAGAGGGAGTAATTGGTGAGGAACAGTGTGGATTTAGGACAGGTAGAGGTTGTGTAGATCAGATTTTTGTGGTAAGAAAGATATGTGAGAAAGCTATAGGAAAGGGGAAGGATGTTTTTTGGGCCTTTATGGATCTGGAAAAGGCTTACGACAGGGTAGACAGAAAGGCACTGTGGGAGGCTATGCGGATATATGGGATAGGAGGAAAGCTTCTCGGAGCTGTCAAGAGTTTTTATGAGAGTAGTAGAGCTTGTGTCAGGATTAGAAATGGAGAGAGTGAGTGGTTTGAGGTAAAGGTGGGACTTCGTCAAGGATGCGTTATGTCACCCTGGCTGTTCAACTTATACATGGATGGGGTAGTGCGAGAGGTAAATGCAAGGGTAGTGGGTCAGGGATTGGAGATGGTTAAAGAAAATGGAGAAAAGTGGGAGGTGAGCCAGCTGTTGTTTGAGGACGACACTGCGCTTGTGGCAGGATCGGAGGAGGGATTGAGGAAGTTGGTGACAGAGTTTGGGAGAGTGTGTGATAGAAGAAAGCTGAAGATAAATGTGGGTAAAAGTAAGGTGATAAGATGTACAAGGGGTGAAAGTGGCAGTAATCTGGAAGTGAGCATTAAGGGAGAGCAACTGGAGGAAGTGGATAGTTTTAGATACAGTACTTGGGTACAAATGTGGCAGGAAAAGGTGGAGTAAAGGTGGAGGTAGAATGTAGATTGAGAGAAGCGAGTAAATGCCTTGGTGGATTAAAAAGTGTAATGAGGAATAGAAATTTGGGAATGGATGCTAAGAGAAGACTGTATGAAGGAGTGATTGTGCCAACAGCACTGTATGGAGCAGAAACATGGAACATAAGAGAGGAAGAGAGAAGGAGCTTGAATGTGTTTGAGATGAAGTGTCTGAGAAGTATGATGGGGGTTACTAGGCTAGATAGAGTGAGAAATGAGGAGGTGAGGAGGAGAACAGGGGTGGAAAGGGAGTTGGGAGATAGGATTGATGAAAGAGTATTAGGATGGTTTGGACACATGGAAAGAATGAGTGAAGAAAGACTAATAAAGGAGGTATGGAAGGCAGATGTAGAGGGAGTGAACATGAGGGGACATCCTAGGATGAGATGGATGGATGGGGTGAAGGGGGCTTTGGGGAAGAGGGGAATGTCTGTTGAGGAAGGACGGGAGAGGACAGAGGACAGGGGTGAATGGAGAATGGTTGTATATGGAAGATGTTGTGATGCATGAGGTGGAATGGACGGGGGCATGGGGAGTGAGGTAGTGTGTGTGAGCAAAATTTTGACACAGCCCGAAGGGATTTCTGCCTGTCCTCTCCTTTATATGGGGGGACGGAGAGGGGGGGTCGCCGATTTAATTAAGTGGCCTTGCTGTGGATGTGCTGTGTCTTGCGACACTGCTTCTGACCCAGGGCAGTGGACAGGGTGCAGGGATGACCCGTCATCTAGGAGGTGCTAAGATGGGAGGGAGGGTGGAGGGGTGTGGAGTGTTTTCAGGGATGGAATGGGTGGGAATGATTTTATGCCTTTTCCTTTTTGGCTACCTCCCTATGTATGTATCTTTAAGCTCTTTTATAGAAAATAGCAAACAAAATAGTTTTGTTTTTCTCTGACATGGTAAATTGTTATAATCACATTCAAAGTTTGTATCTATCCAACTCATATTTGATCTTTATACAAAATCTATCACACATTAAAATAACTTGCTTAGTGCTGTGAGTCTTCCCTATAAAACTGGCATCCTCAGGTATTGCAATGGTAATCCAGGACTTTGTTGCACGGTTTATCTACAACCTTTGCACCTTTCTGAAAATTTTAGAAATACAAGATCTCGAATACCTTGATAAAAAGAGGAACCTTCTTTCTCCTATGAACTTAAAATGTCTGAAACCAGCAGCACTAAGCTGGAGAAGCAACCTGGTCAGCTTATTTCTATCACAAACTGAAACATTTTACTATGCCATGACTAAAACTAAAATTCCCTACATACAAAAGCAACAGGATTCTTCAACAAATAGAAAACTCCCAGTCTCTAAAATGCCCCCATGATTTTGACTGCAATTTCCTGAATCTATGCAGGCAACAGGCAGCAAAGCTGTTTAAATCTGAACTACTGTCTATAAATAGAATGAATGAGCAAATATAAATATATTAATACAACCTTGTACTATCTGATGAACAATCTAATGAGCCGTGTCATCCAAGATGGGCTAAATGTAATCCAAACAATCATTCCATTAGCATCTCCATCTCCCACAGCTGGCAACTTCCCGTGGTTGACCCAATTCACGGGAAAGATTCACATCTTCAGACAATTCCACTTCTTGTGAAAGGTTAATATCTCCTGTAAGATTCACATCCGCTGACAATTCAACATTACGATTGAAGTTCATCTCCCTTGGCAAATCCACATCACCTGATAGCTCTACACTACGAGACAGATTGACTTCCCTCGTCATATTATTTACATCTGTTGAACACCCAGCACTGCGAGATAAGTTCATATCACGTGATAAATTCACTTCTGAAAGTTCAACACTGCGAGAGAGGTCCATCTCACGAGTTTGGCTCAACACGCACGACAGGTCCAACTCTCGCGTTTGATTCATTTCATGAGAGAGATTAATCTCTTGGGATGAAGATGTGTTCACCACTCCTACAATGACTAAGTCCACACCACTGAGCTGTTGCTGATGTGACTGCTCTTGTTGGTTATGAGGATGACTATGAGGATGACTATGCTGCTGCTGCTGCTGCTGCTGCTGCTGCTGCTGCTGCTGCTGCTGCTGCTGCTGCTGCTGCTGCTGCTGATTCTGCTGAAGATGTGAATGCTCGAGATGTTGATGCTGTTGCTGGTGATGATGAGTCTTACTGGAATTGTGATGACTTTGTTGAGATGAGGCCAAGAGCTGATTGAGCTGTAATGTGGAAGCTTCCAAAGACTGTGGATCCTGCAAAGTTGAATTAGGAGGAAGAGATGAAGTCTGAGGTAACATCTGTACCTGTGGCTGCAGGCCAATATGAAACATGATTTGGTGCTGAATCTGTGGCTGTTGAGTGTGAGATGACTGATGGGCCAAAGAAGGATCCTGGGATATGGTGTCTGGCTGGGGTAGAGCAACTTGCTGGGGAAGAGAACTTGGCTGATTCATGGGGGTTTGTTCTGGAAGAGAGCTTGATGATTGTGAGGAAAGAGTAAGTCTTGAGGTACTTGTATGATTGTGAGAGGTTGAATTGTTGTGTGGAGCTGTAAAGTTGTGAGAGGCTGCATAGCTGTGTGGGGCTGTATGGTCATGTGCATTTCCATGGCTGTGTGAAAACATGTGGTTGTCAGTTGTTTCACTGTGAGAGGTAGAGTGGCAATGAGAGTTTGTGTTATTACGAGAGCTAGTGCGATTATGAAATGCAAGGGTGTGAGTAGAAGTATGATTGTAATCAGAGTTATTGCTGTTGAATAAGGCCTCTGTAAGCTTCCTTGTGCTCGTGGAATTTGTGCTAGTTGTGCTGGGGAAATATGTGGCACCTGTATGGTATGGTATATCTACAAGTTTCTTTGTTTGAGTGGAGGAAGATGCAGGAGTAAGATAGGATGTATCTGTACACGCTAAGACAGCAGTTATCAGTTTTATTGGATCCTGAGGTTGTTCCCTCATGCTTAAACCATTCATTCCACTGTTGACAGCGCCACTGTTGTTATTGTTATTATTATCATCATTACTGTCATTGCTGTAATTATTGTCATCAATATTTTTACTGTCAATATTATCATGACTGTTATCATTGCACTTACTTACATTACTAGTTATATCATTATCATTATTACTACTATTATTATCATTATTATTAATACTGTTATTATTGCTGTTGCTATTTTCTGTTTTCACTCTCTGGGGTATTTCATCTGGATCATCTGGATCTGAAGAGGAAGCAAGACTTGGGCAGTTCTTCTTGTGAGCTTTCAACTGCCGTCGCCTGAAGAAAGTCTGATCACAGTCATTGCATACATATTTGTCTCTGATGTGTTCACTACTATCATCAACTTCACTATTATCTTCTAATGGAAAAGAATATGGTTGATTATAAGGATGACACTTTTTAATATGCTTCACCAAATCCTTTTTTTGAGGAACACCTTCACAGCAAGTGTTACAGACATAATTCTGTTTCTCTGCATGTGTCTGCAAGTGTTGTTTGAGAGCTGACTGATCACAGAAGCCAAAGGCACACTGACTGCATTCCACAGTGTTAGTCTGTCTCTGTTTGATCTTGACTGGAGCAGTGCCATGGGTTCGGAGGTGCTTGGTAAGAGTACCACGTTGGCCAAAAGTTGCTCCACACTCATCACAAACATATGGGTTGTCACCACAGTGGATTCTTAAGTGAACTTTTAGAGTTTCCCTCCTCTTGAAAGTAGCATTGCATTCATCACACTTAATGAGAGTCTTCTGATGGTGTACCCGTGTATAGTGTTGAACCAGGTATTTGGAAATGGTAAAAGAAGCAGAACACTTATCACACTTATAGGGTCGATCACCTCCATTGTGGATCATACGGTGAGAATTTAGTTTTTTGGCTCGATTGAAACCCATCCCACACACCTCACACATGAATTTCGATTTGAGGTCATGCAGGGCAATGTGCTTCTTCAGGCTCTCCTTTTCTTTGAATTTGTACCCACACTGTCGACAAACCCAAGGTTTTACATCGCTATGTGTCCTATGGTGACGTTTCAAAGCCCCTCGCTGGGTGAATGAAGCATTACACAGGTCACACATGTATGGTTTCTCTCCAGTATGACATCGTCGGTGGGTTTTGAGTGTTGAAAGGAGTCGAAACTCCTTTCCACATTCATCACACATGTAAGGTTTCTCTCCTGTGTGCTTACGTTTGTGGGTGGCTAACATACTTGCAGCAACAAAAGCATCACCACAAATATCACAACGGAATGGCCGCTCCCCATTATGGTTTCGCTTGTGTGTCTTCAGGCTTCCTGCCTCAGTGAACTTAGCCCCACAATCACCACAAGTGAATGGCTTTTCACCTGTGTGTACCTAGAAGTATGCAAATGATTAAAAGATTAATGCATGTCTTATGTGTTACATGTCTGATACTTTGTCTGTACAAAAACTTTGAGCTTTCATCATATCATTCTATCCAGTCCACCTTCAAAATAAATTTAAGAACACAAATTTATTTTCTACCTTACTTGAGATAAACTACACACCAAAATATGTTCCTTCTGTATGGAAACACTGGCAGAAGACCAGTACCCAAGGATTCCTATGAGGAGACCACCACACAAAATGTGCACATACAAGGCATATAATTATGAGCAGAAGAATCTATTCAAAACATGGAAATAAGTGCTAAAAGTCTGGAGGGAGACTGTTAGGTCTTAGAAAACTAAACATCCTTTTATTATTCTTCTGCATTTCCCTCTGCCTCTTCAGTGAGACATAATTCCCAAGGATAGAAGTACTAGTTACCAGTGATAAAATACAATTATTCTATCTTGCATGTGTCTTCTTTACATATAAATCAATCTATCCAAATATAAAATTTTATATTCTAAGTAAATACTGCTAATCTTATTATGACAAAAGAAACAATATAGATTTAATATATCTAGACTTTGCAAAAGCTTTTGATACCGTCCCACACGAAAGACTACTTACTAAATTAGCTTTACACGGAATGAGTGGTAGCCTATTAGGTTGGACTAGTAATTGGTTGAATGGTCGAAAACAGAGAGTTGTTTTAAATGGAAAAACTTCTAGATGGAAAAATGTTACAAGTGGAGTTCCTCAGGGTTCCGTTCTTGGGCCACTTCTATTCATAGTACAGTCGAACCTCGAAAGCCTGGACCCCGAATGCCCGGACCCTCGTATGACTAGTCGAAATGAACAAAGGGCGGACTTTTCAAGGAAAGTTCCCTATTTGTCCGGTAGGTGGCAGCGACAGCCGTATACGTCTACTCAAACCCGGCCCAGTCAAGCCGCCACCAGAGCTGCCGTTTCGTAGAATTTTGTACCAAAACGTAGTAAAATAGCGGCATGTGGCAACTGCACAACGACATGAGGAAAGTTTTTCTACATATCAGCGGGCTGTTAAAAACGTTCAAAAACTCAAACTTTTGTTTAAAAATCATAGAACTAGTTATCAAATAATAAATGGTACATCAAAATATGACTTTTATTGGTAATTGTGTTACCGTATTTTTCGGACTATAAGGCACGGGCAAAATCCTTAAAATTGGCCAAAATCGGGTGGTGCGCCTTATCGTGAGGTGCGCCTTATGTGTGGCTTCAGTGCAAAAAAATGCCTCGGACAGTGATGTACAATTTTGACACGTTTTGTAGCTAGCCTGCCGACGGCAACAGTGCATAGTCCTAGCAAAAGTTACAACCAAGTTATAACCAAGATGCATGTATCTTGACAAGAAAATTGCGAAAACTTCGACAGTTTTCGAGTCCATGCCACCGCATTCATTCACGCTATCATGGCTATGACATGATAGCGTCCACAACACAGACAGCCATTTTGCATTGGTCTAGTCTCGCTCCACTCAGACTGTAGTCATTTGGGTATTCTTTTAGTTTCGACCATGGGCGCAATATAGCAATAAAAAAATTAATTATCAATTTTGTAAATTAAAATGTATCAACATAATATGTAATTCTGTGGGCAGAAATGAAAATAAAAAATGCCTTGCTACAAGCAAATATGCTAATGAACGAAGTCGGTAGCATAGCATCGGGACGCCATCTTGTCTCGGTACTTCCGACAGTACCTCGCCAGGTATATTTTCTTGAAGGAATGTTTTGGAGAGGAGATACATGCATTCCTTCAAGCTGCAAGAACTTTGTATACCCCGCAAGGTGAGAGAGTGGTTGAAAAGCCCGCCAACGTCTCTCACGACGACAACAACGAGGATGATCCGGATGATATTTAATTTGCAGGTAATGATTTATTAAACACAGGTTAGGTTAGGTTATACGAATTTATCCTTTCATTTCTTCGACGTCGGCATCTATCATAACAAACATGGCGTACCATTCGTCCAACACAACTTCGTTACTTACGAAATCTGTTTAAGCACCTTTTTTGTTTTTTTATTTCCGCTCACAAAATTGCATATTACATTGATATATTATAATTTAAAACATTAATAATTAATTTTCTATTACTATATTGCGCCCATGGTCGAAACTAAAAATTTACCTTCATTTGTAATCCTGTGTTTTTAAGTGAATAGAGAATTCCGGGAATAAAACTGCTAATGTTGGTTTAATTCCCCACAATTCCCGTAACGTGTTTATGTTGTTTTTTAGGGGTATTGGCAGGGCAGATCGTCCATGGAGGTGGTCTGATTTCACTGACCAAAATAAAAATAAAACGTATCATTTATTTTTGTAATTTTGCTAAATCCCAACCAATTTTTCTCATTCAACAACGAAAATGTTCAGTTCTGAAAGCACTCACATATGCATGATTATCCGATGACGAGACCAGGTGCGCCTTATGTAAGGACGGGGAATAGCAAATTACGGGTGCGCCTTATGGTACGAAGCGCCTTATGGTCCGAAAAATATGGTACTTATAAAATATTATACTCCAAAAGATACGTTTTTACCGTGTAGAAAAAATTCTACGCTAAAGTTTCAGCTTCCTTTTAGCGATAATAATAAAAAAAAAAAAAATTATATCTTACTGAATATGTTAGGGCATGGGGGCTTTATATACATTCAAGAATAAAAAAAACTAGAACCACCATTTTGTCAAAGTTTGACAAGTATATCTTGCTATGAAAGTCTGCACACGCCCGAGAAAAATGTATGGCAACACTCCCATTCTACACGGCAGTGTAGAAAACGCGGCAACCCTGGCCGCCACCACTGTCCCGCATGCATACCTTCCGATATTTACAGTGTACATAATAAAAAATACAGTACAGTACACTGTATATGCAGTACATTTACATGCCTGTATTACAGTTATTATTACAGAATTTTTGGTATTATAGCATTATTATTACAGTATTGTTATTATTACAGTGTTAGAGTATTATTCTTATGTGTTTCTATGCCATATCATACATTACCTATACGTATACTGCTATGAAAATCTGCGGTTGTTAGGGCGATATTTTCAATGACCGGACGTTTGGCATGACCGGACCACCCTTCCCCCCAATTAGTCGGGGCTTCCGAGGTTCGACTGAACAGGTACTCCTCGTTTAACGACGACAATTGGGACCAGCGCGCCGTTGTTAACCGAATTGGTCGTTAAGCGAAAGTGTATACATATACGTACATGTACTGTATGTACAATGTCCAGCAATACATGTATCTTTATTTTCGTGTATTTTCCCTCTTTTATACAGTACATTAAAGCTTTATTTACTGTTTATTTACGGTGGTTAGGTTCCTAAAATTACCGTATATGACCAAATCCGCGTATGCTGACATTCCATATTGAATACTGGGGTATTTTTTCAGTTTCGACCATGGGCGCAATATAGCAATAGAAAATTAATTATTAATTTTGTAAATTAAAATGTATCAACGTAATATGCAATTTTGTGGGCGGAAATGAAAGTAAAAAATACCTTGCTACAAGAAAATATGCTAATGAACGAAGTCGGTAGCATTGGCTCGGGACGCCATCTTGTCATCTGCCAACGTCTCTCACGACGACAACGAGCCGGATGACATTTAATTTGCAGGTAATGATTTATTAAACACAGGTTAGGTTAGTTTAGTTTAGGTTAGACGAATTAATTTATCATCCTTTCATTTCTTCAACATCGGCAACCATCATAACAAACATGGTGTACCATTCGTCTGACATGACTTCGTTACTTACGAAATCTGTTTTAGCATTTTTTTTTCATTTCCGCTCACAAAATTGCATATTACGTTGATACATTATAATTTACAAAATTAATCATTAATTTTCTATTGTTATATTGCGCCCATGGTCGAAACTAAAAATTTACCACTACCGGTATACACTGTACCCCAGGTAGTTTTTGCAGCTTGCAGGATGGTAATGTAGACCTAAGCTTCAGAACACTTTACCTCACAGCTAATATCCACCGTACAAGTTCATTTATAACATCATACAAATTTGCCTCAGCCAACTTAATTATCGTACACGACGTCGTAACTTCAGGAGATTTACGTTAAACGACGTCATAAAGCCCGTCGTTACTCCGAGTTGTCGTTAACCGAGTAGGTCATTAAACGAGGAGTACCTGTATATATAAATGATATAGACCATGGACTAAAATCTACTGTTTCCAAATTTGCTGATGATACAAAACTGTGCGGAGTGGCAAATGATCACTCAAACCAATTAGATATTCAAGAAGATTTAGATCAATTACAGCAATGGTCTGAAAAGTGGCTAATGAAATTTAACACAAGTAAATGCAAGGTAATGCACTTAGGTAAAAATAACAGTAAGTACGATTACAAGTTATTTGGAAATCCATTAACAAAAGTGGATAGTGAAAAAGATCTCGGCGTAATTATCAGTAACGACCTCAAATCATCCAAGCAGTGTATTTCAGCCTCTGAGAAAGCAAATAAGATTCTAGGACTGATTGCCCGATCTTTTGATTTCAAAAGTCCATCACTCATTAACAAGCTATATAAATCGTTAGTTCGTCCACATTTGGAATATGCTGTTTCCGCATGGTCACCGAATCTCATTAAAGACATTGACAGACTGGAAAAAGTACAACGGCGAGCCACAAAACTGATTCCAAATATCAAAAATAAATCATACGAAAATCGACTAAAACATATGAATCTGTTTTCCCTAAAAAGCGTAGACTCAGAGGTGACTTGATACAGGTCTTTAACCTCTTCAGTACGGGCCAAAATCTTGCGGGCAGCATTAGGTGCCAGACGTACAATGTGTCGTAATAATACTCGCATCATAAAATATAGTCACCGCTTATATCGATCGTTCTCTCTTTCACCCGTGAATTTTGATAACCATAGAAAATGTGATGAAGACAGTTTAGAGAGTATGTCATTACGCAGGGGCAACTACAATAAATATAATCAAGACGCCGATATGGCAGCCTCGCGTATCCACTTGCTCCTCATGCCGCCTACGTATGTGACACCATATGGAAGGGGTTAAGATTTAAAAGGGAATTGAAAACATCAAAAGTGACAAAATTTTCACATTGAATGAGAATCAGACAAGAAACAATGGTCTCAAACTGTCCGGAAATAGATTCAATTTGGAAGTAGGTAGAAACAACTTTGCCAACCGTGTAGTTAATGAATGGAATAAACTTCCTGCACAGGTAGTGCAATGTAGTTCAGTTCGAAGCTTTAAGAATCATTTAGATAAACACCTAAGCAAGATGCTGTAATGATTATAATTTATTTTATATTATTTGTTTTTGTTTTGTTATCATTTGTCTGTCTGATTTTCATTTATTATTAGTTATATATCAATTTATTATTATTTACTATCTACCTGTTTGTTTATTATTTAACTATACCTATGCATTTATTTATGTATTTTATTTGTTATTTACATTATTATAGTTTTTATTTATTGTTTTACTATTATTATGATTTTTTTTCGCATCCAACCTAGATATGAACCAAAAGGTCTCATGTCGGCATGCTCCGCCTTTGTAATCCTTTGTAATCTTACCTTTTTATGTCGTGCAAGCATAGCTTTCGTGGTGAAGGCAGCTTCACACTTCTCACATCTATATGGTCGCTCTCCTCTTTGAGTTGCCTCACTCACCTGATAATGTGAAAACAATCAATCAATGTCTTGTTTCTGTGACAATAAAAAAAGTCAAAACCTCATGGTGAGTGACGGTGGGAGAAATAAAAGTTGTTTGTGAGGTAGAAAGTGATATGAAAATGTGGAAAATACTCTTTATGAACCTGTCACATGATTTCTGTGAGCATGCAGTTGGCTTAGTGAACAGTCTATCACATGAAATATCTAGTACAAGTACACATCTCTCCTAGCACTATACATACCCTCATCCTTTCTGTTCTATGCAAGGTTTCCCTACACTGCAGCTTACTGGGCATCTTCTCAGCTTCATTTGTACGAAGACCCCGTTTTCTCAACTCCACCTTGGAATGGATTACAACCATTGAATTGTCAGATGTGACTTCACTGGACTTTGCTAATGTGCTCTCATCCTCTAGACCACAATGCTGTTGTAAAAGATCATCTATTACAGATGTGTAATAATGACCATTAATCTAGATACAAAGAACAAAATATTGCACAACAATACTAAAATGTAGGTATATTTACATTAACCCTAAATAAAACGGTTTGGCTAAATAATATATATATATATATATTTTTTTTTTCATTCAAACAAGAACTCATAGCCTGTCACCCCTAATTCTATATTCAACTAGACCCCCTCCCCCCAAGACCTCAACCCAACTAAAAAATCTCTGCCAAGACAAATAATAACACTGGGTAACAATTTTTTTTTTTTTTTTAAATCGTCCAGGGTTTTCCAGCGGAATTAGACTAATTGTGATGCTCTGAGTCCGAAAATGCCCTTGGTTTTTCTCAATCAGGTCAGGATTGTTCGCTACAGACATTTAAGAAAAAACGATTTTTCGTCCAAAAACCCAATTTCTGCGGATCATAAAAATTCGGTTTTTCCGTTTTCCTGGGGAAATAAAAGTCAACGTATCCAAATTCATTCATTTTTTATATACTCGATTACATTTGATAAGCTTAATACATGTACATGAGCATTACGTGACACAAAAGTTCGGAGTTCACGGCGTAAATCGCCGTTTCCTCGAATTCCGTGTGTGAGCAGCTGCTGGGTTGTCTCTCTTCAGCGACCAGCAGTAGTCCGCAAGCATGACTGCGTCCCACCTCCCCTGGTACCTCTCCTCCATTTGATGCATGTCCTGATGGAACCTTTCTCCCTGTTCGTCGCTGACCGCACCAAGGTTTTCAGGAAACTTCTCCATGTGTGAGAACAGGAAATGCATCTTTATACTCATCAAACACCCGAGGTTTTGGAAGTTCTTTATCATGCTGTTGATGAGTGTGGCGTGGTTTGCTGCCTTCTTGTTCCCCAGGAAGTTGTTCACCACCTGCACAAACGACCTCCAGGCGGCGCACTCTAGCGTGTTCATGGAGTTTTCGAACTCTGTGTCCTTGATGAGCTGCCGTATCTGTGGGCCATCGAAAATGCCGGCCTTCAGCTTCTCAATGGTCACTCCAGGGAAGGCTCGCCACAGGTAGTTGAAGCACCTCCCATCCTTGTCCAGAGCGCGCGTGAACTGTTTCATTAACCCAAGCTTGATGTGAAGCGGTGGGAACAAAATCTTTTCCCAGTCAACAAGAGGTTCGTTTATGATGTTGCTCGCCCCAGGTACTAACTGCTCTCGCGCCGGCCACTCTTTCTTCACATAGTGCTGGGCTCTGTCTCGACTGTCCCACTTACATATAAAGCATGGGTACTTTGTGTACCCGGACTGCTGACCAAGTAGAAAGTTCACCATCTTAAGGTCGACGCAGATGAGCCATTGGTGCTGCTCATATTGGATTTTGTCGAGCACGTACTTGACTGCTTCATATTTCTCTTTGAGAGTTGTGGAGTGTGCAAGAGGAATTGAGGCGAACTCGTTCCCGTTGTGGATGAGCACACTCTTCAAAGAGCGCTTGCTACTGTCTATGAAGAGTCGCCAATCTCTCGGATCATATTGAGGAGCGCCGAGTTTAACAAGAAGACCGGCGACATCTCGGCAGTACACAAGGTCATCCTCCTGGCAGAAGTAGCCCATGTAGTCCTGATGCCTTCTACGAAAGAACGTGATACGCGCGTCCTCGCCGAGTAGATTTTTCTCTTTGAGTCTGGAGGCCAACAGCTCGGCGGAAGTCTTCGACAAGCTGAGATCCCGAACCAGATCATTAAGCTCACATTGTGAAAAGGGCTGCGGACCATCTTGTGTTTCATACTCTTCTTCTGTATCTCCTCCCTCATATGCAGTGGTGGCCTCGTTGTCGCTGTCAGGAAGCTCTCTGCACGCTGGTACAGGAAGTTCTTCGCAGTGAGCAACTGGACGGCGGGCAGATGGAAGGTCGGGGTACTGGAGGCTGCTCCGATTCTTCCGGTTGATGCCAGTAGTATTGATGGCGCAGAAGTAACAATCCGATTCATGGTCAGACGGCTCCCTCCAAACCACGCACGTCATGCACACCGTGTGCGGTGCCCAGGACTTATCTTGGTCACCCAGCTTGACTTGAAAGTAAGCCTGGTATGCGCGCTTCACAAAGCTTGTGATGCTCTTCCTGTGCATTGACAGCGTGTATTCTCCGCAAATGTAGCAGAAAATGTCAGGATTATTCCTGCATGACCGTCGCGCCGAAGCCATATCAATACCCTGAAAAGAAAGAAATAAGTCAATTAGTCAATTTCAAACAGAAACACACCAGAAGCAACCATTTATATATGAATAATTCGCTATATTCTTCAAGAAAAATAGGATTGAACTCAAAACCCTTCAAATTATCATATGTATAGCTCGTCAGGTAGGCCTATGGCTGTATCTCAAAAAGTTGACCTGATTGAGCAAAACCAATGTGATATTCGGACTCAGAACACCAAAATTAGTCTAAATCAGCTGAGAAACCCCTGACGATTTTTTGGCTGTTACCCAGTGTAATCATACTTGCATAATTGTATTCAGGTCACCATCCCACACTGAAACAGTACCAACATAGAATAGGCCTGGCCACAGACTCAAATTGCCCTTAGACACAATCACCACACAGAAGACATAAAGCACCAAATCCTATACTGCCCCATTTCCAAAAAGATGTATCTTTATCTGGGGGTTAAATCCCATAAGGCTGGTACTCAGTCTCTGGACCAGGCCCAAGATTTCTCTATCAGCTTTGGCCATTTTTCCTGCACTTTTTCAAGGATGAAAATTTGAAAACTAGCAACTGGGATCAGTGGGATGTTTGTGAAAATTATGATAATAAATCCCTTACATGCATATCCCTATTTGCTTTATAGGGAACAGCATTCAACTCTAAGAAGTTAATATATGCTTTCTGCCAAAGTTTCTAATCTACTGTCCAAGGACTTTTTTTTGTTCTTTGTTCTTTGTTCCCCCTGTGGTGAGGGAAAAGAATACTGCCACCTAGTCTTCCCACTTGAATCATAAGAGGCGACAAAAATGGGACAGGGATTAGGACAAGGAATCCTTCTCCCTGTAGCCCCAAAGGGGACATTCCTGAAAAAATTAAAGGCATAAGAGGGTCTACAAGTTTTCCAACCAGTATCCTAAGGTTTGGGTCTTTTAATGTGTGTGGATGTGATACAGATGAGAGTAAAAGGGAAAAGATGGGCAGTATGTTTGTGAGAAGAAAGATGGATGTGTAGGTACTGAGTGAAACTAAGTTGAGAGGGAGGGGAGAATGTGAGTTTGGGAGTGTAGTTGGGAGGTTCTCAGGAGTGAAGAGAGAACGAGGGAGAGAAGGGGTGGCTATACTAGTAAGTGAAAAGATAGGTAAACATGTGGTGGAGTGGAAGGAGGTTTCTACAAAGTTAATGTGGATGAAGGTGAAACTGGGAAGGGAGATGTGGGTTTTTGTAAGTGCATATGGGCCTGGTAGTGAGAAGAGTGTAGAAGAAAAGGAGGCTTTTTGGATGGATTCAAATGAGTGCATAGAGGGATTAGGGAGAAACATCAATGTAGTGGTATTGGGAAACCTTAATGCTTGGATAGGAAATGAACCAATAGACAGGGTGGTTGGGAAGTGTGGAGTTCCAGGAAAGAACCATAGTGGAGAGATGATGGTGGAGATGTGTCTAGAGAGTTGAAGATAGCAAATACAGTGTTTAGAAAGAAAGTCAAGCATAAGTACACATGGAAGAGGGTGGTGGATGGAAGTGTGGTAGACAGAGCATTAATGAACTATGTAGTGGTAAATAGGAGTATAGTAGGAAGAGTTAAGGATTACATGTTCTCAGGGGAGAGAGTGGGCAAATATCAGATCATCTTCTGGTGGAAGGTAAGTTGAGAGTGGAGGATAGATGGAGAAAGAGAAAAAGGACAAAAGGTTGGGAGGTGCTTAGAGTGAACTGCTTAAATGAGAAAGAATAGAAGGAGTATAAGAGAAAGCTGAGAGAGGAGTGGGATGGAGTGAAGGATAGAGTAGAACTAGAAGTGGAGGAATGGTGTGCAAAGATGGTGTGTGGAACAAGGAGGACAGGAAGGGTAGTGAGTGGTGGGATGAGGAAGCAAAGAAGGATGTAGAAGAGCAGAAGCGAGCTTTCACAGATTGGTTACAAAATAGGACATGGAAATCATATGAGAGGTACAAAGAAAAGAGAAGTAAAACATAAGATAAAGGAGGCAAAGAGGAGAGCAGATGTAAAATGCGGTAAGAGTATGACAGAAAACTTTTGAAAGTAATAAAAAGATGTTTTGGAAAGAAATTAAGAGAGGAAGAGGAGGCGAATCAAGTAGAGAAGAAAAGGTAAAAGATGCAGATGGAGAGATGATAATGGAAGAGAAGGCAGTAAGAGGAAGATGGGCAGAGTATTTTAGGGAGTTGCTAAATGTGAAGGAGGATAGTGAGGGAAAGGTAGTTGTTGTGGGAAGCACTAAGAAAATGAGAGTGATGAGTGAGGAGAATAGAGGAGAAATATGGAAAGATGAAGTGAAGGCAGTTGTTAAGATCATGAGAGCAGGTAAAGCACCTGGGTTGGATGGATGTAATGCAGAATGTCTGAAAAAAGAAGGTACAGTGATGGTGGACTGGTTGGTGAGGTTATTTAATGTATGTTTAAGGGAGGGTAGAGTGCTGGAGGACTGGAGGAGTGCCTCTATAGCTCCACTTTACAAGGGAAAAGGGGTCAAGTGTGAGTGTAGTAGTTTCAGAGGGATCACCTTGTCAAGTGTAGTTGGGAAGGCTTATGGGAGGGTTTTGATTAAGAGGATTAGGAGAGGAACAGAGGGAGTAATTGGTAAGGAACAGTGTGGGTTTAGGACAGGTAGGGGTTGTGTAGATCAGATTTTTGTGGTACAACAGATATATGAGAAAGCTATAGAAAAAGGTAAGGATGTTTTTTGAGCTTTTATGGATTTGAAAAAGGCTTATGGCAGGGTAGACAGAAAGGCACTGTGGGAGGTATTGCAGATATACGGGATAGGAGGAAAGCTTTTAGATGTCAAGAGTTTTTACAAGAGTAGTAGAGTATGTGTTAGGATTGAAATGGAGAGAGTAAGTGATTTGAGGTAAAGGTGGAACTTCATAAGGGATGTGTTATGTTGCCCTGGCTGTTCAATTTGTACATGGATGGGGTGGTGCAAGAGGTAATGCAAGAGTAGTGGGTCAGGGATTGGAGATGGTTAAAGAAAATAGAGAAAAGTGGGAGATAAGCCAGATGTTCTTTGTGGACAACACTGTGCTTGTAGCAGGATCAGAGGAGGGATTGAGGAAGTTAGTGGCAGAGTTTGGGAGGGTGTGCAAAAGAAGAAAGTTGAAGATAAATGTGGGTAAAAGTAAGGTGATGAGATGTACAAGGGGAGAAAGTGGCAGCAGACTGGAAGTGAGTATTAAGGGAGAGATAGGAGGAAGTGGATAGTTTTTGGTACTTGGGTGTGAATGTGGCGAGAAAGAGAGGAGTGGAGGTAGAATGTAGACTGAGAGAAGTAAGTTTATGCCTTGGTGGATTAAAAAGTGTAATGAGAAATAGACATTTGGGAATGGATGCTAAGAGGAGATTGTATGGAGTGATTGTGCTGACAGCACTGTATGGGGGCAGAAACATGGAACATAAGAGAGGAAGAGAGGAGGAGTTTGAATGTGTTTGAGATGAAGTGTCTGAGAAGTATGATAAGGGTTACTAGGCTGGATAGAGTGAGAAATGAGGAGGTGAGGAGAACGGGGGTGGTAAGGAAGTTGGGAGATAGGGTTGATGAAAGAGTATTGGGATGGTTTCGACACATGGAAAGAATGAGTGAAGAAAGACTGGTAAAAGAGGTGTGGAAGGCAGAGGTGGAAGGAGTGAACATGAGGGGTTGACCTAGGATGAGATGGATGGATGAGGTAAAAGGGGCTTTGGGAAAAAGGGGAATGTCTGTTGAGGAAGGATGGGAGAAGACAGAAGACAGGGGTGAATTAAGAATAGTTGTATATGGATGATGCTGTGATGCATGAGGTGTAATGGGTGGGGGATAGGGGGTGAGGGAGTATTTGTGAGAAATAATTTGATGCAGCCTGAAGGGATTTCTCCCTGTCTTCTCCTTTTCTGCATGAGGGGATGGAGAGGAGGGGTTGCCAATTTAATGAAGCAGCCTTGCTGTGGATGTGCTGTGTCTTGTGACACTACTTCTGACCCAAGGCAGTGGGCAAGATGCCTTGGGTCAGGAGGATCCAGGAGGTGCCAAGATGAAAGGAAGGGAAGAGGGTGGAGGGGAGTGGAGTATGATAGGGATGGAATGGGTGGGAGTGGTTTTTATGCCTTTGTTTTTTGGCTACCTCCCTTAAGAGGGGAAAAAAAAACTTTGGTATATGTATGTAATAAATTTTCTTTAACTTCTTCAATACGAGTCAAATTCTTAAGGACAGCATCAGCTGCCTGATGTACTCACATTATAAAATATAAAGTTACAGCTGTATTACTCATTCTCTTTCACTCTGAATATCAGCAACCACAGAAAATATGATTAGGCCAGTTCACAGAATATGGGGTTACTCAGCTACAACTACAAAATAAATATAATCAAGATACCAGCACCAGCATCCTCATATACCCACTCTCGCCTCATGACGCCTACATAGGCATCATCAAATGGAAGGGGTTAAGGTGAACAGACACATCACAATGCTAATGTTCTTCAAAATATCAAGTGATGCAATACTTAAGAAAAAGGAACATTTCTAGACTCAAAAACAACACAATACCATAAATGCTATATTTACCTCGTCAGGAAACTTTAGATATTCAGCACCAGGAACATCTGCACAATCCTGTCGGCAATCCATCTTCAACTCAATGCCTTGTTGCATCTTGGAGTGAGGAGAAAGTGGAGGTGTGGTGGTAGTTATGGTTGAAGAAAGGTTCTCAATCCCATGAAGAGAATGAGTACTAAGTAAATGATGTTGATGTTGATGATGACTTTGTTGTGAAAGATGTTGCTGCTGTGAATGATGTTGCTGTTGTTGTGATTTGTGTTGATGGTGATGTTGATGTTGGGAATGATGTTGCTGCAAATGATGCTGCTGTGACTGTTGTTGTTGTTGTTGTTGTTGTTGTTGTTGTTGTTGTTGTTGTTGTTGTTGTTGTTGTTGTTGTTGTTGTTGTTGTTGTTGTTGTTGTTGTTGTTGTTGTTGTGACTGATGTTGCTGTTGCTGTGAATGCTGCTGCTGGTGTTGTGCATGCTGCTCTTGCTGTTGATGTGAATGTTGCTGATGATGTGAATGATGCTGCTGCTGTTGTGAATGATGATGCTGATGTGGCTGTGAGTGATATGGCTGATGTTGGTGCTGCTGAAGTTGATGGTGAAGTCCTGGATGAATATTTGAGATGGAACCTACAGCATGTTGTCCTGAATGGTTATGCTGCTGTTGGTGAGTGTTTGTGTTAAGGGTGGTGACATGGGATGTGTTTGGGTTGGCTGTTCCTGTGGGAAGTGCAGGTATTGTTGTGGCCAAAGTGGGCGCTGGGGACAAGTCTAAAGCTGTAGAATGAAGAACTGAAGGTGAACCAACTCTCTGGACCTGAAAAGGAAATTATGGAAAGAGAGATATAGGTCTGTTGACATTAACAATCTATTTATTAATTTGCCACCGAGTGTTTCCACTTGAGTCTTAAAAGTCAATAAAAACAGGATGGGTATAAGGGATAGGACTAGGAATCCTACTCTCTAGCCCCACAGGGGACATTCCTAAAAAAAAAAAAAAAAAAAAAAAAAAAAAAAAAAACCTAAGGTTTGGGTCTTGTAATGTGTGTGGGTGTGGTACAGATGAGAGTTAAAGGGAAGAGATAAGCAGTATGTTTATGAGAAGAAAGATGGAGGTCTTGGCATTGAGTAAAACTAAGTTGAAAGGGAGGGGCGAGTTTGAGTTTGGGAGTGTAGTTGGGAGGGTGTCAGGAGTGAAGAGAGGATGAGGGAGAGAAGGGGATTCTATACTAGTAAGAGAAGAGATAGGTAAGCATGTGGTGGAGTGGAAGGAGGTTTTTTCAAGGTCAATGTGGATGAAGGTGAAACTGGGAAGGGAGATGTGGGCTTCTGCAAGTGCATATGGGCCTGGTAGTGAGAAAAGTGTAGAGGAAAGGGAGGTTTTTTGGATAGATTATTAGAAATTACGTAAAAGGTGATGTCATATTGAACTCATTTATTGAACTCTGGAGGTTTAATTTCATTAAAGTAATAAATTGTGTGTATTTAAATTATTGGATAAAATCTGAATAATTAATCATTTTAATGATCAATTGCTACTGATAACACAACGTAACATTTTTTTTCCAAAAATTTTGTTTATTGTATTTTTTTTAGAGTTTATTAATCCATTTTTCCTGCTGATTTCAAATATGCAATTATTTTTTCTGTATCATCGACCGTTATAGAAATACTGTACATATAATTAGCTTCAAATTGATATACATCAATCGTTGATCACTAAAATTAGATTGATAAAGTGTCAGTGAAGTGATTGAAAAAGAGTGAAACGTGATATTTTTTTGGTCTAACAACATTAAGACGAAAAAAAAAAACTGAACCATCAAGTATCACCAAAATGGCCGCCATCGACGTCACACCAAAACAAACACAAAAGGATGCTTGCGCCACATGTGGCGGAGATGATGAAATTAATTACACCATGAGATGCAATAATTGTGGAAGCTGGATTCACTATCTATGCACTAGCCTTCCATTGTATCAAATCATGTGGTTTATAAAAACAAATAGGGTATTTTCGTGTGAGAGATGCTATATCTCTAAATACGAAGGGGACGAAGCGACAACAATGGAGGAGAAACAAGCCAGGGAAGCTGTAAATAGACAATCAAAAACCCCAAGATCCCCAAAAACTAAATCCATTAGTCACCACACCCCACAAATGGCACAGGAAGCTGTGGAATGGCAGTCACAGAGAACAGAGAAGGACACAAAGACTGTAAGTTCGCCTACATCAGAAAATGAACTTGCACAGGCAGACAAACTCCTTCCTGTCCCTGAGGCTAGCACACCTAGTACACAATCAGAAGAAAATACCACAATTAACACCTTAACACAAAAGCTCAACCAAAATGGAGCAATCCCAAAACAGATTAGCCATAACAATATTGGAGCAAAGCCCAAAGTTCCAGGACATGGTCAGATCGAAACAAATACAAACACAATCACTACACAGACTACAGACTACAAGAGGGAGAACAGGGACTCTCCTGGTACATCGACAAAAGACCCAAACTCAGGAAACAAGCAAGTAACCTTGATATGTCGTTACTATAAACGTGGAGTTTGTAACTATGGAATAACAGGCAAAGACTGTTCCCACGGACACCCAAAACCATGCCCCAAACTCTTGACCCATGGGATAAAGGACCAAAAGGGATGCAAACTGGGCAAAAACTGTACCCTATTCCACCCAACTATGTGCAGAAACTCCCTAAGAAACAAAAAATGCTTGACCAGAGAATGTAAATACCTGCATATTAGGGGCACAAGCCGGAAACCGGACAACACAGACAACATCAAAGAGAGGAACTCACATACCAACACCAACACACACAGGGGAACAGAATCTCAGATGCAAACACATCTCAAACCCTATGGACCAGACCCGACACCCTTAAGCTATATTCGAGGGCCTGAAATGACACAAAGTGCCCAAGTGGATTTTTTAGGCTTGGTAAACGGCCTGAACACAGCCCTAGATCTGCTAAACAAGACCATACAAGCACAGGGAACACTCTGGACCAACTACAGGGAAGAGAAGAAGCCAACAGGGTACATACCACTGTCCCCCCCACAGACAGCAGTACTAGCCAACCAACAATTTCCCTGGCTCACAGCGGCACAAACAATTGCACACTAGAAAACATCATCATGGGTAACATACAAGGCCTCTACCCTAAAACTAATCAAAGTAAAGTTCCCTTCATCAAAGAACTAATGGTGCTAGAGGACCCCCTATTTGTTGCCCTGACTGAAACGCATCTGAAGAAAGAAGTGAATGATGCAGAAATAGAAATGGGGCAATATACCCCATACAGAGTAGATAGAGAAGGGAGAACACATGGAGGTGTTATTATATATATAAGGAATACCCACACCTCAGACACAAAGATTCTCCTAACACACACAGACAGTCAAATTGAGCTCTTAGCTCTACATATAAACACACTGAACCTCATTATCATTAATTGCTATCGCCCACCCCAATGTGACACTGAAAAATTCAGAAACGGGATAGATAAAATAGACCTATTACTAGATAGTCTACAAACACCAATGCCTGACATCATACTGTGTGGGGATTTTAATCTACCATTTATACAATGGCCAGAAGGTACCATAGCAGGAGGAACAACAGAGGACCAAACCCAAGCCAAACTCCTGCTGGACCTAGCCGACAGGGCATTCCTCACACAGATGATAACCAAGCCAACAAGGATAAATAATATCCTTGACCTCTTCTTCACCAATAACCAGGACATTCTCAGCAACTACCATGTAGAAGAAACAACGCTCAGTGATCACAACCTCATCACGTTGAACACCACTTACATGAAGACAGGGCAAGTACAAAGTAAACCAACCCCATCAGAGTATACTCATCTTGGACACTTCAACTTCCACAGCGACTCCATAAAGTGGGAGGAGGTAAATGCTAGCCTTGGCAAAGTAAACTGGAACCAGATCATGGAAGGGGGCAGTCCTGATGACGCATTCCAGGCCCTAATAAAAACCTTACTAGAAATCTGCAATAATCACATCCCACTAAAACTAAACAGAAGGCCAAAACAAAACATCATACCGAGAGACAGAAGGATCCTGATGAGGAAAAGAAAGTCCTTAACTAAACAATTGAATAAAAGTAAAAGAGAGGAAAAAGAGTGCAGAATCAGAACCAAAATAGCTGAAGTTGAAAAACAAATAAGATTATCTCATGAAGAACAAAGAAGAAACGAGGAAAATCGGGCGATAACGAACATCAAACAAAACCCGAAATACTTCTACAGCTATTGTAAGAGGTACACAAAAACAAAAACCCAGATTGGCCCCCTAAAAACGGACAAGGGAAAACTAACAAAAGATCCAGATGAAACATGTGAAGTGTTGAGGCAACAATACAACAATGTATTCAGTACACCAAGAGCGTCCAAAGTTGTCAACAACCCAGCGACATTCTTTGAAACAAAAAACCCCCAGTCACCACAGCTCACCGACATACTGTTCACAAAGAATGACATAAAGAACAGCATAAAAGAGCTCAAATCAAACTCGGCCGCTGGACCAGACGGAGTACCAGCCATCATGCTCCTAAAATGCAAAGAAACCCTTGCCCAACCCATAAGTTTGATATGGAGATCCTCTCTAGACAAAGGAGTGGTCCCAGCACTCCTCAAAAAAGCCACCATAAGCCCCATCTACAAAGGAGGGGACAGGAGCCTCCCACAAAACTACAGACCGGTGGCACTTACATCCCATATCACTAAAGTGTTTGAGAAATGTGTGCGGGATAAAGTCACCAAATATATGGAAGACAACAACTTCCTAAACGAAACCCAACATGGATTCAGAAAAGGACGCTCCTGTCTATCAAAGTTACTGGATCATTACGACTGGCTCCTACACAACCTGGCGGAAGGAAAAAATGTAGATGTGGTGTTCCTAGACTTCGCCAAGGCATTTGATAAGGTAGATCACGGTATTCTCCTCCACAAAATCAGATCCTTAGGAATTGGAGGCAAACTGGGAATCTGGTTATCCAGTTTCCTCACCGAGAGAACACAGACAGTGGCAGTGGATGGCCACAAATCTATAGAAGCCACAGTAAGTAGCGGAGTGCCTCAAGGTTCAGTTCTAGGTCCACTCCTGTTCCTCATCCACCTATGTGACATCGACGAATACATAGGCTCCTCAGTTCTCACCTCTTTCGCTGATGATACAAACATCAGCCACACAGTGACCAGTCAAGAGGATGTATTCCACCTACAGGAGGACCTCAACAAGGTGTACACCTGGGCTGCAGAAAACAATATGCAGTTCAATGAAGGAAAATTTGAAATGCTGAGGTGTGGCCCATACCAAGACATCAAGCAGGAAACTGATCTGCACACCGAGGGGGACTTAGTCATCCCCCCAAAGATGCATGTAAAATGCCTGGGAGTCCACCTCAGCGAGGATGCCAGCTTTCATCATCATATTGATGTAACAATAAAGAAAGCCAAGGGAATGGCAAGCTGGGTACTCCGTACCTTCTCATCAAGGGAACCACAGGTTATGCTAACCCTATGGAAGGCCCTGGTCCAACCCACACTAGACTACTGCAGTCAATTGTGGTCGCCCCATAAAAAAGGGGAAATCCAGAGACTAGAAGCAGTTCAAAGAAGCTTCACCCGTCAGATACAGGGGATGAGGGAACTGAATTACTGGGACCGCCTCAAGGAACTCAATCTATTCTCCCAACAAAGAAGGAGAGACCGGTACAGAGCAATCTACCTGTGGAAGATCCTAGAAAAACATACACCAGACCCCACAAACTCCTCTACACTGCACTCACTACACAACAAACGAACAGGGCGAAAGTGCAAAAGAAGAACCCTTCCAACCAAAGCCCCAGAGAGAATCAAGACTTTACTTGCTGCCAGCCTGGGGCACGAAGGGCCGAGGATCTTTAATGCTCTCCCTAAACAAATAAGAGACATAACAGGCTGCACGGTGGACACATTCAAGGCTGGACTGGACAGATACTTATCGTCCTTACCTGATAAACCACCGGTACCAGGCTATACAGTGAACTGTCGGGCAGCCTCAAATTCCATCCCGGATCAAGTAGACCTACTAGCTAGGGACGCCAGAACCGGATTCAGCGGCGGATCACCGTGACTGTGAGGGATCAACCTCAGAACAACACCAAGTAAACCAAGTAAGTAAATCAAGTAAAATGTTACCATGTATATTTTGGAATTGTTATGTGGTCTGCTACTAAATGTTTATCTAATTTTCTCTTTCAGATCAATGACTGAACTATTTACCTGTTAAGATGGCTACTAGAGGATGTGAAAATTCTCCTGATACATTTTGCTATGTGTGTGGTTATCATATTGGGAAAAAACAAGTACTACATAAGATCGTGAGAGGTGCTAAAGTGTGGATAGCGTACAGACTCTATTTCGGAATGCCCATGGGTGACCAGGACAAGCCATGGGCACCTCATGTGATATGTGGAAGCTGCCGATCTACTCTAGAAGGATGGCTGAGAGGTACAGGAAGGGCAATGCCTTTTGCCATTCCTAGAATATGGAGAGAGCCGAAGAACCATCATGACAACTACTACTTTTGTATGATTGATGTGACGAAGTACAGGAAAGTGAAAGGAAGACAAGCTCTGCAGTATCCAGACATACCATCATCTAGAGCACCTGTCCCACATGATGATAGCTTACCAGTACCACAACCACCAGAAAATGCAAGTTTATTTTTATCATACTCTCTTTACTTTTAATTAACTTCAATATTAAGTACTTAATATACATTCACTTTCCTAAAGATATATGGAATACTAATGCTATTCGTCTTTGTTGAAGTTGCTATATTTAGTTATTTCTTTCTTTCCAGATGGAAGATGCAATGGAAATTTCATCTGAAGGGTCAGCAGGTAGCAGCAGCCATGAAATGGGAGACGAAGATTTCGCACCAAGAACGACTTCGGAGCCTCACTTTCCAAGTCAGAGTGAGCTAGATGACTTAATCAGAGACTTAGGTCTTACTAAGTCAGGAGCTGAGCTTCTTACATCAAGGATGAAAGAATGGAATCTACTAAGAGAAGACTGCAGGACATCTGTGTACCGGAAATGACATGAAGAATTTAAAATTTACTATGACTTTAGTGATGATATGTGTTATTGTAAGGATGTTACTGGTTTGTTTACAGCCCTTGGACTCGAACATGATCCTGCAGAATGGCGACTGTTCATAGATAGCTCAACACGAAGTCTCAAAGCAGTATTGCTCCACAATGGAAATAAAAACCCATCTTTGCCTCTTGCACACTCAGTACAGAAGAAAGAAAACTATCATAATGTCAAACAGCTTCTTGAAAAAATAAATTATGCCGAATTCAAATGGGATGTTTGTGGTGATTTCAAGATGCTAGCCTTTTTGCTTGGCTTACAAGGGGGATACACAAAGTATTCCTGTTTTCTTTGTTTATGGGACAGCAGGGCTGATGATGATCATTATAATAAAGTTCATTGGCCCCCAAGAGTTGAACTGCAGCCAGGAATGTTAAATGTTCTCAGACAGCCTCTAGTAGATTCGAAAAAAGTTTTATTACCCCCACTTCATATCAAGCTAGGGTTAATTAAACAGTTTGTGAAGGCTTTGGATTTTGGAGGCGAAACTTTCCAAGAAATTTGTCTCATGTTTCCCAAGCTATCTGAGGCTAAGCTCAAGGGTGGTATATTTGTTGGACCCCAGGTAAACAAAATGTTGAAGTCGGAGAAACTGGAAAGAGCGATGACGAAAGTTGAAAGAGAAGCTTGGTGTTCATTTCGTGATGTAGTTCGTGGATTCCTAGGAAATCACAAGGACCCTAATTATAAACAAATAGTGGCAAAGCTTATTGAGAACTTCAGGAAACTTGGTTGTCGTATGTCCTTGAAGATACATTTCTTGCATTCTCACCTAGATTTCTTCCCCGAAAAATTGGGGGCTGTCAGTGTGGAGCATGGCGAGAGATTTCATCAGGATATCGCAACTATGAAAAGAAGATATCAAAGACGATGGAATACTGCTATGATGGGAGATTACATATGGTCACTAGTCAGAAAAGACGAAAGCATGCATTCTAGAAAATCTCGATCGTCAAAGCACTTCTAATCATGAGAAGAGTCATCAAAACACTTGCAGTGCAAAGTTGTGTTGTGTATTTTGTTCTTACTAATATTGTAGCTCTTAAATACACTTCATATTATGAAAAAAATACTAGATGTTGTATAATTATCCTTAGAATGCTAAAGTAGATTGAATCAATTAACTACTGTAGAGAAAGGTTGCGTATATAACAATAAAATATAAAATTAAGAATAGATAAAGAAATATCGATGTTACGTCAAAACTAATGTGATATTTGGATTCAGTGACACGAAATACATATATAAACATGAAAAAATACAAATAAACAAAACATGTGTTACATTGTGTAATTTGTAGTCTATTGAAAAATTTAAATATTTGAAATAAATACCGAAAATTCTGGTCGGTGAAAAAGTAAACAATGATCGAGTAAAATATAGCTATTGCTTACTGCTAGCTGCTAGCTTCGGTTTCAAATCTCTGATTCTGTGAAATTAAGACGCTGAGAATTTGTGTCAACTAAAAGTAAATATAAAATTACTGTAAATCAATTTCGGAGGAACATTTACTCCCAACTGTAAAGAGAAACCTCTCTTTAAAAACAAAAAAGGATTACATCACAATTTAAAATAACAGTTGGATGGACTCAATAAGGCGAAAGAGAGTAAGTACATACTCATACATACATACATACATATACCAAGGCTTTTTCCCCCTTACATACTCGGACGAGTTAAAACCAATCTCTCGAAAAGTCTTCGCCTTTTCAATAAATTACATCTAAATATCTAGAAGAAGGTAAGATTGAACTTTCTCATTTTAAATTAGTCTAACTAAAGTAAGATTTTGTTTGTTTGGATGAGGAAAACAGATCCTTTTCCAACATATTTAAAGAGAGGTCTATTAACATCAAGACTCGGCATAATCTAATTCGCCATAACCAATAGTTTACCTCAGTGAATTGATTCAGTATTCGAGCCTGAAAGTGGGACTATTTGTTTATAGTAAAAAGTAATTGTTGATTTACTTAGCCAATTATTATTAAAAGGCTTAACATATTCGTGAGTAAATTAAGTTGTTTTATATAATAGCTTCAGGAGTTCAATTAAATGAGTTGGTCAAGTTCGCCTAGTATATACTAGGGCCTATTTGTTCTTAGTTGAAACCTTGTGTCCAGGTTGAAGTTTGTTTATTTGAATTATGGCCTATGTTTAGTGAAATCGAATTGTTTTAATTTGTTTATAGGCTAGTACAACCTGAATATTTTTTTGTACTTTGTATAAATACAGTCTAATCATGACTAGTGATAATGATAATGATAACCTTGATGAAGCTGGATTTGAGACTGCATTGGCTAAATTGAAACGAGAAAGGGGTATACTTAAAAGAAAAGTTACTCTGATTCTTAATAAATTAAAGGATTCACTCAATAAAAAGACATGAAGCATTCGTTTCTGTAGTAAACAATTAGATGTTATTAAGTGAAATGAAAGTTAAAGATGAACAAATTTTAGATCTTTTAAAGGAAAATGAAGTAGATGTTAAGAAATTTGACACATTTACTAGTGAAGTAGATAAGCAAGTAGGCTATCATATGGAAATAGATGAAAGTCTATCAGAATTTCAGGATTTTAAAATACATACATATACCAAGGCTTTTTCCCCCTTACTAGGGAGGTAGCCAAAAAGGAAAAGGCATAAAATCATTCCCACCCATTCCATCCCTGAAAACGCTCTGCACCCCCCCACCCCCCCTCCCATCTTAGCACCTCCTAGATGACGGGTCATCCCTGCACCCTGCCCACTGCCCTGGGTCAGAAGCAGTGTCGCAAGACACAGCACATTCACAGCAAGGCCGCTTCATTAAATCAGCGACCCCCCCCCTCTCCGTCCCCCCATATAAAGGAGAGGACGGGGAGAAATCCCTTCGGGCTGCGTCAAAATTTTGCTCACACACACTACCTCACCCCCCATCCATTCCACCTCATGCATCACAACATCTTCCATATACAACCATTCTCCATTCACCCCTATCTTCTGTCCTCTCCCGTCCTTCCTCAACAGACATTCCCCTCTTCCCCAAAGCACCCTTCACCCTATCCATCCATCTCATCCTAGGATGTCCCCTCATGTTCACTCCCTCCACATCTGCCTTCCATACCTCTTTTACTAGTCTTTCTTCACTCATTCTTTCCATGTGTCCAAACCATCCCAATACTCTTTCATCAACCCTATCTCCCAGCTCCTTTTCCACCCCTGTTCTCCTCCTCACCTCCTCATTTCTCACTCTATCCAGCCTAGTAACCCCTATCATACTTCTCAGACACTTCATCTCAAACACATTCAAGCTCCTTCTCTCTTCCTCTCTTATGTTCCATGTTTCTGCTCCGTACAGTGCTGTTGGCACAATCACTCCTTCATACAGTCTTCTCTTAGCATCCATTCCCAAATTTCTATTCCTCATTACACTTTTTAATCCACCAAGGCATTTACTCGCTTCTCTCAATCTACATTCTACCTCCACCTTTACTCCACCTTTCCCTGCCACATTTGCATCCAAGTATCTAAAACTATCCACTTCCTCCAGTTGCTCTCCCTTAATGCTCACTTCCAGTCTACTGCCACTTTCACCCCTTGTACATCTCATCACCTTACTTTTACCCACATTTATCTTCAGCTTTCTTCTATCACACACTCTCCCAAACTCTGTCACCAACTTCCTCAATCCCTCCTCCGATCCTGCCACAAGCGCAGTGTCGTCCTCAAACAACAGCTGGCTCACCTCCCACTTTTCTCCATTTTCTTTAACCATCTCCAATCCCCGACCCACTACCCTTGCATCTACCTCTCGCACCACCCCCATGTATAAGTTGAACAGCCAGGGTGACATAACGCATCCTTGACAAAGTCCCACCTTTACCTCAAACCACTCACTCTCTCCATTTCTAATCCTGACACAAGCTCTACTACTCTCATACAAACTCCAGAAGCTTTCCTCCTATCCCATATATCTCCATAACCTCCTACACTGCCTTTCTGTCTACCCTGTCTTAAGCCTTTTCCAGATCCATAAAGGCCCAAAAAACATCCTTCCCCTTTCCTATAGCTTTCTCACATATCTGTCTTACCACAAAAATCTGATCTACACAACCTCTACCTGTCCTAAATCCACACTGTTCCTCACCAATCACTCCCTCTGTTCCTCTCCTAATCCTCTCAATCAAGATCCTCCCATAAGCCTTCCCAACCACACTTAACAAGCTAATCGCTCTGAAACTACTACATTCACACTTGTCCCCCTTTCCCTTGTAAAGTGAAACTATACAAGCACTCCTCCAGTCCTCCGGCACTCTACCTTCTCTCCAGCAAACATTAAATAACCTCACCAACCAGTCCACCATCACTGTACCTCCTTTTTTAAGACATTCTGCATGGCATCCATCCAGACCAGATGCCTTACCTGCTTTCATCATCTTAACTGCTGCCTTCACTTCATCCTTCCTTATTTCTCCTCCATTTTCCTCACTCATCACTCTCATTTTCTTAGCATTTCCCACTGCAGCTATCTTTCCCTCCCTATCCTCCTTCACATTTTGCAACTCCCTAAAATATTCTGCCCATCTTCCCCTTACTGCCTTCTCCTCCATTATCATCTCTCCATCTGCCCCTTTTACCTTTTCTTCTCTACTTGATTCGCCTCCTCTTCCTCTCTTAATTTCTTTCCAAAACATAGAGAAATGATGACACTTTTATACTATGACTGTCCCTCCGTTATGCTGTCCCCCAACCCCTTGTTGCTGTCCTGTACCATTTCTCTGAGTATTCTTTTTCTGTGGTGGGGGAAAAGAATACTGCCACCAAGTATTCCCACTTGGATCGTAAGAGGCGAGAAGAAAGGGACGGGGATTGGGACTAGGCATCCTTCTCCTTGTAGCCCCACAGGGCACATTCCTAAAAGTAAAAGCAAAGGCATAAGAGGGTCTGCAAGTTCTCGGACCAGCACCCTTAGGTTTGGGTCTTTAAATGTGCGTGGATGTGGTACAGATGAGAGTAAAAGGGAAGAGATAGGTAGTATGTTTGTGAGAAGAAAGATGGATGTGTTAGCTTTGAGTGAAACTAAGCTGAAAGGGAAGGGCGATTGTAAGTTTGGGAGTGTAAGTGGGAGGTTATCAGGAGTGAAGAGAGGGCGAGGGAGGGAAGGGGTGGCTATACTAGTAAGTGAAGAGATAGGTAAACGTGTAGTGGAGTGGAAGGAGGTTTCCTCAAGGATAATGTGGATGAAGGTGAAACTGGGAAAGGAGATGTGGGTTTTTGTAAGTGCATATGGGCCTGGCAGTGAGAAGAGTGTAGAACAAAGGGAGGCCTTTTGGATAGATTTAAATGAATGCATAGAGGGTTTAGGGAGAAGTGTAAATGTAATAGTACTGGGAGACCTTAATGCTAGGGTAGGAAAGGATCCAATTGATGGAGTGGTTGGGAAATGTGGAGTTCCAGGAAAAAATCGTAGTGGAGAGTTGATGGTGGAAATGTGTCTAGAAAGAGAGTTGATGATAGCAAATACAGTGTTTCGGAAGAAAGTCAGGCATAAGTACACATGGGAGAGGGTGGAGGGAAGGGTGGTAGATAGAGCTTTAATGGACTATGTAGTGGTAAATAGGATTATGATAGGAAGAGTTAAGGATGTACATGTACTAAGGGGAGAGGGTGGGGGAATATCAGATCATTTTCTGGTGGAAGGTAAGTTGAGAGTGGAGGACAGATGGAGAAAGAGGAAAGGGACAAAAGGTAGGGAGGTGCTTAGAGTGAACTCTTTAAATGAAGAGGAAAAGGAGAAGGAGTACAAGAAGAAGCTGAAGGAGGAGTGGGAGGGAGTGAAGGATAGAGTAGAGGTAGGTGTGGAGGAGGAATGGGGATGGTTCAAGGAGGGAGTCACAAAGTGTGCAAAGATGGTGTGTGGAACAAGAAGGATGGGAGGAAATAGAAGAAAGGGTAGTGAATGGTGGGATGAGGAAATGAAGAAGGTTGTAGAAGAGAAGAAGCGAGCTTACACAGATTGGTTACAAAATAGGACGCAGGAGTCATATGAGATGTACAAAGAAGAGAAAAGAGAAGTAAAGAAAAAGGTAAAGGAGGCAAAGAGGAGAGCAGATGTAAAATGGGGTAAGAGTATGACAGAAAATTTTGAAAGTAATAAAAAAATGTTTTGGAAAGAAATTTTAATATGGCAGGGAATAAATCCAATAATCACTCTGCAAGCTCTATAGATGCTGATAGATTTGTTGAAACACTCAATAGGCTAGACCATTTTGATACTAAACCACCTCCCTTATCATGCGGCATTTTTGATGGAACAGAAAAGGATAAATTTGCCTTTTCTTCTTTCCTCAATCAGTTTAATAATGTCATAGGTAATAAGGAGAGTATGTCCCAGGCAGTGAAGCTTAGTTATTTACATAGTTATCTTAGGGGTTATGCTTTGAAAATCATTAGCCATTTGTCTATCATAAATGAAAATTATGATACTGCACTAAAATTATTGAAGGATGAATTTCTGGATGTACCCTTTATACTGGATGAAACTTTCAGAAGGATTCTAAGAGCAACAGTTCCTCAAGGATATGACAAGGAGTTTTTTACATTAAAGTCATTCATCACTGAAATAAGAGCATACATTTTTTAATTAAAGTCTAATTATGGTTATGATTTTACAGTGAAAGATTCTCCTGGAAATTTACTATTGAGTCATATTCTCTTTAATAAGTTGCCTACAGGATTAAAAAGGGAACTGGTTCATAAATAAATTATAATAGCAACTATCCTACCTTGACTGAAATCTTTGAGTCATATAATGACATTATTAAGACTCTAATTAAGACCTGTAAAACTACTTTGCCTAAATCTGATAAAATCATTAAGGCCAAAGGAAATTAAAAAAATGCACTCGAAGAAAATAAAAGTTCTCTTCAAAATTTTAAGACCAGTCGAAATAAGGTTGTTCCCTCTAAAAACCTTATTTGTAAATTGTGCAGCGCATCAGGTCACTCTATGGGACAGTGTGAAAAATGTTCAACTCTTAAGGATAAGACAGAGAGAGTACAGGAGTTAGGTCTCTGTGCACGTTGTGCTGGATTTGGTCATAAAGAAGATGAATGCTTTGGCAAGCAAAATAAATTAAAATATGGCTGTAAACACTGTAATTCTCATGGCCATATAGCACCCCTTTGTCCTGAATTTAAATGGCCTAATACATACATATACATACATATACCAAGGCTTTTTCCCCCTTACAAGGGGGGTAGCCAAAATGAAAATGGCATAAAATCATTCCCCCCCCCATTCCATCCCTGAATACACTCCACACCCCTCCACCCTCCCTCTTATCTTAGCACCTCCTGAATGACGGGTCATCCCTGCACCTTATCCACTGCCCTGGGTCAGAAGCAGTGTCGCAAGACACAGCACATCCACAGCAAGGCCGCTTCATTAAATCGGCAACCCCCTCTCTCCATCCCCCCATTGCATAAAATGAGAGGACGGGGAGAAATCCCTTCAGGCTGCGTCAAGTTTTGTTCACACATACCACCTCACCCCCCATCCACATCATGCAATCACAACATCATCCATATACAACCATTCTCCATTCACCCCTGTCTTCTGTCCTCTCCCGTCCTTCCTCAACAGACATTCCCCTCTTCCCCAAAGCACCCTTCACCCCATCCATCCACCTCATCCTAGGACGTCCCCTCATGTTCACTCCCTCCACACCTCTTTTACTAGTCTTTCTTCACTCATTCTTTCCATGTGTCCAAACCATCCTAATATTCTTTCATCAACCCTATCTCCCAGCTCCTTTTCCACCCCTGTTCTCCTCCTCACCTCCTCATTTCTCACTCTATCCAGCCTAGTAACCCCTATCATACTTCTCAGACACCTCATCTCACACATTCAAACTCCTTCTCTCTTCTTCTCTTATGTTCCATGTTTCTGCCCCATACAGTGCTGTTGGCACAATCACTCCTTCATACAGTCTCCTCTTAGCATCCATTCCCAAATGTCTATTCCTCATTACACTCTTTAATCCACCAAGGCATTTACTCGCTTCTCTCAATCTACATTCTACCTCCACTTTCACTCCACCTTTCCCTGCCACATTTGCACCCAAGTATCTAAAACTATCCACTTCCTCCAGTCGTTCTCCCTTAATGCTCACTTCCAGTCTACTGCCAATTTCACCCCTTGTACATCTCATCACCTTACTTTTACCCACATTTATCTTTAGCTTTCTTCTATCACATACTCTCCCAAACTCTGCCACCAGCTTCCTCAATCCCTCCTCCGATCCTGCCACAAGCGCAGTGTCGTCCGCAAACAACAGCTGGCTCACCTCCCACTTTTCTCCATTTTCTTTAACCATCTCCAATCCCTTGCCCACTACCCTTGCATTTACCTCTCGCACCACCCCATCCATGTATAAGTTGAACAGCCAGGGCGACATAACGCATCCTTGACGAAGTCCCACCTTTACCTCGAACCACTCACTCTCTCCATTCCCAATCCTGACACAAGCTCTACTATTCTCATAAAAACTCTTGACAGCTCCCAGAAGCTTTCCTCCTATCCCGTATATCTGCATAACCTCCCACAGTGCCTTCCTGTCTACCCTATCATAAGCCTTTTCCAGATCCATAAAAGCCCAAAAAACATCCTTCCCCTTTCCTATAGCTTTCTCACATATCTGTCTTACCACAAAGATCTGATCTACACAACCTCTACCTGTCCTAAATCCACACTGTTTCTCACCAATTACTCCTTCTGTTCCTCTTCTAATCCTCTCAATCAAGATCCTCCCATAAGCCTTCCCAACTACACTCAACAAGCTAATCCCTCTGAAACTACTACTTGTCCCCTTTTCCCTTGTAAAGAGGAACTATACAGGCACTACTCCAGTCCTCCGGCACTCTACACTCTCTCCAACAAATATTAAATAACCTCACCAACCACTCCACCATCACTGTACCTCCCTTTTTCAGACATTCCGCATGGCATCCATCCAGACTAGGTGCCTTACCTGCTTTCATCATCACAACTGCCTTCACCTCATCCTTCCTTATTTCTCCTCATTCATCACTCTCATTTTCTTTGCACTTCCCACTGCAGCAATCTTTCCTTCCCTATCCTCCTTCACATTTAGCAACTCCCTAAAATATTCTGCCCATCTTCCCCTCACTGCCTAATACTAGTAGTAATCATCTTTGTTTAACATCTCAACAAAAATCTGAAAATGATTACATTTCCCCTACTGTAACTTTGGAATTTATTCGTGGTAAACAGAGTAAGAAGATCAGATGTCTAATTGATACAGGGAGTCAGCGATCCTACATGTCAGCAAGAGTTGCTAAAGAGCTGTGTACGGATTTAGACTCATTGAATATGATAGACTTCAATATAAAAACATTCATTGGAGCTGAAGTTAAGAGCTTTAAGCAAACCTTAATAGGTGTTAAAATGAATAAGATAATTCAAATGCCATTTCTTATTGACCCTTCACTCAGCATAAGTTTTGTTGTACCGGGTATGAATGAAGCCCTAAAAAATATAAAAGATCAAGGTTTTGAATTGGCTGATGAAGCCTTTGGATTAAATCAGGATAATGAATTAATAGAGGTGGATGCATTGATAGGAGTAGACTTGCTTCAATTCCTTCCAGAATGTTCATTTGCCCCGTGCTTGCAAGGGAGCTGCATGGTAATTGGAAATAAAGTAATTCCTATTGGTAATGTCAATCATTTCTTGACTAGGAAACAGGCTTCTCAAATTAGTAAAAAAACTGCAAGTAATGAAGTTCAAAATTATCAATGTCAGAAGTCTTCTAAAGTTCATGACACCTCAGTTAATCTGATACTTAATCCAATTAAATCTTATTTTAATCCTCTAGAAAACATTCTAAGTGATTCAGATATTGAAAATGGGATAGAATATCTCTTTAGCTTGGAATCTATTGGAATTAGTAAGAATGAAATTTATAGTTCAGAGGATCAAGAACAAATTACTAGATTTAATGAAGCTATTCAGTTTAAAGATGGCCATTACCAGGTTAAGCTTCCTTGGCATTCGGAAAAAAAATAGAACTGTTCCCTTCTAATTTTCAGGTTGCCAGAAAAGTTTTAGGGAGAGTCTCAAAAAATCTTAAAAAGTTAAATCTTTATGAAAAGTATGAAGAGGTCTTTGATAAGCAGCTTCAGGATGGAATCATAGAGCAGATTGAAATAGACTTTTCTGATGAAAAGGTGAATAATCACACTTGGATTCCACATAGGCCAGTAATTAAGATGGAAGAGCAGGTCTCAACTAAGATTAGACCAGTTTTCAATTGTTCACTAAAAACTGATAAGAATCTACCTTCTTTGAATGAGGCTGCATATACTGGAGTTGATCTAATGGAGTCCTTGCTTAAACTGTTATTTTGCTTTAGAACTAATGATATAATCTTGCTGAGTGACATCAAGCAGGCCTTCCTGTCAATTAGGCTCAGCCAAGAGTTTGACAAGAACCGTTTTTGTTTCCTTTGGGAAAGGGATAAATTGACTGCTTATAGATATAGAACTCTAGTATTTGGATTTACATCATCACCCTTCATTCTACATTATGTAATGAAGAAACATGCCAGTAAATTTCCTCTTGACAAATGCACTAACATTCTTTCCAGTCAATTCTATGTTGATAATTTAATATTCACAGGTAATAATTTTAAGGAAATGACTGACCTTTATCGGCTTTGCTATGAAAGAATGGCTCTTGGTGGTTTTATTTTAAGATCTTGGAATTCAAATTCACTTGAACTGAGACAACTGATAGAAAGGGATGGCAAATTGGTTGAACACTCAAATGAGACAGAAAATTCTAGGTTACAGATTTAATCCTAATATAGATGAGATGCAGCTTGCGCCTGTTGAATTTCGCTCTCAATACTAAAAGACAATTGCTATCCGAGACTTCAAGTTTATTCGATCCACTGGGGTTAGTCTTACCCATTAGTATCAAAGGAAAGTTATTGATGAGGAAGGTGTGGCAACACAAATTAGGATGGGATGAAAAATTGCCTGAGGACATAATAAATGAGTGGAATATCAAACCAGACTTTGAGAAAGCTAATCAGGTCTCCTTTAATAGGCAGGCATTAAATGAGAATGAAGAGTATGGACTTAATATTTTTTAGGGACAGCTCACAAAATTGCTTTGGGTTTGTTGCTTATGGTACCAGTAAGGAAAGTAGTTCCCTCTTATTTGCTAAAGCAAAAGTGGCTCCTGCTAACAAGGAAAAAGGACATAGTATCCCAGTCTTGGAGCTACTTGGAGTGATTCTTGCTTTAAAGTGCATCTCCACTATTTTGAATGCCTATTCCAATATAAGATTCAACTATATTAATATTGCTGTTGATGCACAAGTTGTGCTCAACTGGTTATAACCAGACAGACTAAACTGAAATCTAAGTTTGTCAAAAATAGAATAGGTGAGATGGATAGTAAACTACAACAGCTTGAAAGGGATTATAACATTCCCATTAGTTTTAATTATGTCAAAACTGAAAATAATCCTGCTGATCTCTTAACTAGAGGCTTAACCTACAACAAATTCATCGATTATTTTGAATTTTGGCTCAAGGGACCAGATTGGATGAAATATGATTTAAATACCTGGCCTAAATACCCATTGTTGAGTGTGGGTTTTAATCTGATAAATCAAAATATCAATACTCACAATACCATGCAAGGGAAGGAAGTTGAAATCAAACCTATTTTTGACATTAATCAATTTTCAAACTATAATAAAGTTATGAAAATCACTGAGTATCTCTTCAAGTGGATTTGTATGAAGAGTGGTGAAAACTCTCATGAGAAGGCATTGGATTACTGGATCATGATAAATCAGTCAGTCAGTTTTGCTAAAGAAATTAGCTTCCTTAAACAAGTGGAACTCAAGTCAAGTAACTTTAAAGATTCAGAAGTGCCTTCCTTAGTATTGAATTTAAACTTGTTTCTTGATGAAAAGGGCATCCTGAGATCATGAGGAAGGATTTCCAAATCACTTTATTTTGATTAGAATGTGCACAATCCTGTACTTTTGGGAAAAGATCACCATTTCACTGTACTTTTTACCAGATTTTGTCATGCTCAGGTACAACACATGGGAGTCAGTACTACCTTAAATTTCCTAAGGTCCCAAGGATTCTGGATCCCAAAGGGTAGATCTTCTGTTAAAGCTTCAATTAAGGACTGCAAAATTTGCCAGAAGTATAATGCACTTGCCTATAATTACCCTAAAGTAACCAGTATGCCTAAGCAGCACATGAATCTGATCAGACCTTTCAATCATGTGGGAGTTGATTATACAGGTCATGTGTTTTTGAGAAAAGATAATACTAATGCTTTGAGTAAATATTTTATATTGATTTTCACTTGTCTTAATATCAGGGCTGTCCATTTTGAGTTGTTGCCTGACATGTCAACTAAGAATTTCATTCTGGCCTTTCAAAGATTTTGTAATCAGTATACTATTCCAACTTACTTGTACAGTGATAATGCCCGATCATTTGTGAAAGGGGGAGACATATTAGAGAAAACTCTCGAGTCGAATGAATTTTTGGATGAACTCTCAAAAAACAAAATCAAACATGTAAGAATCCCAGTATATTCAGCATGGGTTGGGGCAGCATGGGAACGTCTTATCAGAACAGTAAAAAACTGTCTGTATAAGGCAATTGGAAGATCTAAATCAACATATTTTGAGTTTCTCACTGCCCTTTCAAACATAAAAAATGCCATTAATTCTAGACCTCTCACTTATAGAGCCAGTTCAGAAGAATTTGAATTTATAACTCCAAATTCATTCCTCAAACTTAACAACATTGGTTCATTGATGTTCAAAGATGAAACTGATATTTGGGTTAATGATGAAAATCAGGAAAATCTTGAAAATGCACTTTGCAAGCAGAATGAGATGTTTGAGGAATTTAGAAGATTGTGGTATGAAGACTATCTTCTGAGTTTAAGGGATCATGCAAAAAATCTTTACCAGAAAGAATGGTCTGACAAGATAAAGAAAGGAGATGTAGTTTTGATTAAACATCCAAATAAACCCAGACCCTTTTGGTTAATGGGAATAATATTAGAGATAATTATTGGGCATGACAATAAGGTTAGGATTGTTAAAGTGAAACCCATCACAACCTTCAAAGGTAGATACTGGAAACAACTCAAATCAAACAAATCCTCAAGCTCCATCTGCAAGTAATAGAGATCTCAAACCAAAAAGAAAGGCTGCATTAAAGCAGCGTGAACTTATGAAAAATAAACTTGATTATTTATAAATTATAAATTGGGTATTAGATGTTGGGTAAAATGCTACACCCTGGTTCAGGGGTGAGGATACATGTGTTTAGGTAGTGGTTTAAATACTGCACCCTTAATCTAAGGGTGAGAATAAAATGTTTTATTAAAGATTGATTTGAGGCATTAAATCTTATTGATTTATTATGTTTGTATCTATATTGATTTGGACACAAGGTTGCATTGCATTTGTTACAAATGCAATCTCTTGTCTGGAGTATATTAGAAATTACATAAAAGGTGATGTCATATTGAACTCATTTATTGAACTCTGGAGGTTTAATTTCATTAAAGTAATAAATTATGTATATTTAAATTATTGGATAAAATCTGAATAATTAATCATTTTAATGATCAATTGCTACTGATAATTTGTAGTCTATTGAAAAATTTAAATATTTGAAATAAATACCGAAAATTCTGGTCGGTGAAAAAGTAAACAATGATCGAGTAAAAATATAGATATTACTTACTGCTAGCTGCTAGCTTCGGTTTCAAATCTCTGATTCCGTGAAATTAAGACGCTGAGAATTTGTGTCAACTAAAAGTAAATAATATAAAATTACTGTAAATCAATTTCGGAGGAACATTTACTCCCAACTGTAAAGAGAAACCTCTCTTTAAAAACAAAAAAGGATTACATCACAATTTAAAATAACAGTTGGATGGACTCAATAAGGCGAAAGAGAGTAAGTGCATACTCGGCCAAGTTAAAACCAGTCTCTCGAAAAATCTTCTCCTTTTCAATAAATTACATCTAAATATCTAGAAGAAGGTAAGATTGAACTTTCTCATTTTGAATTAGTCTAACTAAAGTAAGAAATTGTTTGTTTGGATGAGGAAAACAGATCCTTTTCCAACAAGATTTAAGTGGGTGCATAGACAATTCAGAGAGAAATGTCAATTTAGTGGGTGTTGAGAGATCTTAATGCTAGGGTAGGAAATGAACCAATGGATGGGGTGGTTGGGAAGTGTGCAGTTCCAGGAAAAAATTGTAGTGGAGAGTTGATGGTGAAGAGGTGGCTAGGGAGTTAATGATAGCAAATACAGTATTTAGTAAGAAAATCAAGCATAAGTACACATGGGGGAGGGTAGTGGATGGAAGGGTGGTAGATTGGGCTTTAATGGACTACATAGTGATAACCAGGAGAAGAGAAGGAAGAGATTTCAATGTGCATGCTCCAAGGGGAGAGAGTGGGGGAATATCTGATCATTTTTTGGTAAAAGGTAAGTTGAGAGTGGAGGATAGATGGAGAAAGAGGAAAAGGACAGAAGGTAGAGAGGTGCTTTGAGTAAACTGCATAAATGAGAAAATGGAGGAGTATAGGAAGAAGCTGAGAGAAGACTGGAAGGGAGTGAAGGATAGAGTGGAACTAAAAATGGAGGAATGGGGATCATTCAAGGAGGGATTCACCAGGTGTGCAAAGTTGCTGTGTGGAACAAGGAAGTTGGAGGAAATAGAAAATTGGGTAGTGAGTCGTGGGATCATGAAGTAAAGAAGATTGTGGAAAAAAAGAAGTGAGCATTCACAGATTGGTTACATAATAGGATGAGAGAATCATATGAGAGGTACAAAGAAAAGAGAAAGCATAAGATAAAGGAGGCAAAAAGGAGAGATGTGAAATGGGGTAAGAATATGACAGAAAATATTGAAAGTAATAAAAAGATGTTTTAGAAGGAAATTAAGAGAGGAAGAGGAGGTGAATCAAGTAGAGAAGAAAATATAAAAGGTGCAGGTGGAGTGATGATAATAGAGGAGACAGCAGTAAGAGGAAGATGGGCTATTCAATTTATACATGGATGGAGTGGTGCGAGAGGTAAACACGGGTAATGGGCCAGGGATTGGAGATGGTTAAAGAAAATGGAGAAAAGTGGGAGATAAGCCAGCTATTGTTTGCTGACAACACTGCACTTGTGGCAGGGGCAGAGGAGGGATTAAGGAAGTTAGTGACTGAGTTTGGGAAGGTGTGCGAAAGAGGGAAGTTGAAGATAAATGTGGGTAAAAGTAAGATGATGAGATGTACAAAGGGAGAATGTGTCAGTAAACTGGAAGTGAGTATTAAGGGAAAGAGATTGGAGGAGGTGGATAGCTTTAGGTATTTGGGTGCAAATGTGGCAGGAAAGCAAGGAGTGGAGATAAAATTAGAATGTATATTGACCAGGCAATTTTAATCAGATGAAATCCTGTGGGAGATTAGCCAGTTGTTGTTTGCTGATGACACTGTGCTTGTAGCAGGATCAGAGGAGGGATTGAGGAAGCTAGTGACAGAGTTTGGGAGAGTGTGCGAAAGATGGAAGTTGAAGATAAATGTGGGTACAAGTAGTGATCAGATGTATACGGGGAGAATGTGGCAGAAGACTGGAAGTGAGTATTAAGGGAGAGAGATTGGAGGAAGTGGATAGTTTTAGATACTTGGGTGTGAATGTGTCAGGAAAGGGAGGAGTGGAGGTGGAGATAGAATGAAGATTGAGAGAAGCAAGTAAATGCATTGGGGGATTAAAAAGTGTAATGAGAAATAGCAATTTGGGAATAGATGCTAAGAGGAAATTATATGAAGGAGTGATTGTGCCAACAGCACTGTATGAGGCAAAAACATGGCAAATAAGAGAGGAAGAGAGGAGTTTGAATGTGTTTGAGATGAAATGCCTGAGAAGTATGGTAGGGGTTACTAGGTTAGATAGAGTGAGAAACAAGGAGGTGAGAACGAGAATGGGGGTGGAAAGGAAGTTGGGAGATAGGGTTAATGAAAGAGTATTGGGATGGTTTGGACACATGGAAAGAATGAGTGAAGAAAGATTAGTAAAAGAGGTGTGGAGGGCAGAGGAGGAAGGAGTGAACATGAGGGGGCGACCAAGAATGAGATGTATGGATGGGATAAAAGGGGCTTTGGGAAAGAGGGGAATGTCTGTTGAGGAAGGGAGAAGACAGAAGATACAGGTGAGTGGAGAATGGTCGTGTATGGATGATGCTGTTATGCATGGAAGGGAGTGGGTGGGGGATGGGGGGAGTATGTGTGAATGATATTTTGATGCATCCCAAATGGATGTCTCCCTGTCTTCTTTTTTTCTGTATGAGGGGATAGAGAGGGGGGTCACTAATTAAATGAAACAGCCTTGCTGTGGATGTGCTGTGTCTCACTACATTACTTCTGACCCAGGGCAGTGGGCAAGATGCAGGGATGACCCGTCATCTTGGAGAAGCCAAGATAAGAGGGAAGGAGGGGGCTGAATGGGAGTGGAGTATGTGGGGATGGAACAAGTGGGAGTAGATTTTATGCCTTTGTTTTTTGCTACCTCCCTTGTTAGCGGGAAAAAGCCATTGGTTTATGCATGTATTATCATCATTAATTACTCCATCATACCACTATTTACAAAGTTAAAAATCATCCAGTCTACTTTCAAACCCAACATACACTAAAAATTATACTATTTGTATGACTACTTGTGGAAATTCAAAGCAAACATTTCAGTTACTATTGCAACAACAATGTTCATACATAATTAGATGCAAGACTGGTTGTGATGACACTAGATGATGCTCCCATTGGACTAAGGCTGATGGAAGGGAGTGGTGAAGTGGAAGAGGTGTACATGTCCTGCAGATGTGAATGGTTTCCTGGCTGATGGAGATGGACAAGGTATTGATGAAGGTCATCCCCTGCATTCTCATTCGTAGACTCGGAGACCAGATGCCCTGCGATGACTGATGTAGTGGTGATAAGATTGTTACCGTTGGTACTGTTTGGTGCAGCAGCAACCATATCATCTGCAATAAGATTTGAGTATAACCTTCTTCTTAAATGCACTATTCACTATCACCTGTTATCTTTCAATACATATTTTCAACACATTCCATCTACTTTTACTCCTTCCTGGCAAACCATACTTTCCCATTACTCCATCCACTGGCTCGTTTAGTGTTTAATCCCCAGCATCATTACATTCACAATGCTTCCAACACATTCTTGTGATAATAATTAGTTGTTGGCAACTCTGATTAGCACTAGTGTATCAACTCTGATACACTAGCATATGCCAACGCTGTGTATCATTATTTAAAATGGTGACACGGTCGGTCTAGGTCCTGCATACCAAACTGTTTCCTACTGTTAATGTGTGTGAGTGTTTCTTTTATGTTATTTTGTTTTGTTTTATGTGTAGTGTTAATACTGTTTTGTATAATTGTCTGTATTTATTTTGTTTTTGTCTGTTATGCGTTATGTTTGTTATGTGTCATGTTAATGCCACGTTGTGTGACTGTTGGTAGTTATTTTGTTTTGTCTGTCTCTCTGTTAGATATGGTAGCCTGGTATTTTGTTGAATAAAGCCTGGAATTTGCCATCAAGCGTTTCAGTTTCATTCCAATTTATTCTACAAATACCCATCATGGTTAAGCTGCTGAAGCCATCCAGACTGGACACAGATCCCAGCTCACCTACGGTGGCCAAGGAATGGAAACACTGGTACAGGACGTTTACTAACTTCATAGAGGAGAGTGGAAAGGCCGCACCAGACAGATCAAGAGCTATAGTGAATTGTGTGTCCCCAAATGTGTATGAACTTATTGAAGACTGTGATATGAGAGTGCTATTACTAAACTAGAAAGTACTTATGTAAAGTTACTGAATAAAGTTTTTGCTAGGCATGTTTTGGCAACAAAACAACAACAGTCAGGTGAATCCCTTGATGAATTTCTAATGGAGTTACATAAGCTAAGCAAGGATTGTAACTTCAAGGTAGTCACAGCTGAACAATAACGGGAGGAGCTGGTACATGATGCATTTATTAATGGTATTGCCTCAGCATTCATTTGTTAGCACCTGCTAGAAAATAAAACATTGAATCTGGAGGCTGCATACAGTCAAGCCCATACATTAGATCTCACCCAGCATAATGCTGACATATATACATCTCCACTGCCTGTTCCTCATGCTGCTGCTTTAGTTCTAGGAGAGCAGGAACAGTGATGACCAGCAACAGCAGTCAACGAGAAAGGAGGTAGAAAGAAGATCACCTGGAGATTCAACTGTCGCTGCTGCATACTTATCTAAGAAGAAATGCTATTTTTGTGGTCAAGCATTCCACATTACAGGTAGAGTGAGTTGTCCTGCACGTGCTGTTACATGTAACAAATGTGGTAAAACAGGTCATTTTGCAAAAGTCTGTAGATCCAAGGCTAAGGCACTACTGCTACATTGTACACTCTGCTTACAATTGCTACCACTTTTCCAAAGCATCTTTCACATGCAGTTACTGATGTCACTGTAAATGGTCATTAATTGACTCTTGCAGTTCAGATAGCTTCATAAGTGAGAAAGTAACACAGAAATTAAAACCGGCAGTAGTTCCTGCAAGCAAGGAAATCTCAATGGCATCAGTATCTTTAAATACTAGTTCCCCTGGGTTTGTTACAGTAGACTTAGTGCATCTTGATCAAAGTTATCGATGTGTTCAGCTAAGGGTCTTAAAGGATTTATGTTGTGATGTTATCTTGGGTCATGACTTTCAGAAGCAACATAAAAGCATAACTTTTCAGTATGGAGGAAATAAGCCAAGTTTAAAGATAACTGGTAAAGAATCTGTCTGTGCATTAGCAACAGCTGATATTGAAGAGTCATCACTGTTTCTGAACTTGCCTCAACAGTGTAAACCTATTGCAGTCAAATCTAGATGCTATAGTACAGATGACCAGTTGTTTGTAAAGGACCAGATATCACATCTCCTATCTGAAGATATCACTGAGCCAAGCATATCCCCATGGCGAGCACAGGTTGTAGCAGTAAAAGATTCACTTGACAGGCTCAAAAAGAGACTTTGTATTGACTACTCCCAAACCATAAACCAATACACACAACTAGATGCATACCACCTCCCAAGGATAGAGGACATGGTACATGATCTTGCAAAATACAAGGTGTTTTCCACATTTGACTTAAAGAGTGCATACCACTGATTAAAAAGAGCAAGAGGAAGTATACTACTTTTGAGGGTGCAGGGAAGCTGTATCAGTTTTGTTGGATTCCATTTGGTGTCACTAATGGTGTAGCAGTATTTCAAAGAGCTATGGACAAACTAGTCGAAGATGAGAATCTCAAAGACACTTTCCTATACTTAGGTAATATTACTGTAGCTAGATCAACTCAGGTTGAACATGATGAAAATGTTAAGAAGTTCTTGGAGGTTGTTCAGAATCATAAGCTTACCCTCAATGAATCCAAATCAGTTATGTCTTTGCCTACGATCAATGTTCTAGGGTATTGTGTTGGTAATAATGGTCCTGACCCTGACAAATTACATCCCCTTCAAGAATTACCACCTCCTACAAATATGGGGTCTCTGCAAAGAGCTCAAGGGTTGTTTGCATATTATGTCAAATGGATCCCTAGTTTCTCTGATAAAATTCAACCTTTGGTAAACACAAAAACTTTTCAATTGGGTGAATCGGTACTAGCTGCCTTTAACTCCTTGAAAAAGGAACTTATAGATGCTTCTCTACGGTCTGTGGATGATTCTTCCTTTTGTTGTGGAGTGTGATGCTTCAGAAGTCACTGTCTCAGCAGTCTTAAACTAGGGTGGCTGCCCTGTAGCTTTTATGTCAAGAACACTCCAAGGAAGTGAGTTGTACTATCCAGCAGTAGAAAAAGAGGCTACAGCCATCATTAAAAATTTTCGCAAATGGAGCCATTTCTTAGCTAGACGGCATTTTACGCTGGTTACTGATCAGTGCTCCATGATGTTTATGTTAGACAACAGGAAGCGAACTAAAATAAAGAATAGCAAGATACAAGAGTGGAGGTTGGAGCTGGCATCATTCAGTTATACAATACTGTATTGTCCTTGGAAACAGAATGTTGTGCCGGATACCTTGACTTGTGCTTATTGTTGTTCTGTTTACCCAATGTCGAATCTCACTGACATCCATGAGAGATTTTGCCATCCTGGGGTCACCCGGCTTTTGCATTTTGTGCGATCTAAGAACTTTCCCTTCTCAACAGATGATGTGAAAAGAGTGTGTGCTTCTTGTAAAGTCTGTGCACAACAAAAACCACAATTCCATCATCCAGAAAAAGGGGTCCTCATTAAAGCAATCCATCTGATGGAATGCCTAAGTATTGACTTCAAGGGACCTTTGCCCTCTACCACAAACAATAAATACATACTTACAGTTGTTGATGAACACTCACATTTTCCCTTTGCATTTCCGTCCAAATATGCATTCAAAAACAGTGATCAACTATCTTGAATCTATCTTTAGCCTTTGTGGAATGCCCAATTTTATTCATTCAGAACAAGGTCCTTCTTTCATTTCCAAAGAACTGAAGATGTACCTTTCCCAGAAAGGGGTTACACCTTATCATCCATTGAGTAATGGCCAGGTCAAGAGATAAAATGGCATTATTTGGAAAGCTATTTGTCTAACACTTGAGACTCATGGTTTGAAGAATTAACATTGGGAGGTAGTACTTCCTGAGGTTTTACATTCAGTAAGATCACTCTTATGTACTGCAACAAATGAGACCCCACATGAATGTTTCTTTAGGTTTCAACGATATTCTAGTCTTGGAAATACATTACCATCACGGCTTTTGACCCCTGGACAAGTATTACTGCAACAACATGTTAGGTCTAGTATATACGAACCATTAACTGATCAGGTAGAACTTGTTGATGTGAACCCAATGTATGCAAACATCAAATATCCAGATGGGAATAAGTCCTCTGTGTCTATCCATGACTTAGCTCAAAGTCCTGAGAGTCCGACAACTCCAGTACACCAGAAGAAAGCACAGAACAATATGGACACTCCAGATTCACCAAAAATCCAAGATGCACACCTTCATAGTAACCATGACTCTCATGTACCCACTGAGCCCATTGAGTTAAGGAGGTTGACTCAGGTGTCAAAGCCCCCTGATTGTTACAGGTGGGATTAAACATGATTTGTTTGTTTTGATAATGTTGAAATTTTCTAGGAGGGAAGGATGTGATGATAATAATTAGTTGTTGGCAACTTTGATTAGCACTATCGTTTTTGCATTTGGCAGCGCTGTGTATCATTATTTACAATGGTGACACTTTCAGTCTAGGTCCTGCATACCAAATTGTTTCCTACTGTTAATGTGTCTGAGTGTTTCTTTTATGTTGTTTTGTTTTGTGTTATGTTAATACTGTTTTGTATGATTGTCTGTATTTATTTTGTTTTGTCTGTTATGTGTTGTGTGATTGTCAGTGGTTGTTTTGTTTTGTTTGTCTCTCTGTTACAGATATGGTAGCCTGGTATTTTGTTGAATAAAGCTTGGAATTTGTCATCAAGCATTTCAGTCTCATTTCAATTCCACAAACCCATACCTCCCAACCTATTCTCATTTTCACTCATAATATCCTTGATGATACTTCCTTCTATTCAACCACACATGGTGACATGCTTTAATCATTCTGTTCTAACTAATGTTATCTATATACCAAAAGGCTTAACCTCCATTACAAAGGCGGTAGCCAGCCAAAGCACTCACCCACCCTCAACCCATCCCACATCCATTTGTTTCCCTTCCAAAAATCTCTTAGTTCTTTGTGGATAAAGGGCTATCCCTGCCCCCTGCCCACTACCTGGGTCAGAGGCAATTCAGCCAGACACAGCACCAGCACAGCAGGGCACAACAGCCAAATCTGGTTTACCCCAACTTCTTCATTACATAGTGGCCATCCCTCCTCTTCACTGAGGGGGGGGGAGGCATTACCTGTACAATAGAGCTATGGATCAGAAAAATTTATCTAACAAGAACTGCAGAATTTGAATAGAGGAAACTATTGAACTAGAAAAAATAAATGAATAATCACTCACATACATATTCCGGTTCAGACCCAAGTTGATCAGCAGTTGAGCTATAGATACGATATGTCCCAAGAGGAGATGCAGGCGGTCTATATGGGTCAAGAGATTCTGTCATGCAAGCAATGTCAGGAAACAACTGTTGACCTTTAACTCGACCATCTTCTGCTGTTTCTGTTTCTATAGTGGTGGGTGACCCATGTGGACCCTCCACAAGACTCAAGAAAGTGAAGTTGGCTGAAGAGGAAACTGGCAATGAGGCAACAGAACAAATCCTTGCAGGGTTTTCACGATCATTTTTTATTTCGTTGAGATCTGAAGTTGCAGAATCCAGAAGCTCCTGATTTGACAATGTCTAGAAAGGAAAAATCAGATGTACTTTTTAGGTAACTCACACTAGATTCACAGATATATATCTTAAAAAAAAATCAACATTTTTAATAAATATTCCTTCATATTCCTTTCTCAGCTTAAGGTTTATTTTCAGCTTACCCTTGTATTCTGTCTCCAGGAGCTATTCATAATATTTTGTGTTGAGGGCTGAATAGGCCGAGAATGGTGGAGTGAATAGTAAGTCACTGTAGATACTGGTGGCAGTGGTGTAGATACAGCAGAAACAGGGGGGAGTGGAGTATTATCAAGTACAGACATTCTGTCATTCTGCCCTGTGTCAAATTCATCCATAGTTCTGCAAACAGAAAAAATTATAACTTAAACATACCCTTGGGGCAGGGGAAGATTTTGCTACACACCTGAGGGCCATAGGTCTCTGCAAGAGAGAGTTGAGGCAACCGAGTGTTACACAACTAACATTTTCATTTGCATACACTAGACTATTTATAATTCATTTTTGCTCATTTTTACCCAATCTCACCCCAATACTTTATAATTCTTGTATTTACACCTCTCATCAATCTCTCTTGTACATGAACAAATGATGAGAGAAATTGAAACAAGAGTTAGTAGGGGAAGAAAGACTGGAGAAAAATTGGCAAGAGTGAAAGCTAAACAACTTAGTCAATCAAACAATCTGTTACCCCAGGTCTCTTGTAGGGGGGAGACCCATGGCTCTCATGTAATTGGTTACAACCACCAGGTGGGCCCATAGGTCATTCAGGATAGGAATAATGTTGTTGTCTAGGGATTATTAGTGTGGGGCAGTGTAGGAAGTGGTGTTCAGTGTGTTCTGTATGGTGACTGTATCAAAGGCAGTTTGATTCTGTGGCCAGGTCTATTCTGTGTTGGTAATGTTTTAGATCTGGATGGTATCTTGAACACAAACATGCTATTGTGGTTTTTGCTTCTCTTGAGAGGGATTTTTCTTTGGGGGGTATTTGGTGAGATTTAGAGTTTGGTGGTCTCTTGAAGAACTTATTCAATGATCAATGTAAATGTGTTTTTGCATGGATGCACTGTGGTACAGGTGGTGGATTGTTGTGCATGTTTGAGTAGTGAGGTCTTGGGGTGTTTTTTTGTTATGTTTAGCTGGTAGTGCTTGTGTAATATAAAATGGATGAGTAGTGTTGTGGGCTCTATCATAGAGTTGTGTAACTATCATTTCATATATTTTATGGAGAAGAATTTAGCTTGTATGTATAGGTATCCAACTGGGGTACAAAACAGACTAGTATATGCAGATGACAATGTTCTATTTGCAGAGTGTGGAGACATAGAGTGAATAGGTTTGTAAAAGGTGAAAACTGAAAGTTAATGTATCAGAATACAAGGTGATGGTGGTATCCAAAAGTGGAGGGCACAAGACTGGTATACAACTGCATGGGGAGAAGATGAAGTATATAAAAATTCAAAGATATCTGGGAAAGAGGTGTCATGAGACTTTTAGGAAGGAGATACCAGGGACTTTTGGGATAAATAATTTCAGTATCCTCAATTGTTTAAGGAGTATAGACAAAGCATCAAGGAAAATTTCTTAGAAGACAATGAACTCTGCTTTGAAAAAATGTAGCCAGACTGTGTGGCAGCCAGAGATTTATAAGTGTTTGAGCTAGATTCTGAGGTTGATATTGTTTCTCTGGGGGTCTATGGGTTTGAAGGTGAATGATGAGGTTGTAGAAGAGTTGATGAATGATCACAATAATCTTAACACTGAAGAACTACAACAACTTCATAAGGACCCTCAAGAAGAACTGGCTGAAGAAATTACTTTAAAGGAGGATAATAGGCAACATTTTTACGAGAGAAATTAAGGAATTGTTGTCTCATTAGGCTACAACATCATTGTGGAGAAATGGTATCCTAGCATTGCTATTATGAAGAGAACCCTATGTTCAATGTATCTGACCACTTCAAAAACAGGCAACAACAGACAACACTGAACAAATTCTTTACCACAGGAAAAGGGTCTTGTGAATTCCCAGCAAAGAGAACAATGATTACCCAAAATTTGGAAGGTGATCCCCCTTACAAGCAATAACATCACGTCTCATCCACCTCCCCTACCTTCCATTTAACCATCATAACTCCTCAGTAAAGTTTTCATTTATGGTCATTCTTTATACATTTTTCAAGTGTAATTTTATATATGTAACTCTTATCACACTGCTTTAAAGCTGCCATATTTTCAATTAAATGCTTTATAATTTGTATTTCTTCAGTCTCAAAATGGATTAATACAATCTAGCTTTTAGGGGGAAAATTTATCCAAAAATTCAAACAATTCAATAATCAAACTGCTTCAAAGAATCAATTAAGTTACAATATAAAAGTTCCACTGTATATGATTATAGAATCTTTTTTTTCAATATATAGTAACCACAGGATGACATACTAGTTTTTCACAAAGGCTATATTTTGGCAGAAAAATTGCCAAGCAATATTTTGGCAATCATTTCAAGTATAGATACAATTACATTATGTGAGGTTAGATTTAACCACATCGAATTAGATTAGATTAGGTCATTCAGCCTATCATGATAATAATAATAATAATAATAATAATAATAACAATAATAATAATTATGATAATGAATACATCGGTCCAATTTCGGTATCAGGCATGATGTTGTCTGAAAAACATGGCTTATCACATTTCAGGCTTTTCTTGCCTGAAGCAGTCAGCTAGATTTTCAGTATACAATCATTTTACAACAAATGTAAGGAATGTACACTGAGTCACCAGTAAGAACATAATAATATACTAGGACTCAGAAAGCCCAATGAGGGGCTTATTTCCAGAGGACCCTTAAGAAATAAGATAACAAATGTATACTTCTTCCTCTACATTTCTAGCTTAATCTTACCATTTCTGACTTAATGTTACAAATCCAACTTTATCATGATTCACCTAGACAGTTAAAGAAAAAGATGACACTACCAAAAGTTGCCTGCCAGGCTCTGTAATTGCCATACAGTGAAAGTAAGGAGCCAATCTAAAATCAAAGAACAGTAAAACTGACATCCTCTATTACTTATGGACAAAAAGTAAACACCTATCAAATTTTACAAGAATAATGATAAGATGTAGACAAATATAGAAATAAAAGAACTAAAAGTACATACAGTAGACCTATCAGAGAAGGACACACTGGTCCTTGACTGAGGTCAGAAAACAAAATAAAATAAATTAAGAATGAACTGTCCTGAAGATATAAACTTGGTACGAAGTATACACGACCAAATGAATGACACTCCTCGCACAGTTCCCTTATCGACACTTATAATACCAGTAAAAATGTGATTACTGCCAAAATGCTGTACAACCATTCCCCTCCTAATAAATCAGGAGTTATCAAAACAACTCAATATTTTGGTCTACCTTCACACGATTAAATAATATCAAAAATCCCTTAACATGTAACTGTACATTGAAATTAGTTTAGAAAACACATTAGCATATTTATTCTATCTATAATACCTTGCAGTTCCTTGTCAAGGGCAGAGGCGATATTGCACTGCAGTTTTGAAGGGTCGAGGCAGACCCAACTACAGTTGTAAACACTCCCTCGGATGTAAACACAGAGTTAAGGTACGTCCTGAACTGACGCCCTGGCGGCGACAAAATCAGCAGTGTTACCAAAGCTAAGCTTTACCGCTAATATCAGCAACTTGCGCTCAGAAATTCTAGAACATGGATTGAAACCTTATTACTTGTTGCTATTCATATCAAATATACCATAGGCCTTTCCTCTCTTATAAGGGAGGTGAGAGGTGGCTAAATCAAACCACACACCCACATTATGCACAATTAAAAACCATTTAACCGCCCTTTCTGGTTTGCACCACGGGGATGAAGGGTCGTCCCTGTCTCCCGTCACACTGTCCTGGTCAAAAGCAATGTAGCGAGGTACAGTTCTTACACAGCAGAGCCTGGTAGCCAAACTGGTTTCTTCTCACCGCTTGATCATATGGCGACCCCTGCCCCTCCGTATCCACTTAAATATAAAATATTAAAGTCATCATCTCACCCATTCAGTCTCCCTCCATTCACTCCTATATTTCGCAGTTTCTTCCCTACTCAATGGATATTCCACATACATCCAAAACCCCTTTCGTCCCATCCACCCACCTTACTCTCAGCCTTCATCTAAAGTTCATTTCATATACTACTACTATCTACATTGTTTTTCTTTTCTTTCATCATCCACCTCAGCAGTGATTAATCCTATATGACAATCACCTTTCCCTCCCCGTTCTCTGCCTCAATTCCACCTCCACATCTCTCCCTGTCACAACTTTGCGTTGTGACACACTGCCTATTACTTCCCATCTTCTTTCGTCTGTTTTCAGCCCTTTTGGTTATCAATTTCCTTCGCTCAATGGAATCGCTGACACTGCCTGCTTTCCATTTTCTTTCGTCTCTTTTCAGCCCCTTCGGCTATTGCTTTCCCTCGCTCTATGGAATCGCTGGAAGTCTTAAGGCCTCTAGCAACTGCTTCTTGATAATTTCCCTCCCCCTTTCCTCCAGCAACTGTTGTGCAAGTTTAGCACTAATTAGTTACAGTGCCTTATGGAGTTTCAGTATCTCCTATTTACTCTGGAATTCCCCCTCCCCCTTCTTCCAAGATGTCTCTTCGTATGCTTATGATCGAAGACATCACAGATGTTATAATGTTAAGATTGGAATATCTCAACCTCTCAGTTTTACTGGTTCACCATATTGTATTTGTATCTTTGTACTTTATGATTAGGGTTGGTATATTTCACTTATGTGTTACCATTCGAATTGGTTCCTCAATGGTTTCACACACACACCCCTGCGCGCTTGCCATTTCTTGTCTAGGCTAGTTTTAATTAGGCTAGTTAGGATCATAAGTACACATGGGAGTACACATGGGAGAGGGTGGTGGAGGGAAGGGTGGTAGATAGAGCGCTAATGGATTATGTAGTGGTAAATAGGATTATGATAGGAAGAGTTAAGGATGTACATGTGCTAAGGGGAGAGGGTGGGGGAATATCAGATCATTTTTTGGTGGAAGGTAAGTTGAAAGTGGGACAAAGGGACAAAAGGTAGGGAGGTTCTTAGAGTGAACTCTTTGAATGAGAAGGAAAAGGAGAAGGAGTACGGAAAGAAGCTGAAGGAGGAGTGGGAGGGAGTAAAGGGTAGAGTAGAGCTGGGTGTGGAGGAGGAATGGGGATGGTTCAAGGAGGGAGTCATAAAGTGTGCAAGGATGGTGTGTGGAACAAGAAGGACAGGGGGAAATAGAAGGAAGGGTAGTGAATGGTGGGATGAGGAAACAAAAGAGGTTGTAGAAGAGAAGAAGCGAGCCTTCGCAGATTGGTTACAAAATAGGACGAGGGAGTCATATGAGAGGTACAAAGAAAAGAAAAGAGAAGTAAAGAAAAAGGTAAAGGTTGCAAAGAGGAGAGCAGATGTGAAATGGGGTAAGAGTTTGACAGAAATTTTTGAAAGTAATAAAAAGATGTTTTGGAAAGAAATTAAGAGAGGAAGAGGAGGCGAATCAAGTAGAGAAGAAAAGGTAAAAGGTGCAGATGGAGAGATGATAATGGAAGAGAAGGCAGTAAGGGGAAGATGGGCAGAATATTTTAGGGAATTGCTAAATGTGAAGGAGGATAGGGAAGGAAAGATTGCTGCAGTGGGAAGTGCGAAGAAAATGAGAGTGATGAATGAGGAGAATGGAGGAGAAATAAGGAAGGATGAGGTGAAGGCAGTTGTTAAGATGATGAAAGCAGGTAAGGCACCTGGTCTGGATGGATGCCATGCGGAATGTCTGAAAAAGGGAGGTACAGTGATGGTGGAGTGGTTGGTGAGGTTATTTAATGTTTGTTGGAGAGAGGGTTGAGTGCCGGACTGGAGGAGTGCCTGTATAGTTCCTCTTTACAAGGGAAAAGGTGACAAGTGTGAATGTAGTAGTTTCAGAGGGATTAGCTTGTTGAGTATAGTTGGGAAGGCTTATGGGAGGATCTTGGTTGAGAGGATTAGGAGAGGAACAGAAGGAGTAATTGGTGAGGAGCAGTGTGGATTTAGGACAGGTAGAGGTTGTGTAGATCAGATCTTTGTGGTAAGACAGATATGTGAGAAAGCTATAGGAAAGGGGCTTTTATGGATCTGGAAAAGGCTTATGATAGGGTAGACATGAAGGCACTGTGGGAGGTTATGGAGATATACGGGATAGGAGGAAAGCTTCTGGGAGCTGTCAAGAGTTTTTATGAGAATAGTAGAGCTTGTGTCAGGATTGGGAATGGAGAGAGTGAGTGGTTTGAGGTAAAGGTGGGACTTCGTCAAGGATGCGTTATGTCGCCCTGGCTGTTCAACTTATACATGGATGGGGTGGTGCGAGAGGTAAATGCAAGGGTAGTGGGTCAGGGATTGGAGATGGTTAAAGAAAATGGAGAAAAGCGGGAGGTGAGCCCGTTGTTGTTTGCGGACGACACTGCGCTTGTGGCAGGATCGGAGGAGGGATTGAGGAAGTTGGTGGCAGAGTTTGGAAGAGTATGTGATAGAAGAAAGCTAAAGATAAATGTGGGTAAAAGTAAGGTGATGAGATGTACAAGGGGTGAAATTGGCAGTAGACTGGAAGTGAGCATTAAGGGAGAGCGACTGGAGGAAGTGGATAGTTTTAGATACTTGGGTGCAAATGTGGCAGGGAAAGGTGGAGTGAAAGTGGAGGTAGAATGTAGATTGAGAGAAGCGAGTAAATGCCTTGGTGGATTAAAGAGTGTAATGAGGAATAGACATTTGGGAATGGATGCTAAGAGGAGACTGTATGAAGGAGTGATTGTGCCAACAGCACTGTATGGGGCAGAAACATGGAACATAAGAGAAGAAGAGAGAAGGAGTTTGAATGTGTTTGAGATGAGGTGTCTGAGAAGTATTATGGGGGTTACTAGGCTAGATAGAGTGAGAAATGAGGAGGTGAGGAGGAGAACAGGGGTGGAAAAGGAGCTGGGAGATAGGGTTGATGAAAGAATATTAGGATGGTTTGGACACATGGAAAGAATGAGTGAAGAAAGACTAGTAAAAGAGGTGTGGAAGGCAGATGTGGAGGGAGTGAACATGAGGGGCCGTCCTAGGATAAGGTGGATGGATGGGGTGAAGGGGGCTTTGGGGAAGAGGGGAATGTCTGTTGAGGAGGGACGGGAGAGGACAGAAGACAGGGGTGAATGGAGAATGGTTGTATATGGATGATGTTGTGATAGCATGAGGTGGAATGGGCGGGTATATGGGGGGTGAGGTAGTATGTGTGAGCAAAATTTGACGCAGCCCGAAGGGATTTCTCCCCGTCCTCTCATTTTATGCAATGGGGGGACGGAGAGGGGGGGTCGCCGATTTAATGAAGCGGCCTTGCTGTGGATGCACTGTGTCTTGCGACACTGCTTCTGACCCAGGGCAGTGGACAAGGTGCAGGGATGACCCGTCATCCAGGAGGTGCTAAGATAAGAGGGAGGGTGGAGGGGTGTGGAGTGTATTCAGGGATGGAATGATTTTATGCCTTTTTTCTTTTTGGCTACCCCCCTTGTAAGGGGGAAAAAGCCTTGGTATATGTATGTATGTATGTAGTTAGGATCATATAGCCCTTTCTTGTAACTAGTGACTACCTCAAAGGACTATTAGCAATAATTTAACTCCTGCCCAGACGTTGCATTGATTTTTTTTATTTTTTTATTTAGTGATTAGAAAAAAGATCACCGAAAACAGTGTATCGGAATAGGCAGTTGGCACCACGCTCAAGTACTTGTTAGTTAGCATCACGTTCGTACGGAGGGAGGTAGGCCTCACGTCCTCTCGGTAGGAACAGACATGCCCCACTCTCCCATAGGGTGCCTATAGAGGATCTTTCTTTCTCAGTAGTGACTCGTTTAGCCATCGCTAACTATGCAATAGTGACTCACGTGTCTAGTGTCCCAGAGACTTCTGAAATGAGAAATGTGTTTCGTGCAGTGCCACAAAGTCGTATGGAACGTGCTTGAACTGTGTTTGGTGACGTGCCCTGAAATCGGAGTCTGCAAGTCCAATCGGAGTTCATGCTGAATCCACTCCAGTGATTCAATACCCAGGACATAAATTTTAATCAGTGCTGTATGAGATCTGAAAAGGAGACCACCGGACGCGATTCCCCTCTCCCGCCACGATCAGTGCCAACGACAAAGGACGGGCATAGTTCCCGCCGCCTTCTGCACAAACGCGTGGATCCATGGATATCACCAGCATCCTGTTCGACTGAGGACATCCACTCATTTGAAGACCTTATCCGGCAGTGCACTATTCTCGGAGAGGCCAAAGAAACCATTTAAGGTATTTGGTTTTCATTAGCTAGGATTTAGAACGCGCAGGGCTAGCCAGGTAGGATAACTTAAGGCATAAGTGTATCTTGCCCAGTTAATTGATATTAGATTCATGATGAATAAGTTTCATGCTACTGTTTGTGGAAATATTTTGAATAATAAAATCACTGTAGTATGTTCTCTTTAATTAGCCTAGGACAGTGATCTACTTGAGTTTGATCCCCTCCTTGATTACACACACTGATTTGAAGGGATTGTGCGTGGTCCCGGCCGGCGTCCCAAATTTCCTGGACTCTGGCTCCCACTGCAGCTATCTCCCTTCGCCAATTTCCCAATGTGAGAGAATTCCCATGCCCTTCAACCACCCCTCCTCTTTCCACTGTCAAGGGATTTCGAGAAACTACCCATTTTGTAATAACTATCATGTTTCTCGAACTCTTCCATTCCAAAATATTAGGCCACTCTACCTCCTTTATATCTTATGCATTCGTCCCCAAATATATATTCATCATAACACTTCATTCTACTAAGGCATTTATAGGATTCCTACTTAACCCAAGTCCAGTTCCACTCTTCCATTCACCTCTACAAGCAGGCCCAAATATTAAAAATCTTCACTTTCCCAGGCTTTTCGGCCTTCACACTCGCAATCATTTTTTTTTTTTTTTTTTTTTTTTTTTTTTTTTTTTTTTTTTTTTTTTTTTTTTTTTTTTTTTTTTTTTTTTTTTTTTTTTTTTTTTTTTTTTTTTTTTTTTTTTTTTTACGAGCAACGGGATGCTCCTGACCCTGCTACGCGGGGGCTCGGCCCTTCGGCTGAGCTCGCTTCGCTCGCGGTCAGTCTCCGCTGCCGTGACGTCACCGCTCTCGGCCAATCAGTCGTCTCCGTTGCCGTGATATCACCACTTTCAGCCAATCAGTCGTCTCCGTTGACGTGACGTCACCACACTCACCCAATTAGGGGCCAGAGGGAACGTGTCCACTTGAGGAATTTCCGGTTTCCGGTATCAACAGGAATTATTCTATTAGTATATAGACATCTCACCACTTTGCTTTTGCTCACACCCATTCGTTACTCGTTTGTGCAGATATTTTACAAATATAATAATGTCCACGGGTACGCGTGTTTGATAACCACACCACTGTCGCCTCCAGTGACTCATTACACTGTACGAAATGGTGCCGTCAGCCAAAAGTATAACAATAACTGTTGTCTTGAACCCCGCAGCGGTTCTCAGGCCCTCACATAAATGATTTTGGGAGATCCTTTTGGACTGCCGTTTGTGCTATGTAATGTCTACGGTATGTTATCGGGATATATTAGGAGGGGAACAGTAATGGTGGTTATTATAGATTTTATTTGTTTATTCTAAGTTACTACATTTGTTCCTTATCTAGTATACGTGAATATAATTATAACCAACAATAGGATCTCGGACCAGATTCCAATTTATACTAAGATACTTAAAACATACGAAAAGAATTGTGGTAGCATGACGCGGAGTTAGGCACATGGAATGAATCACCTGACTCGAATCTTCGGGTAAGACACGTAGATTACCCACTTAAGGAATCTGTCGGCATTATACAAAAAATTACAAATATCATGTGGATACTGTTAACACAATAGAACCAAGGGCTTCCCCTGTATGGATGGGCACCACATGGCCGCAACCTTTCATATCTATTTTTTAACTTCAGTGTATAGTGACCGGGGTTGGCCACACTATGCTTGTTCCCCTAGGACTAGTCTCTATATTCTAATGTGACTGGTTAAATTCTGGACGATTTTGTTCAAGGAGTCAATCGACCCGCTCTGTCGGATCCGAACGTCTCAAGTTGAGTTACCTTAATTTTCCTACATCTAAGTCACTAACACACTTATCACGTGCTAGCCCAGGTTCGAGTCTTGGCCGTACCACGTGTTGAGTGTTGTTTTGAATGTAATAACATCTCAACATTGATCGGTGAGCAATAAAGAAGATATTAAGTTCCTTGCCACTGGTTTATTGGGTCACTGCGTACACACTGCTCATTCGAATAACAACTGAACTCACTGCGCGTCACCTTCACTGGGTATACTAATTTCTAAGGTTACCATTTGCTCAATAAGTTTCATTTATTCCCTTTCACACAGAAAACGACGGGACACTCTAAATAATAAGTTAATATAGAATAGTTTACAAGGATAACCCATTTCACATTCATTCCACTTTAACATTACAATAATTGAAATGATAATTAAATAAGTAAAAAGGAAATGATAATATACGACTTTTTCACGGAAACTTCGAGAACAAATTATACATGCATACGAACATACATACTTCCAATTACGCATTACTTTTGTAATTCCTAAACAAATACATAATTTGCTATAACTACACCATATTTACAATAAATGCTCGGCCAGCTATCTGTCGCTGACCCCAGCGATGTATAAATTTGAACAGAGTACACGAAACATTATTCAAGAATGGCAAGGAAAGTACATGAATAACATAAGAAATAAGGTAGTACAATGACTTAGATATAAATTGATTAACGTGAAGACATGATATATATATATATATATATATATATATATATATATATATATATATATATATATGTATATATATATACAGTAACACACGTATGAATGAAATTTACTTGTAATAAAGGTTTTGAAAGGATGGAAGTGGAAAACACTTTGTCAAATAGATGGTTGGAGGTTCAAAAAGAATTTGTACAGCTGCGAAGATTATACGGGTGGGGCACAGGTGAAGGTGAAGGGGGGAGGGAAGGAGGACTTGTGTCAGTGGGAGTCGGAGGTTCAGTGTCGCAGTCTACACCTCGGGAGAAGAGTTTAAGGTTGTCCAGGTGCATAATGGTTTCTGAATCTGAATGTAGATGTTTCAATTTGATTTTGTTAGTAGGTTCAAAGGCGAGGACACGGAAGGAACCAAGTAATTTTGGTGAAAGCTTGGAAGAGGGAGAATGGTTCAAGACATACACGATGTCACCTATTGCAATGTTAGACTCTCTCGCATTTTTATTATGAAAACGGGCCATCTCGTCTTTGGCGAGAGAAAGAGACTGAGTAATTCTCTTGGAGAGGTTACTGAAGTTAGCAAGTGAAACTTTTACAAAATCATCAAGGATATGAATAGGGCCTATATCTGAAGTAAGAGGGTCTGGGGTATTGGCCCCCGTCTGGGGTATTGGCCCCTGTCTGGGGTATTGGATGCATGTTATTGTGGCAAAGTAGCATGCAGTTGATACTTTAGGGTCTATATGGGGCGCCCCTATGGACCAGAGCCACACATCATTTTGTCTGTAGTAGAGGAAAACTTTGTTCATAGAGAAATGATGACACTTTTATACTGTGACTATCCCTCCTTTATGCTGTCCCCCAACCCCTTGTTACTGTCCTGTACCATTTCTCTGAATATTCATTTCCTTTTTTTTTTTGCCGACACTGTGGTGAGGGAAGAGAATGCTACCACAAAGTCTTTTATTTGAGTCGTAAAAGGCGACAAAAAACGAGACGGGGGTGGGATTAGGAGTCCTACAACCTGTAGCCCCAAAAGAGGACATTCATAAAAAAAGAAGAAAAGGCATAAGAGGGTCTGGGAGTTTTCCAACCAGTACCTTAAGGTTTGGGTCCTTTAATGTGCGTGGATGTGGTACAGATGAGAGTAAAAGGGAAGAGATAGGCAGTATGTTTGTGAGAAGAAAGATGGATGAGCTGGCTTTGAGTGAAATTAAAATTAAAGGAAAGGGCAGCTGTGAGTTTGGGAAAGTAGCTGGGAGGTACTCAGGAGTGAAAAGGGGACGAGGGAGAGAAGGGGTGGCTATACTAGTAAGTGAAGAGATAAGTAAGCGGGTAGTGGAGTGGAAGGAGGTTTCATCAAGATTGATGTGGATGAAGGTGAAACTGGGAAGGGAGATGTGGGTTTTTGTAAGTGCGTATGGACCTGGTAGTGAGAAGAGCGCTGAGGAAAAGGAGGCTTTTTGGGTAGATATAAATGAGTGCATAGAGGGATTAGGGAGAAATGTCAATGTAGTTGTATTGGGAGACCTTAATGCTAGAGTAGGAAATTAACCAACAGACGGAGTGATTGGGAAGTATGGAGCTCCAGATAAAAATCGTAGTGGAGAGTTGATGGTGGAGATGTGTCTTGAAAGAGAGTTGATGATAGCAAATACAGTGTTTAAGAAGAAAGTCAAGCATAAGTACACATGGGAGAGGGTGGTGGATGGAAGGGTGGTAGATAGAGCGTTAATGGACTATATAGTGGAGACCAGGAGTATGGTAGGAAGAGTTAAGGATGTACATGTTCTAAGGAGAGAGTGGGGGAATATCAGATAATTTTCTGGTGGAAGGTAAATTGAGAGTGGAGAATAGGTGGAGAAAGAGGAAAAGGGCAGAAGGTAGGGAGGTACTTAGAGTGAACTGCTTAAATGAGAAAAAAAGGAGAATGAGTATAAGAAACTGAAAGAGTAGCGGGAGGGAGTAAAGGATAGAGTAGAACTAGGAGTGGAGGAGGAATGGGGATGGTTCAAGGAGGGAGTTATAAGGTGTGCAAAGATGGTGTGTGGAACAAGGAGGGTGGGAGGAATTAGAAGGAAGGGTAGTGAGTGGTGGGATGAGGAAGCAAAGAAATGCGTAGAAGAGAAGAAGCAGGCATTCATAGATTGGCCTCAAATTAGGACGAGGGAATCGTATGAGAGGTACAAAGTAAAGAGAAGGGAAGTTAAGCATAAGATAAAGGAAGCAAAGAGGAGAGCAGATGTGAAATGGGGTAAGAGTATGACAGAAAATTTTGAAAGCAATAAAAAGGTGTTTTGGAAGGAAATCAAAAGAGGAGGAGGAGGAGGCGAATCAAGTAGAGAAGAAAAGGTAAAAGGTGCAGATGGAGAGATGGATGATAATAGAAGAGAAGGCAGTGAGAGGAAGGTGGGCAGAGTATTTTAGGGAGTTGCTAAATGTGAAGGAGGATAGGGAGGGAAAGGTAGTTGCAGTGGGAAGCGCTAAGAAAATGAGAGTGATGATTGAGGAAAATGGAGGAGAAATAGGGAAGGATGAGGTGAAACCAGCTGTTAAGGCGGTGAGAGCAGGTAAGGCACCTGGTCTGGATGGATACCATGCAGAATGTCTGAAGAAAGGAGGTACAGTGATGGTGGAGTGGTTGGTGAGGTTATTTAATGTTTGTTTAAGGGAGGGTAGAGTGCCGGAGGAGTGTCTGTATAGTTCCGCTTTACAAGGGAAAGGGGGACAAGTGTGAGTGTAGTAGTTTCAGAGGGATCGGCTTGTTGAGTGTAGTTGGGAAGGCTTATGGGAGGATCTTGATTGAGAGGATTAGGAGAGGAACAAAGGGAGTAATTGGTGAGGAACAGTGTGGGCTTAGGACAGGTAGAGGTTGTGTAGATCAGATTTTTGTGGTAAGCCAGATATGTGAGGATGTTTTTTTGGACTTTTATAGATATGGAAAAGGCTCACGACAGGGTAGACAGAAAGGCACTGTGGGAGGTACTGCAGATATATGGGATAGGAAGAAAGCTGATAAGAGCAGTCAAGAGTTTTTGCGGGATTAGTAGAGCTTGTGCTCGGATTAGAAATGGAGAGAGTGAATGGTTTGAGGTAAAGGTGGGACTTCGTCAGGGATGTGTTATGTCGTCCTGGCTGTTCAATCTTTATATGGATGGGGTGGTGCGAGAGGTGAATGCAAGGGTAGTGGGTCAGGGCTTGGAGATGATTAAAGAAAATGGAGAAAAGTGGGAGGTGAGCCAGTTGTTGTTTGCTGACGACACTGCGCTTGTAGCAGTATCAGAGGAGGGATTGAGGAAGTTAGTGACAGAGTTTGAGAAGGTGTGTGAAAGAAGGAAACTGAAGATAAATGTGGGCAAAAGTAAGGTGATGAGATGTACAAGGGGAGAGAGTGACAGCAGGCTGGAAGTGAGCATTATGGGTGAAATACTGGAGGAAGTGGATAGTTTTAGATACTTGGGTGCAAATGTGGCAGGGAAGGGAGGAGTGGGGGTGGAGGTAGAATGTAGATTGAGAGAAGCGAGTAAATGCCTTGGTGGATTGAAAAATGTAATGAGAATAAACATCTGGGAATGAATGCTAAAAAGAGGTTATATGAAGGAGTGATTGTGCCAACAGCATTGCACGGGGACAGAAACATGAAACATGAGAGAGGAAGAGAGAAGGAGTTTGAATGTCTTTGGGATGAAATGTCTGAGAAGTATGATAGAGGTTACTAGGCTGGATAGAGTGAGAAATGAGGAGGTGAGGAGGAGGACAGGGGTGGAAAGGGAGCTGGGAGATAGGGTTGATGAAAGAGTATTAGGATGGTTTGGACACATGGAAGGAATGAGTGAAGAAAGATTAGTAAAAGAAGTGTGGAAGGCAAAGGTGGAAGGAGTGAATATGCGGGGGCATCCTAGGATGAAATGGATGAATGGGGTGAAAAGGGCATTACAAAAAAGAGGAATGTCTGTGGAGGAAGGATGGGAGAGGACAGAAGATAGGAGTGAATGGAGAGGGGTTGTGTACAGATGATGCTATGATGCATGAGGGGGAGTGTGTGGGGGATGGGGGTTGAGGAAGTATGTATGAGAAAAAAATTGACGCAGCCCAAAGGGATTTCTCCCCGTCTTCTTTTCTGCATGGGGGGACGGAGAGGGGGGTCGCCGAATTTATGAAGCGGCCTTGCTGTGGATGTGCTGTGTCTTGCGACATTGCCTCTGACCCAGGGCAGTGGACAGGATGGAGGGATGACCCGTCATCCAGGAGGTGCCAAGATAAGCGGGAGGGAGGGGAGTGGAATATATAGGAATTTGAATGGGTGGGAGTGATTTCTATGCCTTTTTTTGGCTACCCCCCGTGTAGGGGGAAAAAGCCTTTGGTATATGTATGTATGTAAGAAGGTCATATGGAAGTCGTTTGTCTGAAGCAAAGATGACAAAATGAGGCGACTCCGATATGGACCTATTGATGGCACTATTAAGGCAAGACTGAATCATAGGGACATGGTGATCCCAGGAGAGATGAAGGTCGGAAGCGAGGTGTCGGAGAACATTGAGAATCTTTCTGTTTTGGCGTTCGACAAGGCCATTTGAACTGAGGTGGTAAGCAATGATATTACATTTAGTTGTCTGAAAGGATTTGCAAATATTTGAAAGAATATCATTTTGTATAGATATGTATGGATTTTCAAGAAAACCATTGTTGAATTCCGTTCCATTGTCAGACAGAAGGATTTTGGGAGTAGTGAAGGGGCAAATAATCTTGTCAATGAAGGTCTTTGTAATTGTTTTAGCAGTCTTGTCTGGAACAGGTTCAAGGATGCAGAATCTGGAAAAATGGTCCATACACACAAACAGATACTGATTTCAACTAGAAGTGAGTGGTAACCTGAGAAGGTCAATTGCAACCATATCAAAGGGCTTGCTAGGGATTGGATATGTCAAAATGGGAACTTAGTTGTGAATATGACCTTTATGGGTAGCACAAGAGTGACAGGCGTCGATGTAGGCATGAATATCTTTTCTCATAGTAAGCCAAAAGTACTGAAGTCTGGCCTGTGTTAAGCATTTGTCTTTACCTGGATGTGCAAAAAGTGGAAAATCATGTAAAAGGAACAGAACTTCAGGTACTAAGTCAGAAGGAACTACGAGTTGTTGTACAAGTCTGTTTGGTTCATGCTTGTTGGAAAGCGTGGTTTCGTGGTAAAGAGCGCCATCGACGAGTCTAAAGTGTTCCAAGGAGGTAGGGAAGTCTGTAAGGTCTGATGTATCTCCTGACGCGAGAGAAAATATCACACGTTTCCACATTGGGTCGGATATTTGAGCTGCATGAATACGCGCATAAGTAAGAGTGACTGGCTGAGGGAGGGAATTGATAGAAGCAACATTCCGAGAAAATCCATCAGCAACATTGTTTGCTTTACCTTGCACATAAGAGAAGGTGGGGTTGAATTCTTGAATGGTTAAGAACCAGCGAGCAAGTTTCCAGGACAGGTTTTTGCATTTAAAAAGCTGAAGAAGCTCCTGGTGGTCTGTATGAACTGTGATAGGGTAACCAAGGATAATTTCTTTAAAATGTCGAAGAGCATAGATAACCGCTAAGGCCTCAGTTTCGGTAACAGAAAAGTTACGTTCAGCTTTGTTTTGGAGTCTGCTGGCAAAGGCATTGGGGCGAAGGTGTGTGTCTTGTTCTTGCATAAGGACAGCACCAAGACCTTTGAAAGAAGCATCAGTGTAGAGAATGAAAGGTAAGTTATAGTCAGGAAAAGCTAAGACAGGAGCAGTAGTAAGGGCATTCTTTAAGTCTGCAAAAGCTTGTTCCTGGGCAGACGACCAGTGAAAAGGAACATCCTTCTTTAGCAGTGAAGTAAGAGGAGCTGCAATAGTAGAATAATTCTGGATGTACCTTCGGTAATATCCTGAAAGTCCAAGAAAGGAGCGAAGGTGCTCAACGTCTGTGGGACGAGGAAAGTCAGCAACAGCTTTGACTTTATCAGGAACAGTAAGAATGTCATGAGAAGTGAGGGCATGACCAAGAAAACGAATTTCTTAAGGAAAGAGCATTTGCTCAACCTGAGTTTGAAGTTGGCATCAGCAAGACGAGAAAATACCTGCTGTAGGGTTTGAAGGTGTTTTGGTATTGACCTAGAAGCTATTATGATGTCATCCAAATATATAAAGACATATCAAGTAAGCCACCAAGAACAGTATGCATGAGCCTTGTGAAGAGGATATCTGGGGAATTTTGTCATTCAGGAAAAAGGTGTAGTGCCAAAGAGTTTTCCACTTACCTTGGAAAGAGTAGGAAGATATGTTGATTATGCAGGTAGTATCGAAGGGGCAGGAGAAAAACACTGAAGAAGGAAGACACACGCAGAATGTCTTGGCTGCAAACAGTGGAAAGAATTAGAAAAGATATGGAGAGGAGGTACAATTGTAATAAATATATATAACCAATATGGAGGTTTTACACTGGAAACACTAAAGTTATTAAACAAGTAGTAATATGCATTAATAATACATAGGAAACACTAAAATTGTAAGAGTAATTGAGTGAAGAAATATGTTTGAGCTTAAATTTAATACACGTAATCACAAAAAAAGCACTATCACTTAAGGTCAAGTCACAGAAATGTCACTCTGGAATCGAAGTGAAGGAAGCGCTCTCACGGAAATGGTGAATGCCGGTGAGCGGTGAAGAAGACGAACGCTCGTTGAAACTCCGGAACTCGATGAGTGGAATAGTAGCTGACGGAGTGGTGACGTGCCCGGGGAACGACGGAGGGTGCGGTGGAGGGGAAGCGGAGGAGTAGGTTCAGCGCTCGGCGAAGACGATGGATGTAGGAGGAGCGGATGAGTGGACCAGCACTCGGCGAAGACGGGAGTGCGGTGGAGTGGAACCACTTTAAGTCGGTGGTGGTTGGGGGAGTGGAGGTTGTTCCCTGCCGATAGCGTGCAGAACTAGGTCACACGGTGACGTAGGGTATGTAGAGGAGGCCCACGCTGGAACGGTGAGTGACGGTGAGGTATGGAGGCTACTTCCTGTCACTGTTGGACGAAGAAAGGCGAGAGGAAGTGAGGGTGGTTGGTGTAGGGTACGCAGATTTGGTAAACAGGAAATGGGTAGGCTTGCTGGGCTTCTGGCTCACACTTCACAGTTTGGTGAACGTGGGTGTGGAGGCGGAGGTGACCCCAGAGAAGATCTCGTAGACGTTCTCTAGAGATGGATAGAGAACTTTCTGTATGTGAATGTTGGTCACCCAGGACGGAAAAGCAGTTAATGTCGTCTTGACGTGAAAATTGAAGCAGGATGTCGTAAAACAGCGTTGAGTAGTTGGCTTCCGTGTTGAAGCACAGGGTGGGTGGGTGGGTAAGTCTTTTGCTTTTCTCGTAGCTAAGATCCCACCGCTGCCACCATTTGTTGAGTGTTTTGAATGTAATAACAACATAACATTGATTGGTGAGCAATAAAGAAGATATTAAGTTCCTTGTCACTGGTTTATTGGGTCACTGCGTACACACTGCTCACTCGAATAACAACTGAACTCACTGCGCGTCCCTTTACTGGGTATACTAATTCCTACGGTTACCATTTGCTCAATTAGTTTCATTTATTCCCTTTCACACAGAAAACGACGGACACTCTAAATAATAAGTTAATATAGAATAGTTTACAAGGATAATCTATTTCACATTCATTCCACTTTCACATTACAATAATTGAATTAATAATTAAATAAGTAAACAGGAAATGATAATATACGACTTCCTCACGGAAACTTCGAGAACAAATGATACATGCATACGAACATACATACTTCCAATTACGCATTATTTTTGTAATTCCTAAATGAATACATAAATTGCTATAACTACACCATATATATACAATACACGTTACAATTGCTGCATGATGGCCTCCACGAGTCTCCCTCGATGTTGATGGCTTAGATATAAAGTGTATTGTTGTATATATATATATATATATATATATATATATATATATATATATATATATATATATATATATATATATATATGATCACAATTATCAAAGCTACTATTATTGCATTATTCCAATACTTCAATATATATGGGGAAAAAAGTGGGGGAGGAGATGAAGAGTTACTGACCTATCGGATCCAAACGTCTGAAGTTCCGAGAATGACGCTTCCGTGTCCTCGACCGACATCTGAATAGTCCCTCTGACCGCGGCCTCCTATTCCTAAACCTCTTTCTATTTTCTTACCTAGCTCGACCTCACCTATTTGGGGTATTCCTGGGGATGGATATAAACCATATGTTATGGAACCTACGTAGTCTTCCCTTCCCTTTGTATACGGAATTTTTGTAGATAACCTAGTGTGGTAATTGTTGTTACGGGAATGGCATTGTTTACCTTGAGCTACGGCAATTTCCCGAAAGCTTGTTTAATTTTCGAATCGGGAATCTTTCCTGTAACTTCGTACCACACTATCGTAATTTTAATTAATATATTATTAAACTCCCCTCCCTCTTTATTATTTATTTAAGCCTATGTTGTAATTTGATTGACAAATCGGGAACTTCAGAACTTACTTGAAGTATCAGTTGTCCCGTGGCTTCGAAACCGTTTTTGAAGGCTCGTTAGAACTCCTGCCGAACAAGACTAACTTTCAGTCCCGGTACGTCAGACTAGCTTCAACCCTGGTACCAGTGACAACCTTTAACCCTGTCACCAGAAGGACAATAAAACCTCGGCAAGGATCTACAGCCATCGAAGCCTCAAGCTTATACTCATTTCTAACGATTTGTTAGAGAACTCAAACAGGTAAGTTCTCTAACGTTTTTTTTTTGTTCAATTAATTACGACATAGGTTTTTTTCTCTAACAAGTCGAGAATTCCGATCAGTCTTATAATAATATAGTTTTTTGCTAACTAATCTGAATTCTCGGCTTTAGTTTTTTCATCTCGGAATTTGAGAATTTACTTAAAATTCAAATTTAACTTTAGTAGTCGATTTCGACTTTAGCCAATTTCCCCCTTTGTGTCGTAAGCCGCTATGTAAACATATTTCATTAGGTTACGATAGTGTGTGTGTACGAGGTCCGGTTTCCTGTTCTAATACCGAGTTTGTTCGGTTTTTAAATTTCCTCGTTTGAGGACCTTGTTGTTGTTGCTCTTTGTTTTCTTTCTAAATTTTTTATATATTTTTTGGTACTGGGTGTCCATAGTGTTGCTGCGTACTCAAGTTTTGGTCTTATTAGTGTAGTTAGAATTTTTTTTATTTAACTTTCGGGAAATTTTGCCGGCTTTGGTACCTTGTTTTTCTCGTGAACATTCGGAAATTTCCGAATAGTTCTCTATTCTTGGTGGCCTCTATTGTTGTATTGTCGTGGTTTCTTTGATTTGTTGCCTTTATCCGGTTTAAGCTAGTATTTAAATCAAAATTATTTTACTTAATTTCTATCTTCGTTGTGCTTAGTCCATAAGACGGTTTTTTGGCACGACTATTATGCTCGTGTATTTGTAACGAATTGTTGGGTTGGCGTCGTTATGGCTAGCCGCGATGAGACATTGTCCGCTTCGGAAGTTTTGCAAAGACTCCGAAGACAGAGAGCTCATAAAAAGGGGCTTATCTCTAAGGACTTCAAGGCTCTTCAAGAGAATTCTGATTCTTTATCTATTTCCGTCCTTGACGATGTGTTAATTCCGATTGAGAATTTCCTCTAAAAAATTCAAGATCTGGACGAGGAAATTAACGCCTTGCTCCCCGAAGAAGAAAAGGACAAGGATATGGAGACATCCAGAGCTTACCGCCTGTCCGTTCTTCTTCAATTGTCTGCGTATAAAGATCGGAGACAAGAGTTAAGGGGAGTTTTTTAATCTCTAAAGGGTGAAAAACTAAACAAGTCCACTGATAATTCTGTAAAACTTCCTCTTCCTCCTATTGTTCTTCAACATTTCGAGAATAATTCTAGCAATCCTTTTGCTTATTTAAACTTTAAAAAGGGTTTTCTGAATGCTTTAGCTGGTATCCCCAATCTGACCAATAGTCAGAAGTTAAATTATTGGAAGGGATACCTCAGAGGGGAGGCTTTCCATTTAGTAGAGAACTTAGCAGTGGATGATTCAAGTTTTGACTCTGCTTTCCTTCTTCTTGATGAATTATATTTCAACAAGGAAGAAATTTTTGATAAGGTGTTGATTTCCATTATCAATGCACCGGAGGTCTCGCTCTTGGGAGACCTTGAAAGTTACATTAGGTCTGTAGATTCCAAGCTACAAGACCTTAAGGGAATTGGGGTAGATTTCACTAGGCCAGGAAGCGAGGGCCTCCTCTTAATAAGCAAATTAATTTTAATTAAATTGCCTAAAAATTTTTTTATTGAATTGTCTCGGGTGATTAATTCTAATTACCCCAATTTTAACCAAATCAAGGAAGTTTACCGGTCAGTTTTGGTTAGACTCAAAATGAGATCAGATGATCTTGGTGACAAACCTAAAAGAAGCCTTACTACCAGCTCCCTTGCTCTCAAGGAAATTCCCTTGAGAAAACCAGTTGATTCCAGTGAGGGAGTTGATGGCTCCTTTAAGTTCAATTCTAATCCCATTGAGAAGTCTATTAGTAGATGTAAATTTTGCCCCGCTTCCGACCATGGTAGTTCGAAGTGTACTTCATATAAATCCCTTGAGCACAGGAAAGTTAGAGCATCTCAGTTAGGACTGTGCAATAGATGCCTAAATCATGGACATGTTTCTTTGGAATGCCCTGGGTTAAAGGCTGCTCTGCCTTATAAATGTTTTGTTTGTAACAAACCCAAGCACCATGGAGCCATGTGTCCTATGACTTATAAGACACCACTTTCTGAAGGGAAAGTGTTTAATTTTCATAATTCAACAGATTCCATTGTTCTTTTGGTCTCCCTTCCTATTAGCAGAGGAAAGAGAACTGCCCAATGTCTCTTTTTGTTGGACACTGGAGCACAGTTTTCTATCATTAATAAGGAATTTGTAGAGGACAATGTTGGACCTTGTTTTAAGTCCTCCTATGGACAAGTTAGTGTCTTCCTTTGGTTTACCTCTAATGAATAAAAGAGGTTTTAACTACACTGCTAACTTAAAACTCCCCTCAGGGATGAATTTGTTTAGTTTGTTCTTTGCCATTGAAGGATTCAACTTGTCCTTACAAATTCCTTCCTTATCTTCTATACTACTTAGTATGAATAATCACCAATTTTTTGTTTCGCCAAGTTTTCCAAAAGTGAAGGGAGACCAACTGAACGTTTTAGGGATCCTTGGAAATGATATTCTTCAAAACTTTTCAATAGAAAGTGCCCCCTTGTATGGTAGTCCGTCATGCAAGGTTATCAAACTTGCTAATGGTTACATTCCATACGGGACTGGGGCTCAATATATCCCTCCTAGTGAGAAGCCTTTCTACTTAAAGAGAATGATAAGGGGGATTCCTGAAATGCCCTCTAATGAAATCCAAGATGTTGATAGTTTCAAATGCAAGGAGAGGCCTTTGATGATAAAACCAGACTCTGACCTTGGAGTGGATTCTTATAATAGCTTAGAGGAATATCATGGAGATTCACTTGTTTTCTATAATTCTTCTTTCAAGACCAATGGAGTTTCTCTAAAGAAAACTGAGAAAGGCACTTCCCTTACTCAGTCTTGTAAGGCTGTTAAATATTTTCCTCCCAAAAGGTTAGGCAAAGAAAGGTTTCTTGTCAACTTCTGTTTAGAACCTGTAAGTTCTCAATTTGATCCTTTGCAGGAAGTTTTTATTAATTCTAATGTTGAGTATGGTCTTGACAATTTCTATTCTTTAGAGTCCATCGGTATTAAAGAGGAACAGACCCTGGATATTGATAATTTACACATTGATGAATTTAAACAGTCCATTTCCTTCAAGAATGGACATTACTATGTGAAGATCCCGTGGAAAAGGGATTTGGTGGATCTTGTTCCCTCTAACCTTAAGATATAGCTGTAGCTCAAAGGGTTTATGACAAACTTGAGCAAAAGGGGCTTAGAGAGGATTATGAAGCTGTGTTTGACCAGCAGGAGGCCTTGGGTATTATTGAGCCTGTAACTAAAAGAGTCCCTGGACAAATCTTTATACCCCATAAACATGTGTTGAAGGATGATGATCTTTCCACTTCTAGAATAAGGCCAGTTTTCAATTGTTCTCTCGAAGTAGGAAAGGATCCTTCCTTAAATGAAGCTGCATTCCCGGGAGTTGATTTGATGAACAACCTTCTCTCTCTCTTGTTGTATTTCAGGACCAATAATCATGTAATTTTGGCTGATGTTATGAAAGCCTTCTTGCAGATCTGTTTGAAGGATGAGGCTGATCGTAACAGGTTCTGTTTTTTTAGGAGGATTAACGACCAGTATATACCCTTCAGGTATAATACTATCATTTTTGGCTTCATTTGCTCTCCTTTCATTCTAAATTTCATTATCCAACACCATCTTTCTTTGCAGCCTGACTCTCTAACTGCCTCCTTAATAAAGGATAAATTATATGTTGACAATTTGGTCTACACTACTAACGAGCTTTGTTCCCTCCCTGCAATGGTCGAGAAGATTAATGAGATCATGCTCAATGGAGGTTTACCTCTCAGGGAGTGGACATGCAATTCGACTTCTGTTCTTTCTGTTCTTGATCAAGAGGTAGTTTGCAATAAAGAGGAGGTTAAAGTCTTGGATTATATTTATAATAAGGATCATGATACTTTGAGAATCAAGAAGGTTTCCCTTGACCAAAATGCCTCGACCAAAAGACAAGTTTTGTCTTCCTTGTCTTCTGTATTTGATCCTTTAGGGTTTTTCTCTCCTGTGCTCTTGCATGGAAAAATCCTCATTAGAGAGATGTGCCAAAAGATGGTGGATTGGGATGGGAAATTGGATAGAGAGTTACTTGTTAGATGGAACAAGTTATGTGAAAATTTTAAGGAGGTTAATAACCTATCCTTTAAAAGGAAAACCTTTTGTACAGAATTTCCCATTAAATTGTTTGTATTTGCTGATGCTTCCAAGGAAGCCTATGGATGTGCCATATATGTAGGGCAAGAAGGAAGAGAATTACAGGAGTCTAATACCTCTCTTCTATTTGCTAAGGTTAAGATGGCTCCTATCAAACAGAGAACTTTACCGTCTTTGGAGCTTATGGCAACTTTTCTATCTTTGAAATGCCTCGACACTATTTTTGAGGAAGGACTGGTGTCTGCCCCACTGGTTGAATCAGTGGTTCTTTTTGTTGATAGTCAAGTTGCCCTTTCTTGGATCCTGACCAACAAGGCTCCTAAGAAAAATTTATTTGTCAATAATAGATTGAAGGAAATTTCCAATCTTTTGGAAATTTTCAAGGCCAAGTTCACACCCATTTCATTTACTTATGTTCCTTCTGAACATAATATGGCTGATTTCCTAACTAAACCTTGTAGTGCTAAGGTGTTCAAGGAAAAATTTAATGGGTGGGTTCATGGACCTGAATGGTTGTTGTGGCCTTCTGATACTTGGCCAAAGGGTCACTTGGGATGTATTCCCTCCTGTTTCAAGGGAGACATTGTCAATGCTCCTGTTGTACAAGTTGACACTCCTCCTCTAATAGATGTCTCCAAGTTTTCTTCCTATAGTAAACTTCTTCATCACACTTCTTTGATTTTTAAGGCTGTCTTTCTGTTCAAGAAGTCTAATGCTGACCCTGTTAAGGCAGCATCTAATTATTTGATGAGTATTATGCAAAAGGATTCCTTTCCTGCTGAATTGGTTTATTTGCAGAATTCCAACACTAATAACGTACCTACTTTGGTAAGTCAAATTAACTTGTTCTTGGACAAGAATGGTTTGATTAGGTCCAAGGGCAGAATTGACAAGAACATTAACCTCAAATATGTGGTTGTCAATCCCCTTCTCTTGTCCAAATCTCATCATTTAACTAAGATCCTAATTTTCTTTGCTCATTGTCAAATTATGCACATGGGACTACAAGCCACACTTAATTTCCTTCGTATGCACGGATTCTGGATACTTAAGGCCAGACAAGCTGTTTTAAGTATTTTGAAGGATTGTATAGTTTGTAGGAAATACAATTCCCGTGCAGTTAATTATCCTTCTCCTTCCTCTTTACCTGCCTCTAGGGTGAATCTAAGTGTGCCCTTTGCCCATACTGGTGTAGACTACACTGGACATTTATGGGGTAGAGACAGGAATGGAGAGAAGGTTAAAATATACATTCTTATCTTTACATGTTTCAATACTAGAGCAGTTCATTTAGAAGTTGTGAATACTATGTCCACTCCTGAGTTTATTTTGGCTTTTGTTAGGTTTGCTAACAGGTATGGAATTCCTTCTGCTGTTTATTCTGACAACGCTAAATCTTTTGTTCAAGCAGGAAATGATATTAAACAACTTTTATCTTCTTCTGAATTTGAAGAGAAATTTAAAACTTCCCCTGTTAAGCATAGAACTATTCCTGTTTATGCTGCTTGGTATGGTGCCACTTGGGAAAGGTTAATACAGACAGTGAAACAATGTTTGTAAAAGGTATTGGGTAGGTCTGTTCTTTCCCTGGCAGAGATTACCACTCTTTTGTCTGATGTTCAAAAAATTTTGAACAATAGACCACTAACTTATCGTTCTTGTGAAAATGAGGTAGATGTTATTACCCCAAATCATTTTCTTATTGGAAGGACCATTCCTTCCTTGATGTTTGGAGACTTGGAACAAGTCCCTGAATGGGAATCAGGAGAAGACTCCCCTTCCCTTCTCAACTTGGTTATGGACTAGAGGGATTATTTTTATGAAGAGTTCAAGAAACGATTGTTGACAGAGTACTTGGTCAGCTTAAGGGAAAGGGATAGAGCTGCATATCACAGTTCTAGAAGCTGGGAAAAGGGAGATATTGCCTTTTTGAAACTCCCCTTCAAGACCAGACCCTTCTGGCCCTTAGTTCGTATTGTGGAAACCTTTCCTGACCAAGACAAGGTGATACGTTCAGTCTCTGTCGTTAAGCCTGATGGAAACTCTATTAAAGTGAACATCAAACTTTTAATCCCTCTAGAGCTCCATGCTGAGTTGAGTTCCAGTCTTGAGGATGAATGCCCTGGGGATCCTAATGTTCAGGCAAGAGAGTCTGAACCCTTTGAAGAGGTCTCAGACGCAGAGGAGGTTAACTCTTTACAAGATGATTGTGTCTCTCTGGAACCAACCTCTGTGAGGCCGACTTGTGGGACTGCACTGGCCTCTAGAGACCTAGTAAGGCCTCTAGCAAGAAAAAACTTGTTATAAATTTTGTTCGAAAGTGTTGTATTCTTTAAACACTTTCTTTTTGTTGTTGGGGAGGCTGTGGTAATTGTTGTTACGGGAATGGCATTGTTTACCTTGAGCTACGGCAATTTCCCGAAAGCTTGTTTAATTTTCGAATTGGGAATCTTTCCTGTAACTTCATACCACACTATCGTAATTTTAATTAATATATTATTAAACTCCCCTCCCTCTTTATTATTTATTTAAGCCTATGTTGTAATTTGATTGACAAATCGGGAACTTCAGAACTTACTTGAAGTATCAGTTGTCCCGTGGCTTCGAAACCATTTTTCAAGGCTCGTTAGAACTCCTGCCGAACAAGACTAACTTTCAGTCCCGGTGCGTCAGACTAGCTTCAACCCTGGTACCAGTGACAACCTTTAACCCTGTCACCAGAAGGACAATAAAACCTCGGCAAGGATCTACAGCCATCGAAGCCTCAAGCTTATACTCATTTCTAACGATTTGTTAGAGAACGCAAAGGATTTACAAAGGGATTTACAAAGGCGGAGCATGCCGACAGGAGACCTTTTGATCCATATCTAGGTCGGATGCGAAAAAAATAAATCATATTAATAATAAAATGATAAATAAAAACTATGATAATGTAAATAACAAATAAAATACATAAATAAATGCATGGGTATAGTCAAAATAATAAACAAACAGGTAAATAGTAAATAATAATAAATTGACATATAACTAATAATAAATGAAAATCAGACAGACAAATGATAACAAAACAAAAACAAATAATATAAGATAAATTATAATCATTACAGCATCTTACTTAGGTATTTATCTAAATGATTCTTAAAGCTTCGAACTGAACTACATTGCACTACCTGTGCAGGAAGTTTATTCCATTCATTAACTACACGGTTGGCAAAGTTGTTTCTACCTACTTCCAAATTGAATCTATTTCCGGATAGTTTGAGACCATTGATTCTTGTCTGATTCTCATTCAATGTAAAAATTTGGTCACTTTTGATGTTGTCAATTCCCTTTAGAATTTTAAAGACCTGTATCAAGTCACCTCTGAGTCTACGCTTTTTTAGGGAAAACAGATTCGTATGTTTTAGCCGATTTTCGTATGATTTATTTTTGACATTTGGAATCAGTTTTGTGGCTCGCCGTTGTACTTTTTCCAGTCTGTCAATGTCTTTAATGAGATTCGATGAAACAGCATATTCCAAATGTGGACGAACTAACGATTTATATAGCTTGTTAATGAGTGATGGACTTTTGAAATCAAAAGATCGCGCAATCAGTCCTAGAATCTTATTTGCTTTCTCAGAGGCTGAAATACACTGCTTGGATGATTTGAGGTCGTTACTGATAATTATGCCGAGATCTTTTTCACTATCCACTTTTGTTAACTAATTTCCAAATAACTTGTAATCGTACTTACTGTTATTTTTACCTATGTGCATTACCTTGCATTTACTTGTGTTAAATTTCATTAGCCACTTTTCAGACCATTGCTGTAATTGATCTAAATCTTCTTGAATATCTAATTGGTTTGAGTGATCATTTGCCACTCCGCACAGTTTTGTATCATCAGCAAATTTGGAAACAGTAGATTTTAGTCCATGGTCTATATCATTTATATATACTATGAATAGAAGTGGCCCAAGAACGGAACCCTGAGGAACTCCACTTGCAACACTTTTCCATCCAGAAGTTTTTCCATTTAAAACAACTCTCTGTTTTCGACCATTCAACCAATTACTAGTCCAACCTAATAGACTACCACTTATTCCATGCAAAGCTAATTTAGTAAGTAGTCTTTCGTGTGGGACGGTATCAAAAGCTTTTGCAAAGTCTAGACTCTAGATATACTAAATCTATATTGTTTCTTTTGTCATAATTCGAGATAACTGTGTTGTAGAATTCGAGTAAGTTAGTCACGCAAGAACGTTTCCGTCTGAAACCATGCTGGCTATCATTTATCAAACGGTTACTTTCTAAATGATGTTCGATAGCATCTCTGATGATAGTTTCCATTATTTTTCCAACGATTGAAGTCAAACTTATAGGCCTATAGTTATTTGGTTTCTTTTTGTCACTTTTTTTGAATATGGGAGTAACGTTAGCTAGCTTCCATTCTCTTGGGACATCTCCGGATATGATGGATTTCTTGAAAATAATTTCTAATGGAACAACAATCTCATTTTTCATTTCCTTTAAGATTCTTGGATGCCAACCGTCAGGCCCTGGTGTTTTATTAACTTTGAGTTTGTCTATACACCTTTTAATTTTTTCCAACGTTCTGTTTTGTTCAATTAATTACGACACTAGGGCGTGTAACCGTCTTCTCTGGTTTGGACAATTCTGCTAACCACGCTGGTGGGTACGTTTTGGCGCAAAGAGGAGTGAGGGATTCTACTTGTTGCCATCCGTGAACTACGTGTTTGTCACGTGGGCTCGGAGAAGGAAAAGGGGGTGGGGTTTACCTTACGAGTTACTGTTATTTAGATTTAACTCAATCAACTTATCCCCAGATATCTTACAGATATATGGTATAAGAGGAAAGCCAATAAGAGCAGTCAAGAGTTTTTATGAGAATAGTAGAGCTTGTGTTAGGATTAGAAATGGAGAGAGTGAATGGTTTGAGGTAAAGGTGGGACTTCGTCAGGGATGTGTTATATCGCCCTGGCTGCTCAATCTTTACATGGATGGGGTGGTGCGAGAGGTGAATGCAAGGGTAGTGGGTCAGGGCTTGGAGATGATTAAAGAAAATGGAGAAAAGTGGGAGGTGAGCCAGTTGTTGTTTGCTGACGACACTGCGCTTGAAGCAGGATCAGAGGAGGGATTGAGGAAGTTAGTGACAGAGTTTGAGAAGGTGTGTGAAAGAAGGAAACTGAAGATAAATGTGGGCAAAAGTAAGGTGATGAGATGTACAAGGGGAGAGAGTGACAGCAGGCTGGAAGTGAGCATTATGGGTGAAATACTGGAGGAAGTGGATAGTTTTAGATACTAGGGTGCAAATGTGGCAGGAAAGGGAGGAGTGGGGGTGGAGGTAGAATGTAGATTGAGAGAAGCGAGTAAATGCCTTGGGGGATTGATAAGTGTAATGAGAAATAAACATCTGGGAATGGATACTAAGAGGAGGTTATATGAAGGAATGATTGTGCCAACAGCATTGTACGGGGATAGCAACATGAAACATGAGAGAGGAAGAGAGAAGGAGTTTGAATGTCTTTGGGATGAAATGTCTGATAAGTATGATAGAGGTTACTAGGCTGGATAGAGTGAGAAATGAGGAGGTGAGGAGGAGGACAGGGGTGGAAAGGGAGCTGGGAGATAGGGTTGATGAAAGAGTATTAGGATGGTTTGGACACATGGAAAGAATGAGTGAAGAAAGGTTAGTAAAAGAAGTGTGGAAGGCAAAGGTGGAAGGAGTGAAAATGCGGGGGCTTCCTAGGATGAAATGGATGAATGGGGTGAAAAGGGCATTACAAAAAAGAGGAATGTCTGTGGAGGAAGGACGGGAGAGGACAGAAGATAGGGGTGAATGGAGAGGGGTTGTGTACAGATGATGCTATGATGCATGAGGGGGAGTGTGTGGGGGATGGGGGGTGAGGAAATATGTATGAGAAAAAATTGACGCAGCCCAAAGGGATTTCTCCCCGTCCTCTCCTTTTCTGCATGGGGGGATGGAGAGGGGGGTCGCCGAATTTATGAAGCGGCCTTGCTGTGGATGTGCTGTGTCTTGCGACACTGCTTCTGACCCAGGGCAGTGGACAGGATGCAGGGATGACCCGTCATCCAGGAGGTGCCAAGATAAGAGGGAGGGAGGAAGGTGGAGGGGAGTGGAATATATAGGAAACGGAATGGGTGGGAGTGATTTCTATGCCTTTTTCTTTTTGGCTACCCCCGTGTAGGGGGAAAAAGCATTTGGTATATGTATATATATATATGTATATATATATATATATATATATATATATACATATGTTTACCTAGTTGTATTTTACGGGAAGGGGAGCTATGCTCGTGGGGTCCCGTCTTCATATCTCATTTTATCTAAACTATTTTTAAATTCATGTATTGTTTTTGCACACACTACTTTCTCATCTAACTTGTTCCAACTGTCTATTATTCTGTGAGGAAAGCTGTTTTTTCACATCTCTTCTATAGCTGTCTTTCTTGATTTTCTTTCCGTGCCCTCTTGTATTTCTATCATCCCATTTTATCAGATTCTCTCTATCAATAATTTCTATGCCTTTCATGATTCTGTAAATAGCTATCAAATCTCCTCTCTCTCTTCTTTGCTCTAGTGTCTGTAGTTCAAGTTTTTCTAGTCTCTCTTCATATGATAGTTTTGAGAGTGTTGGTGCCAGTTTTGTAATTGCTCTTTGTATTCTTTCAAGTTTTTTTTTATACATGGTGACCACATCGTTGCAGCATATTCCAATCTTGGTCTTATCAGAGTGATTAGAATTTTCTTCACCATTTCTTCATCCAGTTATGTGAATGCCACTTTGATTGTTCTTATTAAATTATAAGTTTCTCCAAAAATCTTATTTATATGTTTCTCAGGTGACATATTATTCATAACAATGACTCCCAGGTCCTTCTCATTTTCTACTTTTTTTATTCCTTCTTCTCCCAATTTATATGATCCTGTTATTCTGTTTTTGCTTTTTCCAAATTCCATTATACTACACTTTTTAGTGTTGAACTCCATCTCCCACTTCCTACAAAGGATTACAAAGGCGGAGCATGCCGACAGGAGACCTTTTGATCCATATCTAGGTCGGATGCAAAAAAAAAAATCATATTAATAATAAAATAATAAATAAAAGCTATAATAATGTAAATAACAAATAAAATACATAAATAAATGCATAGGTATAGTTAAATAATAAACAAACAGGTAGATAGTAAATAATAATAAATTGACATATAACTAATAATAAATGAAAATCAGACAGACAAATGATAACAAAACAAAAACAAATAATATAAGATAAATTATAATCATTACAGCATCTTACTTAGGTATTTATCCAAATGATTCTTAAAGCTTCGAACTGAACTACATTGCACTACCTGTGCAGGAAGTTTATTCCATTCATTAACTACATAGTTGGCAAAGTTGTTTCTACCTACTTCCAAATTGAATCTATTTCCGGACAGTTTGAGACCATTGTTTCTTGTCTGATTCTCATTCAATGTGAAAATTTGGTCACTTTTGATGTTGTCAATTCCCTTTAAAATCTTAAAGACCAGTATCAAGTCACCTCTGAGTCTACGCTTTTTTAGTGAAAACAGATTCATGTGTTTTAGTCGATTTTCGTATGATTTATTTTTGATATTTGGAATCAGTTTTGTGGCTCGCCGTTGTACTTTTTCCATTCCCATACTTTATTTAGATCACTCTGTAGTGACTCACAATCTTCTTCCGTGTTCACTTTTTTTAATAGTTTTGCATCATCTGCAAAGAAGCTCATATAACTTTCAATTTCTTCATCCATATCATTAATATATATAGCAAACATTATTGGGGCCAGAACTGTTCCTTGTGGAACACCGCTTATTACGTCATCCCATCTTGAGTGCTTGTCTCTTATCACTACTCTCATTTTTCTTTCTTGCAAAAAGTCTTCCATCCATTTAAGCAGTTTGCCCTGTATTCCTCCTTCAGTTTCTAATTTCTTAAGCAACTTCTTATGTGGTACTTTGTCAAAGGCTTTTTTTAGGTCAAGAAATGCACAATCAGCCCATCCATCTCTTTTTCCTGTATTATACAAAGGATTACAAAGGCGGAGCATGCCGACAGGAGACCTTTTGATCCATATCTAGGTCGGATGCAAAAAAAGAAATCATATTAATAATAAAACAATAAATAAAAACTATAATAATGTAAATAACAAATAAAATACATAAATAAATGCATAGGTATAGTTAAATAATAAACAAACAGGTAGATAGTAAATAATAATAAATTGACATATAACTAATAATAAATGAAAATCAGACAGACAAATGATAACAAAACAAAAGCAAATAATATAAGATAAATTATAATCATTACAGCATCTTACTTAGGTATTTATCTAACTGATTCTTAAAGCTTCGAACTGAACTACATTGCACTACCTGTGCAGGAAGTTTATTCCATTCATTTACTACACGGTTGGCAAAGTTGTTTCTACCTACTTCCAAATTGAATCTATTTCCGGATAGTTTGAGACCATTGTTTCTTGTCTGATTCTCATTCAATGTGAAAATTTGGTCACTTTTGATGTTGTCAATTCCCTTTAAAATCTTAAAGACCTGTATCAAGTCACCTCTGAGTCTACGCTTTTTTAGGGAAAACAGATTCATGTGTTTTAGTCGATTTTCGTATGATTTATTTTTGATATTTGGAATCAGTTTTGTGGCTCGCCGTTGTACTTTTTCCAGTCTGTCAATGTCTTTAATGAGATTCGGTGACCATACAGAAACAGCATATTCCAAATGTGGACGAACTAAAGATTTATATAGCTTGTTAATGAGTGATGGACTTTTGAAATCAAAAGATCGCGCAATCAGTCCTAGAATCTTATTTGCTTTCTCAGAGGCTGAAATACACTGCTTGGATGATTTGAGGTCGTTACTGATAATTACGCCGAGATCTTTTTCACTATCCACTTTTGTTAACGAATTACCAAATAACTTGTAATCGTACTTACTGTTATTTTTACCTATGTGCATTACCTTGCACATTGTGTTAAATTTCATTAGCCACTTTTCAGACCATTGCTGTAATTTATCTAAATCTTCTTGAATATCTAATTGGTTTGAGTGATCATTTGCCACTCTGCACAGTTTTGTATCATCAGCAAATTTGGAAACAGTAGATTTTAGTCCATGGTCTATATCATTTATATATACTATGAATAGAAGTGGCCCAAGAACGGAACCCTGAGGAACTCCACTTGCAACACTTTTCCATCCAGAAGTTTTTCCATTTAAAACAACTCTCTGTTTTCGACCATTCAACCAATTACTAGTCCAACCTAATAGACTACCACTTATTCCATGCAAAGCTAATTTAGTGAGTAGTCTTTCGTGTGGGACGGTATCAAAAGCTTTTGCAAAGTCTATTAGCCTTGAATAGAAACATATTAAATTAGTGACGCATGATCGTCCTTGTCTGAATCCAAATTGTCTTGGATTTAGCACGCTGTTTTTTTCTAAATATTTTACCCATCTACTTTTGATAATTCTTTCACAAAATTTTGCTATTGTACTTGTTAGAGAGACTGGTCTATAGTTGGTAGGGTCTTCTTTATTACCTCCTTTATATATAGGTACTATATTTGCTTTTTTCCAACCTTCTGGAACTTTTCCTTCTTTCAAGGAACTATTTATTATGCTATGTATTTTGTCTGCCAGTTCATTTCTGCATTCTTTCAAAATCCAGTTTGCTATTTCATCTGGTCCATGCGATTTTCTAACATCCAGATTACTCAAGTGTTTCATTATTTCATTCTTTGTTACTTCTATTTCTTTCATAGGGGGGACTTTCTCTTTCCATTCGATCTCTTCCGGTTGTATATTCTCCCTTGTAAACACTGATTTAAAATGCTTGTTCATAATTTCCGCCATTACTATTTCCTCTGTGTATTCAACTCCTCCTTGTCTTAATTTCTCCAAGTCTTGTTTTTTTCTCAGTTTGTTGTTTACAAATCTGTAGAATAGTTTTGGTTGATCTTTACATTTTTCTATGACATCTTTTTCATATTTCCTCTTCTCCTCTCTGCACGCTTGTACATATTCATTTCTATAACAAGTATATATTTTCCATTTTTCAGGTCTTTTGTATTTTTCTTCCATTTGGTCCAAGCTTTGTCTCTTTTGTCTTTTAACAATGTACAGCTTTTGTTGTACGAGCACTTTACATATTCTTTTTCTTGTTTTTTGTCTTGGGACATACTTTTCCACTCCTTTTTTATAAATTTTGGTCAAAATATTCTATTTCTCTTCTACTGTTGTATCTTCTTTGTGTATTCTTTCCCAGTTTTCATTTTGAAAGAATTCTCTTATTTTATTAAAAAAAAAAAAAATCATACATCAATCTTCCTTTTCTATATTGTTCATTTCTTTTCGTGTATTTTTTCTCATTTAGTTCTAGTTCAATCAATATGTGGTCACTTTTACTTATTAGTGCCTGGTATTCTATCTTTTCCACTATTTCAGGTTCTGATGTGATTATTAGGTCTAGTCTCGATGGTTCTTCTTCATTTCTATACCTAGTGTTCTCTTGGATCCATTGTGTCATTGTGTGGTCAATAATCATCTCAAGTAGAACATTTCCCCATGAGTCTTCTCCACCCTTTTCGGTCATCTCTTCCCAGCAGATTTCTTTGCAATTAAAGTCGCCCATCATAACTATTCTTCCTCCATCTTCCATTATCTTGTTTAGTGTTATACTTGTGTCTTCTAACATACTTTTATGTTCACTCTCTTCCCACAAGGCTGTTTTGGGGGCACGTACTTTATTACAAAATTTCTGCTCTTCTTATCTCTGTCTTCTACTTCTATCATAATCATCTCTACTCTGTTCTTTCCATATGTGACACTCTTCACGTTTATATCCTTCTTAGTCAGGAACATAACTCCACCCCCTTGTTTTATCTCTCTGTTTCTAATCCAATAATTATATGCATTGTGTCCTATGCTGTTGGGTGGTAGTGGACCTTTTAATTTTGTCTCAACAATTCCCAATATGTCCGGATCTTTTTCCTTCAGATACTCGTTCATTCAGTCCTGTTATTAATCTATCTATATTTGTGTAGGATACTCTTAACTTTCTGTTATTTCCATTGTATTCTCTGTTTCTTTTTTGTTTCTCTCTGTTATGGTCCATTTCTTCAATTTCATATTCACTACTCTCCAGTAGAATTCTTGTTTTTCTGACTCCGTTCTGGTCTCGTTTTTTTTCTTTAGCTTCTTTCCTTTTCATTTTTTCTTCCTCTCTTTCCTCTTTATTCATTTCCCTTTTTATCCATACCTTTTTATATTGTTCACTTGCTACTAGCTTCCCTGTTTTTGCTAAGATATTCTCTGCTGTTGTTTGTGATCTGAATTTAATCTTAATTGGTCTGGTCTTATCTGTACTATACTTTCCGAGTCTAAACTTCTCTTCAATTTGTTTCATTATTTCAGGTTCATCTTCCTGAACTAATTCTAGAAATCTGCTTACTTTTTCATTTTCCTCATTGATTCTTGTGGTTCTATCTGGGTTATGTTTCTCTTCCATTCCTAATATAATTATACATTTCTTTTTATCTGCTAAGTCTCTTACAATATTCTCCTTCTGCCTCATCACTTTGATAACTGAGTTTTCTGTTTGCTCTTTCATTTGCTGTTTAATTATATCAGTAAATGCAACTTTACTATTTTCCTGTATCTTCCACCCCTGTGCCTCTTTTGCTATTGCCTCTTTATTGTCTTTATTGTTCCTTTTTAATTCTTCATTCTCCTCTTTTACTTCTCTTAACTGTCTTTTTAGTTCTTCTGTTTCATCAGTTAAGTTTTTGTTCGCCTTCTCTAGTTCTTCCAATCTTTCAACCCTTTCCGCAATTTTTGACATTCTACCGAACCTAATCTCCCAATGTTCGGTCATTTGTTCAAGTTTTTCTTCCAGTTTTGAAAGTCGGGGGAGGTTGGTATCCGCCCCCCCCCCCCCGCTCATTAAATCCATGGAAATTATTATTCTCACCCTCTATTATGCTGCTCTTATCTATGTTTCTAATCTTTACATTTTTGTTAGTCCCTTCATCATCACTAAATTGCTCTGGCCCGCGCTTGTTTACATGGCATCTGCCTGCCTGGACCAAGTCCTCTCCTTCCTCATTTCCTTCCATTTCCCTCAGTAATCCCTCTCCTTCTCCCTTTTCCTCACTTTTCCACTACACCACGAGTAATCCCCTTCCCTGTAAATACAATAGGTACTTCCTTTGCGTTGAGATCCACGAATATTTCACTTTTTCCTCAGGACGTCAATCCTCGCCGTCCGTCCGACGTAAGTGTATTTACCTAGTTGTATTTTACGGGAAGGGGAGCTATGCTCGTGGGGTACCGTCTTCATATCTCATTTTATCTAAACTATTTTTAAATTCATGTATTGTTTTTGCACACACCACTTTCTCATCTAACTTGTTCCAACTGTCTATTACTCTGTGAGGAAAGCTGTTCTTTTTCAAGTCTCTTCTATAGCTGTCTTTTTTTATTTTCTTTCCGTGTCCTCTTGTATTTCTGTCATCCCATTTTATCAGATTCTCTCTGTCAGTAATTTCTATGCCTTTCATGATTCTGTAAATAGCTATCAAATCTCCTCTCTCTCTCTTCTTTGCTCTAGTGTCTGTAGTTCAAGTTTTTCTAGTCTCTCTTCATATGATAGTTTTGAGAGTGTTGGTGCCAGTTTTGTAATTGCTCTTTGTATTCTTTCAAGTTTTCTTATACATTTTTTTGTACTTGGTGACCATATCGTTGCTGCATATTCCAATCTTGGTCTTATCAGGGTGATTAGGATTTTCTTCACCATTTCTTCATCCAGGTATGTAAATGCAACTTTGATTGTTCTTATTAAATTATAAGTTTCTCCAAAAATCTTATTTATATGTTTCTCAGGTGACATATTATTCATAACAATGACTCCCAGGTCCTTCTCATTTTCTACTTTTTTTGTTCCTTCTTCTCCCAATTCATATGCTCCTGTTATTCTGTTTTTGCTTTTTCCAAATTCCATTATACTACACTTTTTTGTATTGAACTCCATCTCCCACTTCCTACTCCATTCCTGTACTTTATTTAGATCTCTCTGTAGTGATTCACAATCTTCTTCAGTTTTCACTCTTTTCAGTAGTTTTGCATCATCTGCAAAGAAGCTCATATAGCTTTCAATTCCTTCATCCATATCATTAATATATATATAGCAAACATTATTGGGGCCAGAACTGTTCCCTGCGGAACACCGCTTATTACTTCATCCCATTTTGAGTGGTGGTTTCTTATCACTACTCTCATTTTTCTTTCTTGCAAAAAGTCTTCCATCCAATTTAGTAGTTTTCCCTGTATTCCTCCTTAAGTTTCTAATTTCGTAAGCAACTTCTTATGTGGAACTTTGTCAAAAGCTTTCTTTAGGTCTAGAAATGCACAGTCCGCCCATCCATCTCTTTCTTGTATTATATCTATTAGCCTTGAATAGAAACATATTAAATTGGTGACACATGATCGTCCTTGTCTGAATCCAAATTGCCTTGGATTTAACACTTTTTTTTTTTTTCTAAATATTTTACCCATCTACTTTTGATAATTCTTTCACAAATTTTTGCTATTGTACTTGTTAGAGAGACTGGTCTATAGTTTGTAGGTTCTTCTTTATTTCCTCCTTTATATATAGGTACTATATTTGCTTTTTTCCAATATTCTGGAACTTTTCCTTCTTTCAAGAACTATTTAGTATGCTATGTATTTTGTCTGCCAGTTCATTCCTGCATTCTTTCAGTATCCAGTTTGCTATATCATCTGGTCCATGCGATTTTCTGACATCAAGATTACTCAAGTGTGTCAATATTTTATTCTTTGTTACTTCTATTTCTTCCATAGGGGGGACTTTCTCTTTCCATTCAATCTCTTCAGGTTGTATGTTCTCCCTTGTAAACACTGATTTAAAATGTTTGTTCATAATTTCCGCCATTTCTATTTCCTCAGTGTATTCAACTCCCTCCTGTCTTAATTTCTCTAAGTCTTGTTTTTCAGTTTATTGTTTACAAATCTGTAGAATAGTTTTGGTTGATCTTTACACTTTTCTATGACATCTTTTTCATATTTTCTCTTTTCCTCTCTGCACGTTTGTACATATTCATTTCTATAACTGGTATATATTTTCCATTTTTCAGGTCTTCTGTCTTTTTTCCATCTGGTCCAGGCTTTGTCTCTTTTGTCTTTTAACTCCCTACAACTTTTGTTGTACCAGCATTTTACATATTCTTTTTCTTGTTTTTGTCTTGGGACATACTTTTCCACTCCTTTTTTGTACATTTTTGTCAAAATATTCCATTTCTCTTCTACTGTTGTTTCTTCTTTGTATATTTCTTCCCAGTTTTCTTGTTGAAAGAATTCTCTTATTTTATCAAAGTTTGTTTTTTCATACATCATTCTTCCTTTTCTATATTGCTCATTTCTTTTCATATATTTTTCTTCATTAAGTTCCAGTTCAATCAATATGTGGTCAATTTTACTTATTGGTGTATTATATTCAATTTTGTCCACTATTCTAGGTTCGGATGTAATTACTAGGTCTAGTCTCGATGGCTCTTCTTCATTTCTATACCTGGTGTTCTCCTGTATCCATTGTGTCATTGTATGGTCAGTAATCATCTCAAGTAGAGCGTTTCCCCATGAGCCGTCTCCACCCTTTACTGTCATTTCTTCCCAGCAGATTTCTTTGCAGTTAAAGTCGCACATTATAACTATTCTTCCTCCATCTTCCATTATTTTATTTAATGTTATCTTTGTGTCCTCTAACATACTTTCATGTTCACTCTCCTCCCATGAGGCTGTTTTCGGAGGCACATAATTTATCACAAATTTTCTGCTCTTCTTATCTCTGTCTTCCACTTCTATCATAATCATCTCTACTGTATTCTTTCCATATATGACACCCTTCACGTTTATATCCTTCTTAGTCAGGAACATAACTCCACCCCCTTCCTTTTTCTCTCTGTTTCTAATCCAATAATTATATGCATCATGTCCTACACTGTTGGGTGGTAGTGGGCCTTTTAATTTTGTTTCTACAATTCCCATTATGTCCGGTTCTTTTTCTTTCAAATAATCATTCAGCTCATTCAATCCTGTTATTAATCCATCTATATTTGTGTAAGACACTCTTAGTTTTCTGTCACTTCCATTGTGTTCTCTGTTTCCCTTTTGTTTTTCTCTTGTATGTCGAACTGCCTTAGTTTCATATTCACTACTCTCCAATAGAATCTCTCTTTATCTGACTCCGTTCTGCTCTCGTTTTTTTTCTTAGCTTCAAGTCTTTTCTGCTTTTCTTCCTCTCTTTCCTCTTTATTCATTTCCCTTTTTATCCATACCTTTTTATATTGTTCACTTGTTGCTAGTTTCCCTGTTTTGGATAATATATTCTCTGCCGTCGTTTGTGACCTGAATTTAATCTTAATTGGTCTGGTCTTATCTGTACTATACTTTCCGAGCCTGAATTTTTCCTCAATTTCCTTCATAATTTCTGGTTCATCTTCCTGAACTAATTTTAGTAAACTGCTTACTTTTTCATTTTCCTCATTGGTTCTTGAGGTTCTATCTGGGTTATGTTTCTCTTCCATTCCTAATATAATTATACATATCTTTTTGTCAGCTAAGTCTCTTACTACCGTATTTTTCGGTGTATGACCCGCGGCTTTTTGCCTCAGAAAGGGGCCAAAATTCGGGGGTGCGGGTGACATAATGGTGCGGATCATCTGTGGATTCTGGTTAGACATTGCCCTCTTACGCAGTCAAAAAAAATTGAACGATTAATTTAGTTTAGTTGGGTGCCCTCTCGGATCGGGGATTTGCGGGAGGACCGACAGGGTTCGTCGGATGAGAGTTGATCAATGTCATAATACAGCGCGCACGATCGAGACAAACGACAAAGAGAAGGTAGGATTTGTCAGTATCTTACCCGCTTTACATGCTCTTGTTATTAATAAAGGCATTATCACAAATAAAACAGGCCTAACTAAACAGCATGAACATACAATACAACACTGACTGGTACCAACACCAACATCGTGTGTCGCGATCAAACAAAAATAAGCGGGCAGCCATTTTCGCAGTTACAAATTACAAACTGTACCTGATTCCTTAATGCTAAATATGTGCATTACATGTGCATAATGGGTCGTTCAAGCATGGAAAAAAATTAAAGAATCGACTATTCAGAACGGTTTCCGTAAATCAGAAATGTGCCATCCTGCAATGTTCGATGCATACTACGACTCGGAAAAGGAATCGGACGAATCCGAAATCGAAATGGAAACGGATGAGGTCACTGCATCAGAATTGGCCGATTTATACCACAACCTCTTCCATGACGAAACAGAGGATGAGGAATTCGATGGCTTCGTGAGCGATGATACGCCTTCATAAACATTATTGACTCTGTCGTCTGTGATTACTGACTGCTTTTTTTCTAATAACGATGTGCTCCATTGACTCTGTTCATAACAGTTCAGTAATGTGCTCTATTATTGTTCTATTCTATTGAAAACTAACCATTGGAAATTGTTTGGTTTAATAATTAATTACCAGTCTTTGTATGGCATTTATAAACCAATTGATTGATTAATTACCGGTAAACAACCAAACAGGGTTTTATGGCATTATTTACACAAATAGATTAAGGTTCTTTGTAATATATATATAAGTGCAATAAAATATATTGAAATGTAATTTGTTGGTTATTCTTCATCTTCATCACAATCAGAAATAAATAGGACTGGAGGAATGCTGGTATCATGATCATGAATCGCAATGCCGCGTCTTCGACCCATCCCAAAGGCATCGTAAGATCAGTTGCACACTTTCGAGATCACCCCTTATTCATTGAAGCTACCACTACATCTAGTGGCAGCTTCAGAAACCAAATTGTGAGGTTGTGTACGTACGTGTCGGCCTTTGATGTGTGATGAATCCTGAAAAGCAAGATATCACCAAGAAACCTGCCAATATCGGAAAACATATATCTTTTTTTTTATAAATCACATAAGCATTGATGAAACAGAAAATTTAGAAAAAGCCTCAGCTTTGAAATTACTTTGATCACCACGTCAACGGCCGGCCGTAACAACAACCGCCGTGAGCTGTGCCTGCGGCCACCCATGCATGGGTAGTATACATCGTCGGATCTACAGTGCCGTGCATGCCATATGACTGCGAGTCATACAGCGGTGCGGGTCTTGTGTGGATTTTCACTAAGGTGTAAGAAGGTGCGGGTCATATAACAGTGCGGGCTATAGTCCGAAAAATACGGTATATTCTCCTGTCTCATCATTTTAATAACTGAGTCTTCAGTTTGTTCTCTCATTTGCTGTTTAATTATATAAGTAAATGTAACTTTACTGTTTTCTTTTATCGACTTCCATCCCTCTCTGTTTTCTTTACTATTCCTCTTCAATTCCTCATTCTCCACCTTTACTTCTTTTAACTGTCTTTTCAGGTTTTCTATTTCATCAGTTAAGTTTTTGTTCACCTTCTCTAGTTCTTCCTATTTTTCAACCCTTTGTAGAATATTGTTAACATGACCTAACCTACGCTCCAAGTCCTCGATCATCTTATCGACCTTCTCTTCTAGTCTTGTCAGTCGGGAGGGTTTGTGTCCCCCCCCCCCTCTTTAAATCCCTGGAAAATATTCTCATCATTTTCTACTGTGTTGCTCTTCTCTATACTTCTAATCTTTACATTTTTATTAGACATTTCATCGTCGCTCAGCTGATCGGGGGGCCTTTTGTTTACCTTTCGCCTGTCTGCCTGGGCCAAGTCTACTCCTTCCTCATTTCCTTCCATTTCCCTCAGCAGTCCCTCCCCTTCTCCCCTTTCCCTACTTTCCTACTACCCCACGAGCAATTTCCCCCCACCCTGTAAATACAATAGGCACTTCTCTTTGCATTGGGATCCACAAAACTTCAATTTTCTTCAGAACGTCTTCTAAGCCGTCTGTTCATTGAAGTGTGTGTGTGTGTGTGTGGTGAGAGGAATTCTGCATGGTTAAGTGAAACACAAGTAGTACTAACTAGATATTCTAAGTTCTGATTTGTCGACCCAGCCATGACCGGCCACTACAAGAAGTTAACGCCCACTGCCTCAGGCGTGGATCTGGGCATATAGAGTATGGCACACATTCTGTCTTCCTGTTGCCAGGTGGGATCTGTAGGTAGAAGAATATAGATATATGTATATATATATATATATATATATATATATATATACAATATATATATACTGTATATACATATACAATATATGTATATATATATAAATATATATATATATATATATATATATATATATATATATATATATAAGACTTATTGGCCCACTGTCGGAGAATGAGATAAGATGGACAGAAAATCTGTATATTTCGACCACTATCTGTGGTCCTCTTCAGCAGAATGATACATAGTGTGGAGTATGAGAGTATATAGCTGAGAAGGGTACATCTGGGGACAGGGAAAAGGGGGAACTCAGGTTATATGTACTTGATGAGGTCGGGGAGGAGCTTGGCTGATAGTGAGGTCAAGCCCGGCTGCTTTTGAGGTGGATTTCTTAGATTTCTTAGCAGCCATCCAAGTTATGCAGTCTGGGGACCACTGACCTTTGGGGGTATTAAATTTAGGCATATGTTTGATAAGGGAATATTTTATAATTTTCCTTCAAAAGCTGCAGTGGGATTTATAGACGATGGTAGCATTATCCCAGTCCATGCGATGATCCTCTTTGCTGGTATGTAGGACCACTGCGGAATTTTCTTGACCATATTTGATGGAGTTCTTATGTTCCTTAATTCTTGTAGTCAGTTCTCTTCCTATTTGACCCCAGTACACTTCTTCACTTAAACAGGAAGAGAACTGACTACAAGAATTAAGGAACATAAGAACTCCATCTAATATGGTCAAGAAAATTCTGCAGTGTTCCTACATACCAGCAAAGAAGATCATATCATCGCATGGACTGAGATAATGCTACCATATGTTCTCCTTTTCATATTGCTGTAATTCCTTGTGAATAAAGGGGTATCCCTACTCCCCACCCACTACCCAAGTCAGAATCAGTGCAGCAAGACACAACACCTCTATAGCAGGACCCAACAGCCAAAGCTGGTTTATCCCCACCACTTCATTATATAGCTATCGTCCTTCCCCCTTTCATCCACACAAGATTTTAAAGCAAACAGGAAAAAATCATCCTTCCAACCACATCAATTTATACATTTACAACCACTCTCCACCCATACTTGTCTCTTAAAGACATTCCCCTTGTACCTAAAACCCCTTCACCCCATTCGTCCACCCATCCATTCCATTCTCGCCCCTCTTCTCAAAGTCAATCCAACTCTGCCTTCTGCACTCTATTTGTTCACCTTTCTTCACTTGTTCTTTCTATATACCCAAACCACCCTAGCATTCTTTGGTCATCCATATCTGCCAGATCTCTTACCACCCCCACTCTCAGCCTAGCCTGATTTTTCACAAGAGTTCTGGAGGTTGAGTAATGCCCCAGATCTGTAATTGTGCTGAGCCCCCCACCTGAGGACTATAAACACACACTTTTGGATTTCAGGACCAAAAGTCTTGGATAATCTGAATCAGGGTCTATTTCGTCTTAGTGTAGATGAAGTTGGTGGCTGGTCAGGATGGGAAATCTCGGGAATGCACTGCCATTTACTGGGGTCAGGGTAGTCTTTCCAAATGTTCTCGAGTTTTTTAATATTAGGGAAGTGTCACAAGCCAGGGTGGGGATGCAAGAGAAGGGATTGATTTTGGGAAAGCTATTACTCCTTCTTTGTTATTGGTTGGTAATTAACACAGTTTACCCTGCATTTGGGTAACCTTCCTGAGGGATGGCTCTCCCATCAGATTGGGTTAAGTAGCAATGTTTAAGGCACCTTTTCTACCTCTCTCCCTGCATGGGTCAAGCAGGGTGGGTTCTAAACAGGGCTGCTTAGTTGAAAAGGCTGCTGCTGTATTGTTTTGCCCCTTATTCCATTAGACGATGACCACTGAGCCTGCAGTGCAACCCATGTGGTTGTGAAAATGTGCTTCCAGAAATCACTTGCCTTTATCTCCGGAGGACTTATTCTAGTATTAGAAGAATAAAGTTATTGTTAAATAGTGAAGATGAAATTTGATAGTGACTGAATATACTATCAATCTCAGTCACTGCCTCGGTCTTGACAACTCCCTGGTGAACACAGGTCCCAAGGTGCCCCACCACGTGGAGGTACTGGGGCAGCAGTTGCTCTTCTTCAAGATGTTCTGTCCTAAGTCTTGTCTCAAGATCCTGCTATCCTCTTCTTTATAGGGTGATGAGGTGAAAAGGGTTGCAGGATCTCAAAATGAGATACATAACAGGCACAGGATAGGAAAATTAACCTTTGCTCCCCTTGCTTTAGGTTGTTGTTGGCACCTCTTCACTTTGTTGAGGTGGAGGTATTATAGAATGAAGTAAGGGTGTCATTTGTTGCATCTGAAATCACAGTTACTCCCTGCTTTCTTCTATTGTTTACATTATATTGTTACTGTGGCCACAGATTGCATGACCTTGTGAGAGGTGTCTCCTCAGCCAGGTGATGGTAAGATAGGCTATGTTCAGAGCACCTCATTTTTAGCCCCATTTCCTTGTACAGGTGAACCAAGTTCTGAGAACAGCTGCTCAGAAATGCAGGCAACTGCCAAAGTTCACTACACTGCCTCCAAATGGATTGTGAACAGAGGCATCCAGAGTTCACCATTTCCTGTCCCCCCCCCACCTTCATGCATCATCACTAGCAAGACTTTTGATAGTAAAAGAAAGAACTGGTTTATTACCAGATAGCTGGAAGAAGATATGACAGTGACCAAGTGCCAGTCAGTCAGTCAGTCAGTCAGTCACTACCACACACTTAGCACCAACTTTCCTGGTGGGAAGCAACCCTTGGTGACATCATGTGGTGGTGATGTAGCAGTGTGTCGGTGAGGAAAGTTGAAAAACGGGGTCTTGCCTTTTGAGTTTATTAGCAAGCGGATGTAAACAAACAAGCGACGTCTAGAACGTCTTCGTATCAATAACTTGACATAAACAAAAGATGTCTACGTAGGATTCAATTAGATACACACGACTAAAGGTGCTGTATAGTATCTAAACCTATTACAAAGTATAAAACATATGAGAATCACATATATAAGGAATCTACAGCACCAGTATACAATTCTTTAACACCATCTACATGTATATAAAACTAATAATAAGACAATTAATCTCAATTTACCACATCCCTTTTCCCTTATTGAAAAAGGAGTATCCATATGAACATAACTGAAACATTTATCTTTATAACACCACAATTATAGATTCAATCTATCAGGTGGTTTCACAACTCTGCTAGATCTTCTAACTGGTTGTGGACTTGGTACATTCACAGCATTATCATCATTATCAACATTTACAGAGGAATTTTCATCAGCCTTATCCATTACTTCTGAACTATTAGGACAGTGTCCTTGACCTGAAGAATACATAGGCACAAAAGGTTTACTGCTACCCGAGTTATCTTTACGTACAGTGTCATTACTGGGAACAGTTGGTGTATATCTAGGCATAAGTTGATCAGAATGTCTTTTCCAAACAATGTTTCCAAAATCTTTTAACATCACTTTGTAGTTTCTCACGCCTAGAACTTCAATTACTTTCCCTTCCAACCATGAATGACCTTTGCCATAATTCTTTACAAAAACAGCATCATCAATCTTATATTCAGACTTCTCAAACTTACACTCTTTTTCCAAAACCTTTTCCTTCTTATTTTGTGGTTTAATTTTCTCAATTATACCTCTGAAGTTTCTGTTAAACATTAGCTCAGCTGGAGCTTTACCTGTGGAACAATGAATTGAACGTCTGTAGTTATACAAAAATCTACATATTCTGGTTCTAATATCACCTTCCTTAAATTTACTTAATCCTTCCTTGAAAGTTTTTACAGCTCTCTCAGCTAAACCATTAGATGATGGGTTATATGGGGCTGGTGTCATATGTTTTATTCCATTCTTTTCAAAGAAAGTCTCCATTTCCTCAGATACAAATGATGAGGCATTATCTGAAACCACAATGTCAGGTAACCCGAAATTACAAAAAGTTTTTCTCAGCATAGAAATTGTTACTGTAGATGTTGTTGACTTTGTTACATGAACATCCATATATTTTGAGTGTGAATCCACAATCACTAAGAAATAATTTTCATTGATTGGACCTGCATAGTCCATATGGAGTCTACACCAAGACATACCCGTCTCAGGCCATGATAAGGTAACTTCCTGAGAACCTTGAAATTTTTTAAAACAAATTGAACAAGCTTTAGTAACCTCAGATATATCTTGATCTAACTTAGGCCACCATATCCAATTCCTGACTTCAGCCTTCATAGCACTGATACCATTATGACCTACATGCAGCTGTGAAAGTACACTACTTCTTAATTCAGCCGGTATAACTACTCTATTCCTAAATAGCAACACATCTTCATATATACTTAAATCTGCTTTAACTGCTGCATATTCAGAAATAACAGGATTATTAATCCACCCAAATTTAACACATTGGAAAACCTTCCTCAAAACAGGATCACTCTGTCATAACCTTAACCCTTTCATAGGAAATATTTTGATCTTCCAAATTTTCAACTAAATTCACATATTCAGCAGGTGTATGTGAGTCTAAAACAGAATCTGATACAGGCAAACGGCTCAGGGTATCTGCTACAATGTTTTGTTTGCCTGATTTAAAACACAATTGGTAATCATACTGGGATAACAATAATGCCCAACGCTGTACTCTTGCGTTTGCATTGACAGGAATCTGTTTCTCACTACCAAATAAACCAAGTAGAGGTTTGTGATCTGTACGGAGCACAAACTTACGTCCAAGCAAAAAATATTTAAACTTAGTTACAGCGTACACTAACGCTAGAGCTTCTTTGTCCAACTGAGAATAATTTAGCTCAGCAGCAGACAGCTTTTTACTTGCAAAGTAAACTGGTCTTGGACTACCATTCATTTCTTGAATTAACACACATCCTACTCCTACTGGTGAAGCATCTACTTCAACAATAACATCATGTTCACCATCAAAATTGGCTAGTAAATCAGAGTTGACTAACTCTTCCTTAACAGTCATAAATGCTTTTGCTTCAACAGAAGACCACTTAAATTTTGCATTTTTCTTCAGTAAATCATACAGAGGTGCTAATACACTTGAAAAATTTCTTACAAACCTACAATAATAAGTGACTAGACCCAAAAATGATTGAACTTCACCTACAGACTTTGGTATAGGTGCTTCTAAAATAGCAGAAAGTTTCCTTGGTGAAGGTTTTATGCCATCACCTGAAATGACATATCCTAAGTATTCTAAGGAATTGGTATTCAGAACAGTTTTCTTTTTGTTAATAGCAACATTATGTTTCTGAAATACCTTCAACACTTTATCTAATCTCATATCATGTTCCTCTTTAGTCTCTCCTCCGACTAATATGTCATCTAAGAAGGCAACTACTCCATCTATATTCATCAATAATTGGGATATCAATCTTTGGAAGATGGCAGATGATGCAAGTCCAAAGGGTAATCTTTTATATTTAAAAAGACCTTTATGAGTATTAATTACTAGCAATTCTTGACTCTCATCATCTACTGGCACCTGTAAGTAAGCATCTTTTAAATCAATCTTTGAGAATATCTTGCTTTTCCCAACAACAGCAAGGATTTCATCAACTTTAGGCAAAGGGTACTGGTCACATGAAATACTTTTGTTTAACTCCTTGAAATCTACACAGATACGCATTGACTTTTTGTCAGCTTTTAACACTGGTACAATTGGAGCTGCCCAAGTACTAGAATGTACTGGTTCAATGATATTGTTATCAACTAACTCTTCTAAAGCATCTTCTACCAATTTTCTGTAGTGGTAGGGCACAGGCCTTGCTTTTTTCCATCTAGGTACAGCACCGCTCTTTAGGTGTACCTTTGCTACAACACATGAAATTGGCAATCTAGAATCAGCTGAAAAATTATCTAATTGTACCTTGGAATCCAAAACATTAACTCCTTCCTCTATACCTGTGAGTGCAATACCAATTTTAGGCATTAAATCTCTTCCACATAAGTTAGAGTTATTAGATTCAACTACATACAAACTTTGAATTACATTGTGACCATTATAAAATATATTTGCATAAACCTTACCCAAAATATGCAAATCATTATTACCATAAGCCTTCAAAATTTTATCACTAGGTTCTAGAGATAAATTTAATTTCTTAACCCAATGTAAGGTTAGGGTAGACACACTGGCACCACAATCAATTTCATACGGCACATTATGACCTTCAATATTCATATCAACCTTGTTTCTCACTGGCAAAACCTTACCTACAACACTGTGTATAGGTTCATGAGAAATATCAACACTAACCACTTCTGGAAGGCTAGGTCGATCCACTAAATGTAACAATTGGTTATCATCACTACCAGTATCTCTCTCTTCCTGAGAAATTCCCTCGAAAACCATATTAGTTTTCTTTTTTCCAAACGTCTTCTTGTTGGTAAATTTTTCAAAAGATTCTTTCTGGGCACTGTGTGGCTTACCAGACACAGTCTTATCAAAACGGCACACTTGTTTTAGGTGTCCTCTCGTGGATACCCGCAATGCTTACAACTTTCTTTTTTCGGACTATTAACATATTCAGAACTAACCCCCACTTTCCTCACTTCAGTAGTCGGGAGCTTTTCTCCAACGAAAGCTTTTTCCAAATTTAAAATTTTCTCTAAGGTGTCCGTTGAAGACATAGTTTGTAAATCCAAATTCTCTGCAACTAAGTTCGGGAAATACACTTCAGTTTCAATAGCCATAAACAGTTGGTCTCTCACTCGGGCGTCGAATAAGGTCCCAAAGTTGCAATCTTTGGCTAGACTTTTCAAGTCTGCATACAAGTCTCTTAAACTTTCATCAGATTTTTTCTTTCTGTTTTGAAATTTAATCAAACTCCGATGATAGCTCGGTTTAACCTTGTAATGTGCTTCTAAGAGCTTCACTAAATCATTATAGTCTTTCTCATGTGGCAAATTAGGTGAAGTGAGCGAAGCTAGCGTGCTGTACGTTTCACTTCCTAATGATACTAATAAAGAATTTTTCTTCTTGTTATCATCAGTGATTCCATTGTATGCAAAATGAGCTTGCAGCATACTAAGCCATATCTCCCACTTAATCTTATTGGGGTCAAAACAGTCAATCTTACCTGAGTTACTTGCCATTGTAATTCTACTTGTATTAAATCCAGTTTCCTATTGAAACAATTGATTCGTAGCCTGCTACACAATGGCTATTTTCGAATCCAGAGTGGCCAGGACGGTTCCGATGGAGTGAATAGGCGAGTATATCTTCATCCTTCGATTTCTCCACCATCAGTGGGAAAGGCAGCTATTTCTGTCCTCTAAAACTGAAATCAGTCCTTTGGCTCACTAAATCCACAAATCCTCGTCGCCACTGTAGCAGTGTGTCGGTGAGGAAAGTTGAAAAACGGGGTTTCGCTTACGAAGTTTAATTGCAAGCGGATGTCAACAATCAAGCGACGTCTAGAACGTCTTCGTATCAGTAACTTAACAAAAAGAAAAGATGTCTACATAGGATTCAATTAGATACACACGACTAAAAGTGCTGTATAGGATCTAAACCTATTACAAAGTATAAAACATATGAGAATCACATATATAAGGAATCTACAGCACCAGTATACAATTCTTTAACACCATTTTCATGTATATAAAAATAATAATAAGACAATTAATCTCAATTTACCACACTAATCTCATATCATGTTCCTCTTTAGTCTCTCCTCCGACTAATATATCATCTAAGAAGGCAACTACTCCATCTATATTCATCAATAATTGGGATATCAATCTTTGGAAGATGGCAGGAGATGATGCAAGTCCAAAGGGTAATCTTTTATATTTAAAAAGACCTTTATGAGATATAATTACTAGCAATTCTTGACTCTCATCATCTACTGGCACCTGTAAGTAAGCATCTTTTAAATCCATCTTTGAAAATATATTGCTTTTACCCACAACAGCAATTGGATTTCATCAACTTTAGGCAAAGGGTACTGGTCACATGAAATACTTTTGTTTAACTCCTTGAAATCTACACAGATACGCATTGACTTTTTGTCAGCTTTTAACACTGGTACAATTGGAGCTGCCCAAGTACTAGAATGTACTGGTTCAATGATATTGTTATCAACTAACTCTTCTAAAGCATCTTCTACCAATTTTCTGTAGTGGTAGGGCACAGGCCTTGCTTTTTTCCATCTAGGTACAGCACCGCTCTTTAGGTGTACCTTTGCTACAACACATGAAATTGGCAATCTAGAATCAGCTGAAAAATTATCTAATTGTACCTTGGAATCCAAAACATTAACTCCTTCCTCTATACATGTGAGTGCAATACCAATTTTAGGCATTAAATCTCTTCCACATAAGTTAGAGTTATTAGATTCAACTACATACAAACTTTGAATTACATTGTGACCATTATAAAATATATTTGCATAAACCTTACCCAAAATATGCAAATCATTATTACCATAAGCCTTCAAAATTTTATCACTAGGCTCCAAAGATAAATTTAATGTCTTTACCCAATGTAAGGTTAGGGTAGACACACTGGCACCACAATCAATTTCGTACGGCACATTATGACCTTCAATATTAATATCAACCTTATTTCTCACTGGCAAAACCTTACCTACAACACTGTGTACAGGTTCATGAGAAATATCAACACTAACCACTTCTGGAAGGCTAGGTCGATCCACTAAATGTAACAATTGGTTATCATCACTACCAGTATCTCTCTCTTCCTGAGAAATTCCCTCGAAAACCATATTAGTTTTCTTTTTTCCAAACGTCTTCTTGGTAAATTTTCCAAAAGATCCTTTCTGGGCACTGTGTGGCTTACCAGACACAGTCTTATCAAAACGGCACACTCGTTTGAGGTGTCCTCTCGTGTTACAAACTGAACAAGTTAGGTGCTTAAACCTACAGTTCTCACTTTTATGTGGATACCCACAATGCTTACAACTTTCTTTTTTTCTGACTATTAACATATTCAGAACTAACCCCCACTTTCCTCACTTCAGTAGTCGGGAGCTTTTCTCCAACGAAAGCTTTTTCCAAATTTAGAATTTTCTCTAAAATGTCCGTTGAAGACATAGTTTGTAAATCCAAATTCTCAGCAACTAAGTTCGGGAAATACACTTCAGTTTCTATTGCCATGAATAGTTGGTCTCTTACTCGAGCATCAAATAAGGTACCAAAACTACAATCCTTGGATAGACTTTTCAAGTCAGCATACAAGTCTCTTAAACTTTCATCAGATTTTTTTCTTTCTATTCTGAAATTTGATTAAACTCCGATGATAGCTCGGTTTTACCTCGTAATGTGCTTCTAAAAGCTTCACTAAATCATTATAGTCTTTCACATGCGGTAAATCAGGTGAAGTCAGGGAGGCAAGCGTGCTATACGTATCACTTCCTAATGATACTAACAAAGAATTTTTCTTCTTGTTATCATCAGTGATTCCATTGTATGCAAAATGAGATTGCAGCATACTAAGCCATATCTCCCATCTAATCTTATTGGGGTCAAAACAGTCAATCTAACCTGAGTTATTTGCCATTGTAAATCTACTTGCATTAAACCTGTTTCCTTGTGAAACTAATGGCTCGTAGCCTGCTAAACCAAGGCTATTTTCGAATCCAGAGTGGCCAGGACGGTTCCGATGGGGTGAATAGGCGAGAATATATTCATTCTTAGATTTCTGCACCATCAGTGGGAAAGGCAGCTATTTCTGTCTTCTAAAACTTAAATCAGTCCTTTAGCACACAAATCCACAAATCCTCGTCGCCACTGTAGCAGTGTGTCGGTGAGGAAAGTTGAAAAACGGGGTCTTGCCTTTTGAGTTTATTAGCAAGCGGATGTAAACAAACAAGCGACGTCTAGAACGTCTTCGTATCAATAACATGACATAAACAAAAGATGTCTACGTAGGATTCAATTAGATACACACGACTAAAGGTGCTGTATAGTATCTAAACCTATTACAAAGTATAAAACATATGAGAATCACATATATAAGGAATCTACAGCACCAGTATACAATTCTTTAACACCATCTACATGTATATAAAACTAATAATAAGACAATTAATCTCAATTTACCACAGGTGAGGCAGCAAACAATTTATAAGAGTGTGTCCCCACACACAAGTTATCTCATAAAATTGTTATCCAATTGTTTTATTCAGGTACAGTAGTAATTCAAAACCATATAATTTCTTCCTATTTTGATTATTAAATGGTTCTTGATGGTGGCAGACATGTCACATAAACAATACAGGAGCTATCTTTATTTTTCAATATCAGTGACAGTAATAGAATACAACTCTTACAATGGCAAATCATGCCAAGAGGTCTTTCAGTACATGTTGTTAATATATTTATCCAATTGAATTTAAAAAAAATAACCCAACTGCACTTCATCACTCGTGCAGGAAGTTAATAACATCCACTGACAATATATCTGAGAAATTTGTTTCCAGTTACTTCAAGGTGAATTTTATATCTTACATTTTCAATATACCATATATAAGTAGAAACACATGATACAATGAGGAACCAAAGTCCTCCACATCACTTCAAATCATAAATCGCTTCTTAACCAACTGCATAAAATATAACAAAATTATGTCTCCATTATCATACTACCACTCTGTCAAGAGCCCATCCTTTTTCTATACACAATGCCATAATATGAATTTAGTCTTGCTCTACTTTTATTCCTCTTTGACATCCATGTCCTCCTTATCCAAACGTCTGCTAAATAACATTGCACTGCATTTGTGCTATTCATGTTCATTCAACTCTAGCTTGACAACCATGATTTCACCACCAATAAATTCCGAAGGTTTACTGACAATGTCTGCCCAAAAAATTATTCTTTGATTACACAGAACAGGATGGAGACTGATGATCAGTAGTTTCATAGGGCTTCTCTCCTGTGTGAGTTCCCATATGGCTTGTCATAGGAACAAACACAAAAAATAAGTTTTATAAAGGGGAAATGTATACATTTTTCCCTGTGTTCGCATGTGTTTAGTCACATTACCAGAGGTAATAAACGAAGCATTGCAAGGATGCATGAGGTTTCCCCCATGTATGAATTTTCATGTATTTAGACCACTAGAATAAAAAAAATTAAACACTACAAAGGGGATATGTGTAAGATTTTTCCCCAGTGTAAGTGCTCATGTCTTTTCAGAACTAGAATGGACAAAGGAAACTTCACAATGAGTGCAATTATGAGGCTTTTCCCATGTGTGAGTACTCGTATAATTTTTCAGAGTATCATAAAATGAAAATGGAGCTTTACAAAGAATACATTTATAAGGTTTTTATGCTGTGAGATCTCATGTGTTGTATTATTGCTATTGCTTTGTACTATCATTACCATTGCTATTGCGCAAGTCGATGTTCACGCCTATGTTGACTGATCTTACATAATAATAAACAGTGTATACGAGCTTCCCACGCGTATCATTCACCCGACATGGTGGCAGCGGGTGGTTTTTCGACTATTTACGCAATTAATAGTCGAATACCGAGAAACCACGTCTCGTAAGACACGCTATAAACTTCAGTGAACATCCTCAATTGGGAAAATCACGAAAACAATAGCTGTAGTGTATACGAAACGCGTGTGAAAATCGTACCAGACTGCCGAGTTCGGAGCAAGTGCGAGCTAGTGGTTTTTCGACTATTTACGCAATTAATAGTCGAATACCGAGAAACCACGTCTCGAGAGATACGCTATAAACTTCAGTGAACATCCTCAATTGGGAAAATCACGAAGAAAAACTACCATAGTGGACTAGAAGTGCGTGTGTAACTTGTACCAGACTACCGAGTTCGGTGAAGGAGCGTGCCCTTCCCTCAGTGTTACATAAGTTTCCCCTCTTGCTTACGTAAACGCCCACGACGGACGATCGCAAATCGTTCGTATCGGTACTGCTGACAGTGTTCCGCTACCCTAGGCTATTCGTGAACAGTGTAATTCAGTGTAATTATTAATATTCCCTACTGGCGACGGTAAACGACGTATCTTCTCAAATAAACCTCCGAAAACGTTGTGGTTGTGCACTGGCGTTTGACAACGCAGACGACATCCACAGCAGTGACGACAGTGGAAGGATAGTCTACGATGTCTGCATACCAGATTCCAGCACCCCCACCCATGTCTTTGAAAGGAGACGTGGAGAACTGGAAGGTTTTTGAAAACTCGTGGCACTACTACACAATTGCCACTGATCTGAACTTACAATTGAAGAACGCCGATGGATCAGATAACACTGAGGGAATGAATAAAGTGGCCGCCACTCTATGTACTGTCATGGGAACCGAGTGCCAAAAAGTTATGAATTCTCTTCCTACGCTGACAGAGCAAGACAAGAAGAATCCTGCTAGAATACTCGCCGAGCTGCAGAAGCAGTTCATACCCCAGCGGAATGTTTTGTATGAACGGTTTCTCTTCTACTCAGCCGCTCAGAGGAGCAACGAATCCGTAGACGAGTATGTGCTCCGTCTTCGTCTGCTCAGTGAATCCTGTGAGTTTGCAAACTTGAAAGACTCTCTCCTTCGTGACAGAATTGTCGTAGGTACAACGGATGAAGCAGGGAGAGAACGACTACTCCGTGAACGGCCTGTCCCAGACCTCAACAAAGTGATCGAAAGCCTCAAAGCAGCAGAAATCTCCAGAACACATAAGCAAGTAATTACAGGTAAAGTGCAAGCTGCAGTTGAGTACACAAACAAGCGGAAAGGTGCCAGTACATCTTCAACGAGGAAACTTGTGCACCAAAGACACCTCAAAGAAGATGTATGGAAACCACCGAAACCGAAACAGACAGGAAAGAAGAGAGGTGGATCTCCTTTCAAAGCATCTGGGCTTAGCCCGCCCAGGTGTAGATGGTGTGGGAACACAGATGGACATTTCAGAAAAAACTGCCCAGCCAGAAATTCCAAATGTCACATATGCGCACGTGTCGGCCATTGTGCTTCGGCTTGCCTAAAGTCAATATCTATTCACGAGATAGAAGAGGATGATTGTGATGAAGTAGATAATTCTTTTATGTTAGGGGAAGTCAAATCTGCTAGTGAGAATTTTTGGTCAGTTGATGTGACAATAGATAGGAAAGTGACTAACTTTAAACTTGATTGTGGATCCAAAGTGACAATTGTTAGTGACAAAACACCTTGGCTTAAGGAGTGTAACCTCACAAAAGCAAATAGTGACTTCCGAGGACCAGGGGAAGTCAATCTCAATCACCTTATTAAAGGGAAAATTGTAGATGCTGTACTTGAATTAGGTGGTAGGAGACATATAGAAAATGTGTATGTTATGACAGGTCAGTGTAATAATCTTTTGTCGAAATCAGCTATAGAAGCTCTGAAACTCCTTAAACCTGCTAAAGAGGTGTACAACATAGACAAGGCAGTGAACTTCAAGGAAGAATTTTCCAAGCTCTTCAACGGACTGGGGTTACTCAAATCTACATACAGAATTTCTTTGCACGAAGATGCTACTCCTCATTGCCTGTATACCCCAAGACGGGTACCCCATCCTCTGCTACCAAAGGTAAAGAAGAAACTACAGTCCATGGTCCACCAAAAAGTCATTTCCCCTGTAACTGTACCTACAGAGTGGTGCTCAGGGATGGTTAACGTTGTTAAACCCAATGGTGATGTGAGAATTTGTGTGGATCTGACACCTCTGAATAAAGCCGTGAAGAGGGAAGTACACCCTATGGCCAGTGTAGACGAGAATCTTGCCAAGTTAAGAGGTAGTAAAGTTTTTACAAAACTTGATGCCAACTCTGGATTCTGGCAGATACCACTTGATGAAGAATCAAGGTTGCTGACAACCTTTGTGACTCCATTTGGGCGCTATTGCTTCAATCGTTTGCCTTTCGGCATTAGCTCCGCCCCAGAAATCTTCCAAAGGACCATGTCTACCATACTGGAAGGTTTAGAAGGAGTTGTTTGCCACATGGATGATATCCTCATCCATGGGCCCACACAGGAGATTCATGACAATCGAGTTCGAGAAGTGTTATGTCGACTACAGGGAGCAGGAATCACCCTAAACGACAAATGTGAGTTTTCAAAAGGACACATGAAATTCCTGGGCCACATCATTTCAGAGAAAGGCATTGAAGCAGATCCAGGAAAAACCAAAGCTGTTCAAGATTTCCCAAGACCCAGGAATGTAACTGAACTGCAAAGGTTCAACGGTATGGTAAATCAGCTTGCCAAGTTCATTCCTGACCTAGCCAATGTAAATGAACCACTTCGCCAGCTTCTAAGGAAGAGTCAACAATGGTTCTGGGACCAACCACAAGAAACTGCATTTGAAACAATCAAACAGAAACTTGTGTCCACAGAGATCCTAGCCCATTACGACCCAAACAAGAAATGCATTATTGCTGCAGATGCTTGTCAAGATGGTCTTGGCGCTGTTCTTATACAAATGGATGACACAGGGCACCGTCGTCCTATTGCTTATGCTTCAAGATCACTCAGTGACACTGAGAAGAGGTATGCAGTTATTGAAAAAGAGGCTTTAGCAGCTACTTGGGCTTGTGAAAAGTTTAAGGACTACGTTTTAGGAACAGTCTTCAAGCTTGAAACAGATCACCGCCCTTTAGTGCCGTTGCTCTCAAGTACTGATTTGTCAAAACTTCCATCTAGAATTCTTCGCTTCCGTCTTCGACTAGCAAGATATTCACCAGAAGTGACATATGTACAAGGCGTTCATCAGAAAACAGCTGATGCTCTATCGCGAGCTCCTACAAGTCTTCCTACAAAAGCTGATCTAGAGCTTATAGAAGAAGTGGAAGAAAGTCAAGAAGGTAATTTTAAAGTTATCCCAGCTACAGAACGACGCCTGGGAGAGATCAAAGCAGCTCAACAAGCAGATGCCATCTGCAAACAAGTACAAGCTTATTGTCTAGATGGGTGGCCTTCAATAATGCCTTCTCAGCCACTCTTGAAACCATACTGGGAAAAGAAACAGCATTTGACAGTCAACCAAGGACTACTAATGTTTAACAACCGCATTGTTGTTCCAACCTCCCTACAGCTGGATATTCTCAATGCTTTACATGAAGGTCATTTAGGAATTACTAAGTGCCAAGGAAGAGCAAGTTACTCAGTTTGGTGGCCTCTCATCACAAAGCAGATAGAATCTATGGTTAACAAGTGCCAGATTTGTGCTAAGCTACGACCTGAACCAAAGGAATCTCTCTTACCGATGTCCTTTCCAGACAAACCTTGGAGCCGAATCGGTACAGATCTTTTTGAATTAGTGGGTAAGTCATACATCATTGCAGTTGATTATTCCAGTAGATGGTTTGAGTTCAGAGAACTGAAGAATACCACAACTATTGCAGTCACACCAGCTCTTGCAGATATTTTCTCCATACATGGAATTCCTGAAACTGTTGTATCCGATAATGGACCTCAGTACTCCAGCCAGGAGTTCAAAGAATTTGCCAAGTGTTGGGGGTTTACCCATGTTACCTCATCACCCCTACACCCACAAGCAAATGGGGAGGCAGAACGGGCAGTCCAGACAGCTAAAAACATCCTTAAAAAGAACGCTAACCCTTATTTAGGGTTACTTGCCTATCGTTCAGCTCCACTTAGAAATGGTTTGACCCCAAGTGAAATACTGATGAGTAGAAAAATAAGAACAAAATTGCCAGTACTCCCTGATACGTTGAGACCAAAGGGATATAACCAAGATGACCTACTAGAAAAAGAGGAACTCTATAGAGAGAAATACTCTAAGAACTACAACAACCACCATCGTATCCAGACATTGCCAGCTCTTCAAGCAGGTGATAAGGTATACATACGAGACCAAGAACGTTATGGAGAAGTAACACAGAGACTGACTCAACCGAGATCATACAAAGTCCTGACTGATGCAGGTTCCACAATAAGAAGAAACCGACACTCTCTCATACACACAGGTGAACACAGTAAATTGCCTAACACTGAACCCAAAGAAGGGACTCCCACCCTGCTCGGTTCTTCTGATAATTCCATCCATGTCAGTGATATTCCTAAAGGTGCATCTACTTCTGTTGTTTGTCCTAGCACTAAACCTAGTGTACCTAGCCCATCACAAATTGAAGTTAGAAGGTCCGGCAGAGTGCCTAAACCCAATGTACAACCAGAAATGGTTTACTACTAATAGTGTATGTTATGTATCACAAATAATAGTATCTAATTTTGTACTTAATTCTAAAGGTTTACTCTAGTTGATATGTCATCACTATGTTTTCTTTTGCAGCCTTTTGGGGAATTACTAACTGTTACTTACTGATAAGTTTATTTTGAGATTTTGTAAACTTGAAGGGGGATGTTGTATTATTGCTATTGCTTTGTACTATCATTACCATTGCTATTGCGCAAGTCGATGTTCACGCCTATGTTGACTGATCTTACATAATAATAAACAGTGTATACGAGCTTCCCACGTGTATCATTCACCCGACATCATGTACCTTTTGAGATGAAAAGAATGGGAAAATTAATCTTCACAAAGAGGGCATTTATGAAGCTTTTCGCCTTTGTGAATTCTTGTGTTTCGTCACATCACAAGAATAGAAAAAATAGAGCATCACAAAGGGGACATGTGTAAGGTTCTTCTCCAGTGTAAGTTCTCATGTCTTTTCAGAGCACTAAATGAGCAAAGATTTACAAAGAGTGCATTTAAATGGGTTTTTCCTAATGTGAGCACTTGTATGTCTTTTCAGAGTAAAGTGTATTTCCACCTCAGAGGAGGCAAATAAGATTCTTGGACTGATTGCACGATTTTTTTTTTTTTTGTTTTTTTTTTTAAGTCCATCTATCATTAACAAGCTATATAAATAATCAGTTCGTCCACATTTTGAATATGTTGTTTCCATGTGGTCTCCGAATCTCATTAAAGATATTGACAGATTGGAAAAAATACAACAGTAAGCCACAAAACTGATTCCAAATATCAGAAACAAATCATACAAAAATCGACTAAAACATATGAATCTATCCCCCCCCCCCAAAAAAAAGAGTAGACTTAGGAGTGATGTGCTACAGGTCTTGCTTCTACGGGGAATTGACAACATCTAAAGTAACAAAATTTTCACACTGAATGCGAATCAGACAAGAAATAATGGTCTTAAAATGTCAGGAAATAGATTTGATTTGGAAGTGGGTAGAAGCAACTTCACCAACAGTGTAGTAAATAAATAGAATAAATTAACTTCCTGCAGAGGCAGTGCAATGTAGTACAGTTCGAAGTTTCATGATTCATTTAGATAAGCACCTAAACAATATGCTGTAATACTTGCCGTTTATTTTATTTTATCTATCATTATTTATTATTTATCTGTTTATTCTTTATTATTTATCTATTATCTATTCTAAATTATTTTTTGTCTATCATTATCTATCAATTTATTGGATTCATTTATCTATTTATATTTTTTTCCAGCATTCGACCTAGTTAAGGGCCAAATCGTCTCCTGTCGGCATGCTCTTCCTTTGTAATCTTTTGTAATCCCCTGTGTGAGTTGTCAAGTGGGTTTTGTGTTTAAAACAACGGGAAAATGAGGCTTCACAAAGAGAGCATTTATGAGGCCTTTCCCCAATGTGTGTTCTCATATGGGGATTCGGACTAACAAAATGTGAGAATAAAGTTTCATAAGAAAATCATTGATGAGGCTTTTCCCTGTGCATCCTCATATCGATTTTCAGACCACAAGACCGAGAAAATAAAATTTTACAAGGGGTACTTGTAAAAAAGCTCCTCCTCCACCGAGTTCATTCTCATGAGTATCTTCAAACATTTATTTGTATGATCTACGAGTACATTTATAAAAATTCTCCTGTGCCGAGTATATTAGTTTTTAGTGTACAAAACTTGAAAAATCAAGCTAAAAAAATGAGGTCTATTTATGTTCCTTTCCCTCTGAATTTTCGTGTTTCCACATGACCAGACACAGGAAATAAAGCAGTTTCTGAGAGAGTCCTATAGGTTTTCAGACAACTAGATCAGGAAAATAAGAGTACATGTATAAGGCTTTTCCAATATACAAGTTCTCATGTGGTTTGCAGTTTACATGAGAACAAGGATGGAAAAACATATATTTTGCAAAGTTGCATTTATGAGACATTCCCTATACAGGTTTTCATATGATGATCTACATATCAGGACATAGAAAATGAAGGATGGGTAATTGCTCCAGTGTTACCATTGTAGACTGTTCTTAAGTTGGAGAGGGAGGCTTCCAGGGATCATCTTCTGTCCCAATCATCATGAACACTCTCCACAACTTCCTAGAGAAAACAAGACAATTAATCGAATTATGAATACCTTCAATTAAGCCAACATATGAAATTTAAGATACGGCATGATAGTGGCACAAGACCATCCACAAGGACAGAAGCTTATAATAATACAAAGAATGCAAAATCTTGGAAATGGCCCAAAGCAAAGAGATTGTTTAAAATGGGAGACGAATTATTCATACAGGAAAAGGAGGGAAATGGTTTAAGAATTTTGAATGGATGAACTATTGCTAGAAAATCATATAAATACAATAAAGGGGTAGACTTTTACAATGTAAATGAATATAACAACAGCATTATAGATTATCTGATAGCTGTTACTCCCTCCCTTCTTCTGGTGTTTGTATTGTGATATTATAGCTGCAGACTGGGTGACCCTGTTGGTGGTACCCAGTCAGGTGGCAGTAAGGCAGACTATTTAGAGTACCTTTATTAGTCACTTCCTGACATGGGGCGAGCAGAGTATGTTCTAATAATGGCTGTTCAGGCATGTAGGTGGCTGCCCAAATGTACTGCTGTCCCAGAGCCAGTACTGGGTGACCATATCCTATACTACCTCCATTTGGGTTGTGACTGCAAGCTTTTGGAGATCACCATCTTTTGCCTCCACTTCCATGCACCTACAGTAGCAGGACTTTTGTTAATACAAGGAAGAACAAAGTTATTATCAAACGGATTAAAAAAGTTAAGACAAAGACTGAATGTCAGTCCATCAATCACTCCCTTACACTTCACATCAACTTTCTCAGTAGGAGTCAACCCCAGGAGGCACCATGTGGAGGTAATGAAATCGCAGTTAGCTTAGAGGGGTTTGCACCACAACCCCCAACCCCACCGTTAACACATAACTGATTAAAATCATGATCACACAGCACAGGAATCATATTCAAAGGCTATTCTACAATAGTTTTATTTGAGTACAGCAGTAATCCAAAACAGTACCAATTATACAAGTTCTTCCTGTTTTGATTATTCAGTTATTTTAGATGATGGTAGACATACCACATGGACAACAAAGGAGCCAGCTTTACTTTCTGGCAACAAAACTTACCCATAGATCTTTTGGTTCATAAAGAGGTTGGATGTAGGTGGATGAGCATCCTTTAGCAGGAGGCGTGTAACTGCAGCCGAGGCCGTCACCTTTGCCTTATGTGCTTGGACTGTTGGAGCAGGTAAAAGTCACTGCTAAGAATTGGAGAGTAGTGCTGGATTCAAATCCACAACTAAGCGAATGAGAGACCAGCACACCTCGATTACACCACCTGGGCACAGGTGGATGTAGGGAAAAGTAGAGTCAAAAAAAGAAATACACAAATGCACATCGAGGCATATAAACAAATAGATTAACCAAATGGCAGACATTCCTGCATATTGTTTAATTAGACTAAATCTTAAAAAATTTAACCCAATCGCTTCCATCGCTTGTGTGGGAGGTTTATTTTATCCACTGGCAATGTAGATAAGAAATGAAATTTCAATTACTTCTAGGTTAAATCCGTTTCTCACAAATCTTCAATATACCATGTCCAGTATATACAGAAATACATGATACAATTAAGAACTAAAGTCTTCCTTCTCGATCTCTATGTCCTCATTTATCCAAGTCCCTTTTAAATTACATGACATTCCACTTACTGTCAATGCCTGCTCTACAATGACTTTTCAAATTGACAGAACTGAATGGTAATTGGTGATCAGTCCTTTTCATATGATTTTCTAGACGACCAGACACATAAAAGTGAGCGTTACAAAGGTACATGTATAAATTTTTCCCGTTGTATAATAGACTTTATTATAACATGGTCAACAGTGTACTGGATTCTGGATTCCAAGGAAAGACCACCTCGCTTGCGCGGGATCGGTTTTTGTGGGAGGGGAAGAATGTCTGTAAGAAAATTAAAAGATAGTAGTGTATAAAAGAGGGCTATTGCCACCGGGCGAATTGCGAGCGATTAGGGGTTTATTGGTGGTCGTGGCTTGGGAGAAATGGACCGGGAGCTTGGAGGGCAGCGCTTGATGCCGGGGTTAGGATTAGGATCACCAACGAAAATTTAAAAATGGTAGGATGCGTAGTAGTAGAGAAAGATGGAAAAACGGAAAAATCTTTAGTGGGAGGTAAACTGAAATGAGAAGATGTAGTAGAAGAGAAAGTTAGAAAGGAAGCGAATTTCAGTCGAAGAAAAAGTAAGTGTAGATGTTTGTGCGTGTGTTGTGGCACTGTTCGTGAGAGGTGTATGTGTGTATCTTAAGGGAAGTGAGTTGAGTTCACTTCCCGCGTGTAGAGGGCGGTCCTGATAAGCCACAGGTGGGGCGAGCGTTGCCTGTTTTTCCCCAGGGTTTGGGTTTGAAGTCCTGTAGAGTTGATCCAGTGGCGGTGCGAGGGGGGGCAGACGGGCTGTGTAAACCCGCCTGCCGTCGTCAACGAAGAGATCGGTCCGTAACAGTGTACTGCGCTCGGTCATACGCGGCAGCGCCGAGTACGGCTTCCGCGTTGCCGATATGTCGGCCCAACATATCGTACATATCCTACATCTCCCCCAAGATAATATATGTACATGGTATTCATAATATATGGACAGTGTAGTATCTGACTGCAGGAACAAACTCACGAATATAAACAAAGGAACGTAAATTTAATCACGGTATCTTACAGGGTGTAAGATGAACCAAGGGAAAAAACACAAGTTGTACAAAATGCATACGTAAATACAAACATGTACGCTTACACACACGAATACCCACATATGTGTATACAAACACAGGTATACACGCATATATCTAATGTGAGGGTGCGGTAATAAAATCTGCCATCCATGCCGGTTGTTTGACACGACGCCGTGGGCGATCCAACGTCTCTTGTTGTGTGTCGAGTCGAGGTCTTGGTGGAGAAAGAGAGCTTGTATTTGTCCGTGTTGTGAGTTGAGATGAGCCTCTTACGGCTCGCAGATGCCTGCGGTTGCGTAGCGTCAGTCGTCCACTTCCCTCGAGTTTGACTGTATATTGACGATGCGGCAGTATTTCACTGACTACGCCTCGTCTGTCCCACAGCTTCGTGAACTGGTCTTGCACAAACACACGGGTGCCAAGTGTTAATGGGGGCAGCGATCTGGGTGTGCCTTGTTTCTCAACCCATGCTTCCTGTTGCCGTACTGCCTCACGCTCCCTTGTCCGGAGGGCGTGTCGCCAGTGGATGTCCACTTTGTTGTGTTGCCTGTGGACTGGAACACCGTCCCGCAGCTGCCTGCCCATGGCCAGCTGCGCTGGTGACTTGTTCACCCCGCGTAGAGGTGTGTTTAAATACTGCAGTAACGCCATCGCTGCTCTGTCGGTGTCGAGGCTCCCTCCGACGCCTGTGTTGTCGCGAAGTAGCCTCTTGGCAGACTTGACTGCCGCCTCTGCACGCCCGTTCGACTGTGGGAAGTGGGCAGAGGCGACTCTTCCCTTCACTCCCCATTTCCCAAAGAAGTTGCGCATCTCCTCGCTGGTTAGGTTGGTTCCACCATCTGTCGAGATTGACTCTGGTGCGCCCCACCGATGAAAGTACTGTCGAAGTATTGACGAGAGCTTGCTTGATGTAGCTCCGCTGGTCAAGTGCGCTATTTCCAGCCAGCCCGTGAGCCTGTCTGCGTACGCTAAGTATACTCGTCCGTCGAGCTGGAACAGGTCTGCCACGGTGTGTTGGAATGGGTACTGGGGTGGGGGTGTCAGGGTGAGGGGTTCGGCGGCTTGCGAGGGTGAGTGCTTGTTACAGCTGGCACAGGTGTTTCTGTGGTGCTGTAGGTCACCCTCCATGCCAGGCCAGTACACAGCCAGTCTCGCCCTTCGTAGCATCCCGTCTAAACCTTGATGGCTTGCGTGGAGGTTTGCTGCCACACGGTGTCTCAATGCTGCAGGTACCACTAAACGGACCGCTCTTTGTTGGTAGGTGTATGTCACCAGCCTGTGCCTGACTCCATAGAACTGGCGCAGGCAGGTCAGCTCTTGAGCCCGTTGTGGGTGCCAATCTCCTGCTGTCACTTTAGCGATGAGTAGCTGATAGTCTGGGTCATCGGCGGCGGCCTGCACCACTGCTGAGTTATCCAGAGCTATTTGGTCATCGCTGTCGAGCACCGCCACTGTTGCGGCCGCCACAGCAGCTTCCATGTCGTTGGCCAGCTCTTCATCTATGACGCCCGGTGGTGCACAGAGCGCCGGGTAACGAGACAAGAAATCGGCTGCAGAGTTGCGCTTACCTGGGAGGTACTTGATCTGGAACCTATACTGCAGCGTTTTCTCCTTCAGGGCAAACAGTCTCGGGTTCACTACGTCTTTCAGCTCTCTGTCCCCCAGGAGCTTCACTAGCGGACGGTGGTCGGTGATTATGAGGATATTGGGGCATCCAAGCAGGAAAAGGCGACCTTTACGGAGGCACCATGCGACAGCCAGAGCTTCGCCATCCACCGGTGCGTAACCTGCCTCCGCGGGTGTTAGGTGACGGCTGCCACACAGCGCCAAGCGCCACCCGCTCTTGCGACAGAAGGGAGCCTCTCTAAGGGGGCAGGGACAGTATTGTTGTAGAATAACAAAGCCAATGCCCACCTTGCTCCAGTTCGTCACTACCACCGTAGGTCTGTCCTTGTCGTAATATGTTAGGCCCTCTTTGGCGAGCCTGCAGACTACTTCTTTGGCTTGCCGGAACTTTTCCTGTAGGTTTTCGTCCCAGTAGACTTTCCTCCCCTGTGGTCTCCGTAGTAACTCCCGGAATGGCTCCATGACTGGTGCGGTGGCTAGGAAAGGTGCCAGCTGGTTGACGAACCCATGCCAGGAGCGTATGTCTGTTATAGATGGTTCGGCAGGCATGTCAAAGTTCCTGATGGCGGCCAGTCTTTCTTCTGTGGGCTTGTAGGCGTCCCAGCCTACATGAAAGCCCACAAAGGCCACCTCTCTTCTACAAAACCTGAATTTTTCTGGTTTCAGGGTCACACCTTTCATGGCACACGTCTCCAGAAAATCATACGTGTGCCAGAAGGCGTCTTCCACGCTGGCGTCGTACAGCAGGGTCTTCCACACACTTGAATTTTCTTGGGATCCCAGAGATGACGTCGTCGTACCTTCTGGTATAGGCATCCGGAGCAGCACAGTGGCCCATGGGGGTTCGACAGTACCTATACCTGCCCCAAGGTGTGATGAAGGTAGTGAGCCTTCTGCTGGCTTCCTGCAGCTCTACCTGATGGAAGCCCCAGTAAGCATCTGCTGTAGTCTTGTAGGTGTGGCGTGGGATGCCAGATACCATGTCAAACGGCGTAGGAGTGTGGTGGGTCTCTCTTCTGCAGGCAGCATTGAGTTTCTGGTAGTCGATTGTGCGTCTCGGTTGGCCCGACTTCTTCGCGACCACCACCATCCTTGCGCACCATTCTGTTGCCTCTCCAACTGGTACCGGCTCCAAGATCCCCTTCCTCACGTCCTCGTCCAGCTGCTTCTTCACCACCGCCTCCCAGTGTTTCGGCACCGAAGCCGGTGTATGGCAGGCGTAGGGCTTGGCGTCCGGGAGCAGGTGGATGACATGTGGCTCACCTTCCATTACTGGCAGAGGGCTCCTGTCAGTGTTGAACGTTGACCCAGAAAAATGGCGGAGAAGCCAGTTCTCTAGCTGTGGCACATTTTCTTCTAGTGAGGTGAACGGGACTTAGGTAGGCCGATGCGGCGGTAGTGTGCCGTCAGTTGACTCGGTGGCAGCCGATGCTGCAACTGCGGGCTGGTTCGGGAAGTCAGGGTGTACCAAACCCAGATCCTTACAGGCCTGTAAGGAAATGTAGCACCGGGAGGCGGTCTTCACAACGAAGACCTCTTGCGTCGTGAACCTGCTGCCACATTGCATGCGACAGGTGACTGCGCCCATGGGTTTCAGGCTCACATTCGCCACGTCACGCAGGCTGCCCTGGCTCACTAGCGATGTCGTATCAACGCCCAGGTCGGCTAGCAGGCCTGGTCCCGCAACGCACACCTGGGCTCCTGTGTCCGGTACCACTCGGATCCTGGCCGATGTCTTCTCCTTCCGTGTGTCGCTGACGGTCACCCAGATACACGGCTGGCTCTGGGCTTTTCCTGCGGCTGCAATTACTATACCGGAGGCTTCCCCCTCCTCCGTCGCAGCTGCTTTTTTACTCTTCCTGCACAGGCGACGTAGATGACCGGTCTTGCCGCACCCGTAGCATGTCAGCGTCTCCGTAGGACACATGCCTTTCCCTGGCTTGTGTTTGCCCCCACAGTTGCCACAGCGGGGCTTGTGTGGTGGCGGGCGGGTCCCAGCGACCTGAGGCTGGAGATCATCTTGCGGTACGCCTGGCAGCTGAGTCACCGCCGCCGTTGGCGTTAGCGTCTCCCGTCCAAAATTACCGTCCTGACCTAGGGGAGCGGCGTCCTTGTGAGCCGCCTCGAACGCCACACAAAACTTACGCAAGGAATCTGTATCCTTAAACGAATCACACTTGCGAAACACCTCCTCCTTTAACCCAACGCTCTCCAAACCACTCACTAGCTTACGGAGTAGCATGTACTCAGACAAGCTACTGTCACAATGGGGGCACTTAAATTCGTAATCCGCCGCACACTGAGCAGACCGAGTAAAGTACTCACTTATGGACTCGTTGCGTTCCTGGCGAGCGGTGAAGAACCTGCACCAGTCGGCTGCCTGGTTGGTCGCCTGGAGGGCGATGCCACTGATCGAGTCCAAGGCTTCCTTAACGGTCAGTGCCTGCCACTCGGCTGCGGTGAACCTGGCATCCAAGGAGCGTTGCAGAGGAGGCGTGCAATGGAGGCGGATGTACAGGGCGGCCTCCGTCGGTGCCTACCCATTCAGGTCCAGCCAGCACTGCATCGAACGTCTCCACGACCGGAACGCTGCTGTGGACATGTCCATGTCGCACTTCTCAGGGGCTGCCGGCCGTGAGGCTGGTGTGGTTTGAGCAGGGCGCGCTGCCAGCTGCTGCTGTAGGGAGACGATGGCGTCGGTTTGCGCCAGGAGCAGCCGGTGAGCCTGCTCGAGTGCTGTCGGCGTCTGTGGCGTCTGTGATCTACCCAACATTCTCCTGTGGGTAGATCTGGGGGTATGGGTGGGTAGTCGTGCACGTCCAGCCATGGTGGGTAGCATAGGTTTGATCTATCACTGCGCCATGTATAATGGACTTTATTATAACATGGTCTACAGTGTACTGCGCCCGATCATGCGCGGCAGCGCCGAGTACGGCTTGCGCGTTGCCGATATGTCGGCCCAACATATCGTACATATCCTACACCCGTGTAAGTTCTAATGTATTCTGCCATACAACCAAATTCAGAAAAAGAAGTCCTACAAAGGGTACATATATAAGGCATTTCCCCTGTGTGTGTTTAGTCAAATTACTAGAATGAGAAAATAAACCATTACAAAGGGAACGTGAATAAGGTTTCTCCCCAGTGTATGTTTTCATGCGTTTATTACCAGAATCAGAAAATGAAGCATCACAATAGGGACATGTACAAGGTTTCTACCCAGTGTGAGTTCTTCTCATATGTCTTTTCAGAGACCTACAATGGGCAAAAGAAAATTCACAAAGAGTGCAATTGTGAGGCTTCTCCCCTGTGTGAGCACTCATATGTCCTTTCAAAGTACTAGACTCAGAAAATGAAGTTTTACAAAGAGTACATGTATAAGATTTTTCCCCTGTGGCTTTTGAGATGAAAAGAGCAGGAAGATTAAGCTTCACAAAGAGAGTATTTATAATTTTTTTCCCTTGTACGAGTTCTCATATGGGTTTCACCTGGAAAATGAAGCTTCGCAATGAGTACATTTATGAGGTATATCCCCTATGTGTGTTCTCATATTGGGTTTCAGACTACTACAATAAAAGAATGAAATTCGAAAAGTGTGCATATAAGAAGCTCTTCCCCTGAATGAGTCCTCAAGTGGGTTTCCAAACTGCTGGATTTAAGAACATAAGAATGAAGGAGACTGCAAGAGACCATAAGGTCTATATTAGGCAGTTCCATGTCCATTACTATCTTTCATCCCCATCCATAAAGTTGTCTAACCGTTTCTTAAAACAACTGATAATTTCAACGCTCACTACATGGTTACTAAGTCTATTTCATTCGTTGACCACCCTATTAGTAAACAAATATTTGCCTATTTCCTTCTTATATATAAATTTTTATAGTTTAAATCCATTGCTGCGAGTCCTGCACTGTTGTCTTAAGATGATGACCTTATTTGTATCACCCTTGTTAAAGCCTTTGATCCACTTAAACACCTCTATTAGATCATCCCACACTCTGCGTCTATCCAGAGAGTGTAAGTTAAGGTGCCTAAGCCTCTCTTCATAAGGCAAATTTCTGAGCCTATGTATCATTTTGGTCATTCTCCTCTATACTGATTCTAGTGAATTGATGTTCATTCTACAAGACGGAGACCAAAACTGTACCGCATAGTCAAGGACGGATCTAACTAACGCTAGATAGAGTTTGATAATTACCTCTGCTCTTCTATTTGTAACCGTCCTAGCAATGAAACCTAATGCTCTGTTAGCTTTATTCCTGGCGCTAATGTACTATTTTCTGGGTTTAGGGTCAGGACTCACTAGAACTCCCAGGTCTCTCTCTCACACTCAGTTTTCTTTAAAAACTTGTTATCTAAGCTATATATGTTTTCGGAGTTGTGTAACTCTACGTTTAACACGCTGCACTTTGAGATATTGAAGTCTTTACACAGGGTACATGTTTGAGGCTTCTCCCCTATGTGAGTTCTCATATGAATTTTAATATAATTAGAATGGAAAGATTCATTTGCAGTACAACTACATGTATAAGACTTCTCCAGTGTTTTGAGTTCTCATATGGGTTTTCAATAGATCAGAAGTGGAAAATGTAGCTTACAAAAATAGTCTATTTATGATGCTATCCCTCTATACGAGTTCTCATATGCTTTCCACATGATCATACCCAGAAAATGAAGCACTCTCCATGCAAGTTGTATAGGTTTTCCAACAAACAGATCTAGAAAATAAGAGTACACGTATAAGGCTCTTCTCCTTTGTGAGTACTCATGTGGTTTACAAGAGCACATAAATGGGAAAACGAAGCTTCAGAAAGGGTGTATTCAGGAGGCTTTCTCTCTGTGAATATAAAGTTTATCCCCTGTCTGAGTTCTCAAATGCCTTTTTAGATGTCTAAAGAAAATTATATATCATAGAGGTCATGTATTTATAAGTTCTCGAGGTAAGGTGAGGAGGAGAGTGGGAGTGAAAAGGGAGTTGAGAGATAGGGTTGATAAAAGAGTATTGGGATGGTTTGGACACATGGAAAGAATAAGTGAAGAAAGATCAGTAAAAGAGGTGTGGAAGGCAGAGGTTGGAGGGAGTGAACATGAGGAGCCAACCAAGGATGAGATGGATGGATGGGGTAAAAGGGTCATTGGGAAAGAGGGGAGATGTCTGTTGAGGATGGAAGGGAGAAGACAGAAGATAGGGGTGAGTGGAGAATGATTGTGTATGGATGATGCTGTGATGCATGGAAGGGCGTGGGGGGATGAGGGGATGAATGTGCATGTGTGAATGACGGGGTGTCACCCCTCATACTTAAAGGATGTGCCGAAGTACTGTGTGATCCGCTGCACGATATATTTCATACATCAGTGGAGACAGGAGATATACCCCCTGATTGGGGAAAGGCCAACATCACCCCCATCTACAAAAAGGGCTGTAAGACCGACCCATTGAATTGTCGACTCGTGTCCTTAACCAGCGTAATGCCAAAGGTAATGGAAGGTATAATCCTTAGAGATCATTAAACACTTGGATGACAACCATCTCATAACTGATACACAACACGGGTTCAGAAATAACAGAAGCTGCCTCACCAACATGCTAAGTTACCTTATTAATGCAGTGGATAATGGTGATTGTGTGGACGTTAACTACCTGGACTGCGAAAAGGCCTTAGATCGTGTCTCTCACCACAGACTTATCAAGAAACTGGAGGCCCTTGGTATTGGGGGCAGGTGGATTAGAAACTTCCTAGCAGAAGGAAAACACAGAGTGACGATCCGAAACGCCACCTCAGACTGGCTACCTGTAATGAGTGGAGTTCCACAGGGGTCTGTTTTGGGGCCAGTATTATTCCTTGCATACATCAACGACCTTGTCAACAACCTCGAGATGAAAGCCAGCCTATTTGCAGATGACGCCAAGATCTACTCGACTATAAAGACTGAAGAGGACATACAGGCCCTTCAAAGAGACATGGACCGACTTCAAGATTGGAGTGATAGGTGGCTGCTAACATTCAATGTAAACAAATATTTGTCAATGCACATTGGAATTAACAACCCCAAAGCTGAGTACCAGTTAAATGGAGTGGCCTTACAAAAATCTTCCCAGGAACAGGACCTTGGCATCCTGGTATCTGGCACATTAAAATCTTCTGCTCATGTATCAAAGGTAGCTGCCAAAGCCAATAGTTGCCTAGGACTTATCAGGTGGAACTTTGATGTGCTGAACCAGGAAGTAGTGCTCCCCCTGTATCTCTCCCTTGTCCGCCCAATCCTGGATTATGGAGTGCAGTGCTGGTCTCCCTACCTCGTAAAAGATATCCAGACCCTAGAAAAAGTACAACGAAGGGCCACGAAAATGATATCTGAGTTAAAGGAATTGCTATACGAGGAAAAATGTAAAAAGCTAGGTCTGCAAACTCTCCAAGAAAGGCGAAAGAGAGGGTGCACGATTGAGACATTCAAACTGATGCATGGCTATGAGGACATTCCATATACAAGGTTTTTCAAGAGAAACGCAAATAATCTACGAAGGCACTCACTGAAACTTGATAAACCGGACCACTGGAGGACAACGTTCAAAGGAAATTGGTTTGCAGTCAAGATTATTGACAACTGAAATGCACTCCCTGAGAGTGTAGTTACCGCGCCGACGATCGCCACATTCAAGGACCGTTACGATAGGCATGCCAATATTTAAGACTTTAATGTACTGGCTAACAAGTCTTTAGAGTTAGGGATCAATAAAAGAAGTTCCTTCTTATTTCCCCACCACTTGTCCATAGGTGAGCAGTCCATAGGTAAGCAGACGCAGCCCAAAGAGGTTTCTCCCTGTCTTCTCTTTTTCTGCATGAGGGGATAGAGGGGGGGGGGGCTCACCGATTAAACGAAGTTATTTTGCTGTGGATGTGCTGTGCCTTGGTGCACTGCTTCTGTCCCAAGGCAGTTGGAGAGATGGAGGGATGATCCGTCATCCAGGAGGAGCTAAGAAAAGAGGGATGGTGAATGGGAGTGGAGTATGTGAGGATGTACTGGGTGGGAGTGGATTCATGTCTTTAACTTTGGCTACCTCCTTTGAAAGGATGGAAAAGTCCTTGGTATGTGTATGTATGTATGTATGCACGTATGTATGTAGGCCTATGTCTTTTCAGATTAACCTCTTCAATACGAGTCAAATATTCGCGAGCACATTAGATTACCTGATGTACAATGATGCATAACAATACGCGCATTACAAAATATAAAGTTACTCCTATTATAATCATTCTCTCTCACCTAGAATAAATATAGCGTCACAGAAAACGTAATCAAGGCTGTTCACAGAATATGGGGGTAACTCAGCTATACCTACAAAATAAATATAATTAATCAGTACATTTTAGTTGTGTTCACTGGCATTGCTCATGTCATCCTGCAAAATAAGGGTGATAAGTGAATGAATTATATATATGTATATATATATATATATATATATATATATATATATATATATATATATATATATATGTATATATATATATATATATATATATAAATATATACATATATATACATCTACTGAATGTAACCGTAAGAGCTAGTGAGGAGAAAGGTTTAAATGTAAATATGGAGAAAACTAAAATACTAGTGGCCAGTACAACAGATCCACCAAGAGTGCAAGTACAAATAGCAGGGAGAAGAATAGAACAAGTAACCAAATTTTCGTACCTGGGAAGCGTATTGACAGAAGATTGTAGATGTGAAAAGGAAATAAAATCAAGGATAGCGATAGCTAAAAGCACGTTTCAGAAAATGAAAGGGGTTTTAACAAACAAGAAAATGTCTACAGATATAAGGAGAAGAACAGTTAAAACTTTTATATGGTCAACACTATTATATGGTTCAGAAGCGTGGACAATCAGCAAAAAATTGCAGGAAAACTTAGAAGCAGCAGAAATGTGGATATGGAGACGAGTATTAAGAGTACCATGGACAGCGAAGAAAACAAATGAAGAAGTATTGAGAGAAATGGAGACATAGGGAATTGATGACAACAATAAGGAAAAGACAGTTGCGATTCTTAGGACATATAATGAGGAAGGAAGGGTTGGAAGAGATGGTGATGACGGGAATGGTGGAGGGAAGGAGAGCAAGAGGAAAGCAGAGGGAGAAGTATATGGACGGGCTGATGAGGGCGACGGGAAAACAACTCAAACCAGTACAGATGTTACAAGTAACTAGGGACCGTGAACGGTGGCGCTCCATGGTTGCCGAAGTCCAAGAGGATATGGCACGACGGTAAGGTAAGGTATATATATATACATATATATACATATATATTATATGTATACATATATATATATATATATATATATATATATTTATATATATATATATATATATATATATATATATATATATATATATATATATATATATATATATATTCGTGAAGCGTGGCAGGTGATTCTCTTTTAAGCATATTCTGTTGAAAACGACAGCAAATTCATTAGAAATTAATTTCTTTCTTAAGCTTTCTAGCTTTCGGAAAGTAGATTTCTGGGGGAATGAGAGGGGAAGAAGCAAATTTCCAATTGACATTGGTAATTTATATTAACACAGAAGTCTATGTTATATACAGAATAAATGAAAATAAACAAAACACAGTATAATAAACCCAAGACGTTTCGCAGATCGTTCTGCATCTTCAGTTGGAGTGAAGGGAAGTGTGACCAAGACGAGTATAAATATATATAAAGGAAAAACTTGGAGAGGTCACTTAATGACTCCCCTCTGTTTGGCTGGCGCTATTTGGTTGGTTCCTAAGCCTAGCCGATCGCCTAAGGCATGACATTTTATCCTCTGCGGGGATATTTTGGACCTTTATGGGTGTTCTCTGATCTGGTGGTTGTATTTTGGTGAGCAAATGTCTCCTGCGTGTAGGTTTCATGCTGGGGAGGAGGGAGAAATCATTTGTTTGTACATTAATAATAGGTTGTAAATCTTTTATGATTACAGCCTCCAAAATGGTCAAACGTTGAAGGTCCTTCTCCTCTGCGACGATTTCTGTATTGTGTACCATGGTTTCCCTGTCTAGATGGCGTCTGTGGTGGGTCCAAAGGTGTTGTTTCGGTCCTCCTTGTTGTAGGTGAAGGGTGATTCTTCTGGACAGGGTGGTAGTTGTCCTTCCCACGTAGGTAGATAGGGGCGTACAGTCCTCCTCTGGGCAGGTGAATTTATATACTACGTGGAATTGACGTATACCATGAGGTTTTGGGGTGGTGTGATTTCTTAAGATCAGGGAAGATGTTTTCTTGTTCCTGTAGTAAATGGTGAGTGATATTTTGTCACGTTCTTTCGTGGGGGTCACATTTCTTTTAATAATGTCTTTTAATATTTTCTCATCCTCTTTATATTTATTGGACATCTGGGACTTGTAGAATATGCGGTGTGTAGTTCCTTCATGTTCTGTGGTAGTGTGATGAGGTTCTTGGTACCAGGTGTCAATAACTCTTCTGAGTGTAGATTGTACTTCGTTGTTGGAGTAACCATTATTAATTAGAAGTTGGTGGACTCTGTCTATCTCCTTCTGGGTGTCTGACCAAGAAGAACAATGGCTAAGGGCTCTTCTAAAAAGGGTGCTGATAGTGGAGTCTCTGTACTTTTTGGGGCACTCACTTTCTCCGCTCATACATAGTCCGGAGTTGGTGTCCTTAACATACACGCTGGAAGAAAAGGAACTGTTAGTCTGTTTAAGGAGGACGTCCAGGAAGGGGAGGGAACCATTTTCACTATGTTCGACAGTGAAATCAATCCCCGACACCTCCATGAGTTTCCTCCTCAAGCGCCAGCCAAACAGAGGGGAGTCATTAAGTGACCTCTCCAAGTTTTTCCTTTATATATATTTATACTCGTCTTGGTCACACTTCCCTTCACTCCAACTGAAGATGCAGAACGATCTGCGAAACGTCTTGGGTTCATTATACTGTGTTTTGTTTATTTTCATTTATTCTGTATATAACATAGACTTCTGTGTTAATATAAATTACCAATGTCAATTGGAAATTTGCTTCTTCCCCTCTCATTCCCCCAGAAATCTACTTTCCGAAAGCTAGAAAGCTTAAGAAAGAAATTAATTTCTAATGAATTTGCTGTCGTTTTCAACAGAATATATATATATATATATATATATATATATATATATATATATATATATATATATATATATATAAATATATATATCCTAATAAGAACATGGGTACGTGTGTTCATTTATGCAAAGTAGACCACTTGGAAAAAGAAACTAACGAAGCAGAGCGCTTTCGTATATTACATCTTCAGTGCAACAAGTACATAGTGATAGGAATACATAGACAATATATACATGATACAAAGGAACAAGGACAGTTTGAATAAGCGTAGCGACCAATTACCCCCTGGAGAGCGGAAGGTCATTGTCAATTATCTTACGATGGTCGGGCGACATCAGGTCACAGTCGCCAAGGAGAGCGGAAGGTCATTGTCAATTATCTTACGATGGTCGGGCGACATCAGGTCACAGTCGCCAAGGGTCACTCTTTCTACTACTTATATAGGGCGACATTAAGTCAATTCGTTGGATTACATTTTACCTGATATTATCTTACTAATTTCTTGACAAATGAAATTATCAAGTTTGTACAAGCCTTTATGTAGGTTGGTATTTTGATTACTAGTGGTATGAATCAAACTGCACTCTATTAAATTTCTTGCTATTATGTTGTTGGTATAATAGATTGCCTGGGCATTACCCCAATCAACTGGATGATTATTTAATTCAATATGCTTGAATATACCACTAGAATGATTGCCATCCCTAACATTTTTCTTGTGTTGTTCAATTCTAATGTTTAAGGGTTTGGCAGTTTGACCTATGTAAAATTGATTACACATTTTGCAAGGAATTTTATAAATGCATCCTTTTTTTATTTCAATACTATTGTTGATAAGTTTATGTTTTAATGTACTATCATGTTTAAAAACTACCTTTACGTTAAATCTTTTTAATAATTCTGTGATACTTAACAAATTTTCTTGAAATGGTAAAATTAAAACATTATGTTAATTGAAAGGTGATTTAGGCTGAGGAGTTAAAAATGATTTCCTTGCAAAATTGTAAGCAATATCAAGGAATTGCTTAGGGTATTTTAATTCTAGCCCAATGTTAAAAACATTTCTGATTTCTTCATCAATAAATTCAGGACTACAAATACGAAAAGCTCTTAAATACATTGAGGCAAATACTGTACGTTTAATATTATTTGGATGAGAATAATAATAATGAATATATGAATTTTTGTCAAATTTTTGTCAAAATATTCCATTTCTCTTCTACTGCTGTTTCTTCTTTGTATATTTCTTCCCAGTTTTCCTTTTGAAAGAATTCTCTTATTTTATCAAAGTTTGTTTTTTCATACATCATTCTTCCTTTTCTGTATTGTTCATTTCTTTTCATATATTTTTCTTCATTAAGTTCCAGTTCAATCAATATGTGGTCACTTTTACTTATTGGTGTTTTATATTCAATTTTGTCCACTATTCTAGGTTCGGATGTAATTACTAGGTCTAGTCTCGATGGCTCTTCTTCATTTCTATACCTAGTGTTCTCCTGTATCCATTGTGTCATTGTATGGTCAGTAACTATCTCAAGTAGAGCGTTTCCCCATGAGCCGTCTCCACCCTTTACTGTCATTTCTTCCCAGCAGATTTCTTTGCAATTAAAGTCGCCCATCAAACTATTTTTCCTCCCTCTTCCATTATCTTGTTTAATGTTATCTTTGTGTCCTCTAACATACTTTTATGTTCACTCTCTTCCCATGAGGCTGTTTTTGGGGGCACATAATTTATCACAAACTTTCTGTTCTTCTTATCTCTGTCTTCTACTTCCATCATTATCATCTCTACTGTATTCTTTCCATATGTGACACACTTCACGTTTATATCCTTCTTAGTCAGGAACATAACTCCACCCCCTTCCTTTTTCACTCTGTTTCTAATCCAATAATTATATGCATCATGTCCTACACTGTTGGGTGGTAGTGGACCTTTTAATTTTGTTTCTACAATTCCCATTATGTCTGGTTCTTTTTCTTTCAAATAATCATTGAGCTCATTCAATCCTGTTATTAATCCATCTATATTTGTGTAAGACACTCTTAGTTTTCTGCCACTTCCATTGTGTTCTCTGTTTCCCTTTTGTTTTTCTCTTGTATGTCGACTTTCTTTAGTTTCATATTCACTACTCTCCAATAGAATCTCTCTTTTTCTGACTCCGTTCTTATCTCGTTTTTTTCCTTTGCTTCAAGTCTTTTCTGCTTTTCTTCCTCTCTTTCCTCTTTGTTCATTTCCCTTTTTATCCATACCTTTTTATATTGTTCACTTGTTGCTAGTTTCCCTGTTTTGGATAAGATATTCTCAGCCGTAGTTTGTGACCTGAATTTAATCTTAATTGGTCTGATCTTGTCTGTACTATATTTCCCGAGCCTGAATTTCTCTTCGATTTGTTTCATTATTTCTGGTTCATCTTCCTGAATTAATTCTAGTAAATTTCTTACTTTTTCATTTTCCTCTTTGATTCTTGTGGTTCTATCTGGGTTATGTTTCTCTTCCATTTCTAATATAATTATACATTTCTTTTTGTCTGCTAGGTCTCTTACTATATTCTCCTTCTGTCTCATCACTTTAATAACTGAGTTTTCAGTTTGTTCATTCATTTGCTGTCTGATTATGTCAGTGAATGCAACTTTGCTATTTTCTTGAATTTTTTTCCAACCCTCCTTGTTCTCCTTATTATTCTCCTTTAAGACTTTATTCTCATCTTTTACTTCCCTCAACTGTTTCTTTAATTCTTCAATTTCCTTAGTTAAGTTTTTGTTCGCCTTCTCTAGTTCTTCCAATTTTTCAACTCTCCGTATAATTTTGTTAACATCACCGAACCTACGCTCCAAGTCCTCGATCATCTTATCGACCTTCTCTTCTAGTCTTGTCAGTCGGGGGGGGTTTGTGTCCCCCCCACCCTCTTTAAATCCCTGGAAAATATTCTCATCACTTTCTACTGTATTGCTCTTATCTATGCTTCTAATCTTTACATTTTTATTAGACATTTCATCGTCGCTCAGCTGATCGGGGGGCCTTTTGTTTACCTTTCGCCTGTCTGCCTGGGCCAAGTCTACTCCCTCCTCATTTCCTTCCATTTCCCTCAGTAATCCCTCCCCTTTTCCTCTTTCCCTACTTTCCCACTACTCCACGAGCAATTTCCCCCCCACCCTGTAAAAACAATAGGCACTTCTCTTTGCGTTGGGATCCACAGACTTCAATTTTCTTCAGAACGTCTTCTAAGCCGTCCATTCGTTGAAGTGTGTGTGTGTGTGTGTGTGTGTGTGTGTGTGTGTGTGTGTGTGTGTGTGTGTGTGTGTGTGTGTGTGTGTGTGTGTGTGTGTGTGTGTGTGTGTGTGTGTGTGTGTGTGTGTGTAATCGATCAAATCAGATTTATCTCATCCGTTATGATGATGGTGGAGATACGTCTAGAAAGAGAGTTGATGATAGTAAATAAAGTGTTTAGGAAGAAGGCCAAGCATAAGTACACATGGGAGAGGGTGGTGGATGGAAGGGTGGTAGATAGGGCTTTAATTGACTATACAATGGTAATCAGGAGAAGAGTAGGAAGAGTTTTAGATGTACATATTCTAAGGGCAGTGGGTGTAACCATTACCTATAATCCCACATATTGCAGCAACATCCATGGAAAACTACATCGCAACATACATACACACACGCCCCTAAGCTCTTCCTTCACGTGACCAAACCGTGAAATACCCCTGATTCCTAAGAACACCTTTTCCTCATACACATTATACTCCGTAACTTAGATTAATAACCATAATAATTAAATCACAAGAAACAACTACACATCCTTATAATGAAAATATTATATCATATACTAATGTCCAAAACTAGTATCACTAGGGTAAAATGTAAATCATTTGTGAGATTGCCAACTCCTCAAGATACCCTGTCATCGAATTTACCTTACGAAAGCAGAGAGCGAGAGGGAATTAGCAGTCATTAGGTGAAATGCAGACCGAGGAAGGTCTGCTACTGTAATTAAAGGGGGATAAAAGGGTAATAGACTTTATAAATAGGTCTTTCATACTTTGATTTAACCCACCAAAGACATTTGGTGGCATCGACCCGCTACCCAACTCCGAAAGAATTGACACTTATGAAGTGCCCAGTGAGAATGAACCAAAATGCAAAATTTCAATCCCTCTAGGGTAGAGTGTGGTTATTTCAACAATCATGCCTGGTGCACTTCCAGACTAAGACATAATTGTGTCTCCCGATCCCTGTAGGAGAAAGAATCTTCATATGCCTGCTGTATGGGATACAGTTAGACAGAAGAAAGAGCCAATAATCTTACTAGAGAACATCTCACATACCCCAGTTAAACTAAACACAGATAAACAGGTACAGCTAAATTATACATAAAACCCATCCAGGAAACACACACCACTCCTATCAACACCATCAACACCAGATCAAACCCCACCCCAATCCCTCTCGAAGATATCCCAGTTATAGACTTCCAGCAAGCCAGAACCAATCTTAGGAATATTCATCAATCCCATCGTGAGGCAATCGCCTTGAACGATGAACCATTGGGAAAAAAAACACTACAAAGACTCATGAATAACTTTTCAAAGACAAATTATGCAAATCCCTTTTCGTCTATCTAGATGACCTAATGATATTCTCCCCTACTGTAGAGGACCACCTTGACATCTTTGGCTACGTCTTACACACCATCAAAAAAGCTGGCCTCAAAATTCAGCTTTAATGCCCATTTCTTTAAAAAAAAAAAAAAAAAAAAAAAAAAAAAAAAAAAAAAAAAAAAAAAAAAAAAAAAAAAAAAAAAAAAAAGGAGATTACCTTTCTTAGCCATACAGTAACCAAAGACGAAATCCACACAACCCCAGACAAGATCAAAACCATTGCTGAATTCCCCACTCCAAAGGACAAGAACCAATTCCGTTCTTTTCTTGGCATGGCTGCCTATTACAGGCATTCTATAAGAAATTTTGCAGACTTAGCTGCCTTACTTACCAAATTCACACGTAAGAACATACCTTTCAAATGGGACTCTGAAAAACAAGAATGTTTCCAGAAAATAAAAACAGCACTATACAGGGCACCCACGCTCGCCTTCCCTGACTTCACAAAGGAATTCTTTCTGTTCACGGACGCATCCACCCTTGGGATAGGTGCAGACCAAAGACAAATAGAATGAAACGGGAAACATAGAGTGATAGCGTACGCAAGCCGCGTATTGAACCCTGCAGAGCGTAACTACTCCACCACCCACTTGGAAGCTCTAGCTGTAGTCTGTACTCTAAAACATTTCCGGGAACTCATCTTGGGGCACAAAATCACAGTCATGACAGACCATCAACCTTAAACAGATTTTTTCAAAGGAAAAAACTTTACGAGGTAAGATAGCAGGGTGGCACACAACCATTTTAGAATTTAACCCAGAAATTACCCACATAAAAGGTAAGGCAAATGTTGTGGCAGACGCAGCCGAAACCCCCCGACCGATTGCAACAGTCCCAACCATGCACTGCATTGCCCTCAGGAACTCCGAGAAAAAAAAAAAAAAAAAAAAAAAAAAAAAAAATTGTCACATGTAATCCTCCACCTAGAAATGGGAGCCACCCTACAAAAACAGCCCTGTACCCCTCCGAGAATTACATCTAAAGGATGGAATTCTTAAAAGATGCACTACTACCCCAACCCAAACAGTAATCCCAAACTCACTGATTCCCAGAATCATTCTAATGGTCCACAATAGCCCCATTGCAGGTCACCCAGGCAGGCGCACTACTAGCCCAAGATGGCCACCGACATCACCCGTCACATTAAATACTGCACTAGCTGTAACCAACTTCGTGGACCAAACCCTAGACCACTCCAAATTGTAGAAGTACCCAACCCCTCAGAACCATGGGATACTATGGGCATTGATCTTACAAAACTACCACCAAGCCGCCAAAGTTCCCAATACGTCCTTGCCGCAGTGGATTACTTTTCAAAGTATACGATACTAGTGTCCCTACCAGACAAATCTGCAGAAAATGTGGCCCAAGCCTTAGTCGACCATGTGTTCTGTAATTATAACATTCCTCGTCAAATCTTCTTGGACAACGGATCTGAGTTCAAGAACGAAGTCCTCCAAAACATAGCCAAATTATACCACATCAACAGGTTATACGCCACAGCATATCACCCACAAGGAAACGGACTTGTAGAGAGAACAAACAGAAAAATCCTCGAAGTCCTCCGTCCCCTACAAGAATGCCTTTGCGACACATGGGAAGACTGGCTCCCACAAGTGCAGGCCAGCATTAATGACTCAATAAACTCAGCGACGAAGAACTCTCCCCACTTTATACTCTTCGGCCAACCCCTCCTTATTGAAAAACTCCCCCCTTTACACCATAGAAGATTACGCAAAGCGCGTAGAACTCGCCATGCACTTGATCCACAAAGAATTAAAAAAGAACCTCGAACAAGAGAAACAACAAACTCGAATCAAACAACATAAATACTCTCGATCCTTGTCCCTCATCCCAGGTGATGTTGTCATGTTTAAACACCACAACAGATCTAACAAACTTAAACCAAAGTTCTTTGGCCCCCTTGTAGTAGCAGAAACTCTAAGCAACAACAACTACCATCTTATTGGCCCGTCAGACGACACCCTCATCACAGCACATGGAGAAAAACTGAAACCAATCAAATTAAAATTCGACGTAAAGTTCATCCTAGACAGACACGGCTTCCTACCAAACCAAGCTCCACCCACCACCCTATACAATCCACCCACAACCACGAAACCTCAACCTTTCACATGACACTACTCTCCAAGCGGTAACTCTCTATAACAATTCAGATCCCCCCCCCCTTAGAGGGCAGGACATCATGCTCACCTGAGTTGGAAGTGATCACGATCCTTATCCATCAAACCTTTCCCCAACTATATAATCTCTCTTCACATCCTTCAGGATCGTGTTCATACTCAAATATAATCACGAAAAGAAATATTTAAACAAAAACACACCCAGAAACAAGATACCTAACCACACTCTCACACTTTGAGGACACTCCTACCTCTCATCCCCATATGCCTCGTCGCAGCCTTCTCTGGTGATAACCTACCGAGGATTATCCCAGGAGCAACTGTCGCTCCTGCAGGACACGTAATGGTCATTCGAGACACAACCACAATAAAAATGGAGTTCGACATCACGAAACTACACTCAGACCTAGAGTCAATACGCAAAATTACGAATGCATTATCAGATCACTTCTATGCCACCTTCAAACACCCCAGACCCAAAACTAACTCCTCAGAATCAAGAGGCAACGTGTTCTACTCAATCTCCGACAAACTAAACACACTACTCCTCCAATTCTCCACAAATGAACGGAATGACATGATATCAAATCATAACTCAGAACGCCACCATGCCTCCTTCAGACATAAAAGAGGACTCGTGAATTTCATGGGCTCCCTTTCTAAGTCCCTGTTTGGCATTGCCATTGAAGATGATATAACAAACGTCCACCTCACCATAGACAAAATGGCCTTCAGACTTAATAGAATGGGAAAGTTTGTTCTACTAAACTCACAGCACTTGGCAGGCTCAATTAACATTCTATTAGACCGATTTCTCCCAACTTCACGAATAATCCCTTACCCTACCTGACTCCACAAACTGGAAATGTTCACATACTGCTCAGAACAAATAAACGAATTAAGTAAACACATAGATATGGTTAGACCATATACTTATACTCGACCTCGTCGACGCAGCCGCCAATAAGGCCACCCTAAACCTCCTCCCCAAAGGCAAATTAAAAACTGCACTCTCCATCGACTTAAGAAACCTCCACCTAAAAAGCATCTTCCCCTCCGATCAACTAGACCTATACTACCCCCTTGTTGAAACAACACTAGGCACAAATGCAATCTACGCACACATCCCTCTCGAACCGCAAAAAAGATTCATAGGTTGGAATATAATCCCATTCCCATAAATTACAAAAACTCAACTATCACTCTCGATGTTGAACCCGCAACAGTTATCAAATCTGAAGACGGCCAGTGGTACTCATAAACCCCTCCTCTGACCTCACCCTATGCAAATCCGCTGTTTCTAAATTCCATGTTTGCCACGCCTACCCTTTTAGTTGTTACCGCACCACAGAACTAACCTGCATGATTCAAATAATAATACTGAACGCCAGCACTCTAGACAGCTGCAAATACAGAAAAGTCAACACCAACAAAACTCTTCACGTACACATCAATACAGAATACTTCCTATTCTTCCCACGAACCACATTCGTTTCAGTAATCTGTGCAGATAACCCCTCATCTTGGCAGAAACTAATCTGTAGACCTGTCTCAATCTCCGACCCATGCGAAATATACTTTGAGGGCACAATATTTCACCCCAACCACCACCACAACATTCTTCGTTGCAATCTCAGCTCCACCTTCGACCTTATCGCACCTCTCCCAATACCCCTAACACCCCCCAAACCTCTTTCCCTTTCCTTAAACCCACAAGATTATGTGGCCTTGCTAAACACCAACTAATCAAACACAATAGACACAGTGCAATTCTCCACCCCCAACTCTCAGAAACGAGTCATATTAACCAGAAAAAATATCACAAGTGTTAAGTTACAGGGAAGAACCCCGCTATACCTAGATGATTCCAAAGTGCAACTCACAGAAAAGAGTCCCTTTTCCACCAGTGATAGTGGACAAAGTACAATCGCAGAAAGGAGTCCAACTTCATCACATTAGAACTGACTAAATATTAAGAAAAATCCCAGAAAAGAGAGAGGTGAAAATAGGTGGAACTAAGTGTGTACTGATTTTAACAAAACCCGGAGCTGGTCAATTCTAATGACTAACACCCCTTGGTGAGCAATGAGTATGCCATGATACCTATTAAACCACACCCAACAAAATAAGACAATTTAACCCCCCTTAACACCTACTAAGGTTCACAACAGGTATCGTGTTATACATACATACATATACCAAGGCTTTTTCCCCCTTACAAGGGAGGTAGCCAAAAAGCAAAAGGCATAAAATCATTCCCACCCATTCCATCCCCGAAAACACTCCACACCCCTCCACCCTCCCTCCCATCTTAGCACCTCCTAGATGACGGGTCATCCCTGCACCCTGTCCACTGCCCTGGGTCAGAAGTAGTGTCGCAGGACACAGCACATCCACAGCAAGGCCGCTTCATTAAATCGGCGACCCCCCCTCTCCGTCCCCCCATATAAGGGAGAAGATGGGGAGAAATCCCTTCGGGCTGCGTCAAAATTTTTGCTCACACACACTACCTCACCCCTCATTCCCCCGTCCATTCCACCTCATGCATCACAACATTTTCCATATACAACCATTCTCCATTCACCCCTGTCTTCTGTCCTCTCCCGTCCTTCCTCAACAGACATTCCCCTCTTCCCCAAAGCCCCCTTCACCCCATCCATCCATCTCATCCTAGGACGTCCCCTCATGTTCACTCCCTCCACATCTGCCTTCCATACCTCCTTTACTAGTTGGTATCGTGTTATACTCACAATATATGTATGTTTGTATTTTTAACAACCCCCTCGCCACTCTCCATGCCAGGTGACGGAAGTCACCTCTCTCCGGGAGGGAGGTATTATGTAACCGATGCCTATAATCCCACATACTGCAACAGCACCCATGGAAAACTACATCGCAACATACACACGAACATACATTCCCCTAAGCTCTTCCTTCACGTGACCAAACCGTGAAATACCCCTGATTCCTAAGAAAACCTTTTTCTCATACACATTATAATCCATAACTTAGATTAATAACCATAATAATTAAATCACAAGAAACAACTACACATCCTTATAATGAAAATATTATATCATATACTATTGTCAAAAACTAGTATCACTAGTCTTCGCAAGCGGCGGCGCCTACGGCACACAGGTCGAACTCTCGGGCCTTGTCCTTGACACGGCCGTAGAAGTCATCAAAGGGCTCGCCGTACTCTTGCCTGCATCGGAACAGGTCACGGAGGCGGAGGGCCTCGGCTCGCGAGTCTCGGAGGTGGGATTGCAGCCGGTCGAGCACCCCGTCGGCCGAGAGTGGGGTGTCGTGGGGGATGTCCAACGAGTTCCGCAGAAGCGCCTGTACGTCGAGGGATAAGCACGATCTGAGTTGTATGAGCTGTATGTCGTGCGCCATCCTATTGACGCCAGCCATGGCGGCGTAGTCGGCCCAGCCGCGGCGCCACGACAGGAACGACTGGAATTGGGCGTCGGCTTGCAACGGTGGCGGGCGTGGAACCGTCAGGTTGCCGGTGGCATGGGGGCGGGCGGCGTTCCGGCGACAGGAGGGGCCGGGACGGGCAAAGCCGGCGGAGGGCTCGACGGAGGGGGCGGCGCGCGGGCGACGAGGGTTAGGAGTTGTTGAAGGGTCTTCGCCATTTGGTCCATCCTCGCGCGGTCTTCTCTCCGTTCCTCTCGGGCCACAGCTATGCTCGCCGCTAGGCGTTGCACGGCGTCGTCGCTGCCGTCCCGCGAAAGCGTCACATTTGGTGTCAGCGCGGGCGGGGCGTGTAATTCGACGTCACTGTCTTGTGACATGGGTGAATCGCTCCTTTGTGCCATGGGCCGGGTTTGGGGGTGCGGTCTACGCGAGTCAGTTGGGGCGTGGTGTGACGTAAGCGCGTTCACTAAGTGGGTCACGGTCGCGTCGGGGGAGGAAGCGCTCTACCAGAGCGCTGTATCCAAGGGGTTGGAATGAAGGACCCCTTTGTTCGATCCTCCACGGGTCCGCTGAAGGGCGTCGCACAATAGAGTTCCACTGCTGAACTGAACTGCACGATACTGCACGGTTCGACGTGCACACTATTGCAGGATTCCTGCAACGCCACGTTCACGCTACAGAGTGATCTTTCAATAAAGTATGGGAATGGAGTAGGAAGTGGGAGATGGAATTCAATATCAAGAAGTGTAGTATAATGGAATTTGGAAGAAGCAAAAAAAGAATAGTGGGATCATATAAATTGGGAGAAGGAATAAAAAAAAAGTAGAAAATGAGGACCTAGGAGTCATTATTATGAATAATATGTCACCTGAAAAACATATAAACAAGATTTTTGGAGAAACTTATAATTTAATAAGAACAATCAAAGTAGCATTTACGTATGTCACGAATCTAGGCTCTATGTTTGAGTTTATACATCGAATCGGGACTTAGGATTCGAGCAGTTCCTTCAATCTAGAATATTAGATTCAAAACGTAGCCTCGTTTTGGATATTCTTTCTCTTCGCGGGGATAAAGAAAAACAATGGACAAAAGCAACGGGAGATAGATTTTCTAGCACAGTATAAAATTATAAATATATATATATATCTCTTACCAATGTTGAGCAAGAACAGAGTGCGGTGCAGGAGCGGGGTGGGGTAAGGACCACTGCTCCCCTTCTTATATACACAGGCCGCACGACACCAGCGTCATAGCACAGGTGCCAACATGTACTTAATTTATTTATCCTAATTCTATTTACCCAACTCCACACTTCCACCATTTCCTTTATTCTTGTGTGGAGAGGGCTCACAAAATAATTTCTATCTGATACCTTAATTCTACAATGTAATGTGACTTTATATGTTGGCTCTACATCGCCGCCTGGTTTTGGCGTGCGTGCCCCTTGACCTGACATCGGCGAGGTCACCGATTTCATACTCCTCCGCCGACACATTTCGCGCGCACTTCTTGTCCATAGAGTCCCTGCGCACAAAGGGGCTCATTGTTTCTCTTGGGTCCGGGCTCCTTCGCTACAACATATTGTCATGGTCGGGGTATCGTGAACGTGGCCATGACACGTACCTGGATGAAGAAATGGTGAAGAAAATACTAATCACTTTGATAAGACCAAGATTGGAATATGCAGCGACAATGTGGTCACCAAGTACAAAAAAATGTATAACAAAACTTGAAAGAATACAAAGAGCAATTACAAAATTGGCACCAACACTCTCAAAACTATCATATGAAGAGAGACTAGCAAAACTTGAGCTACAGACATTAGAGCAAAGAAGAGAGAGAGGAGATTTGATAACTATTTATAGAATCATGAAAGGCTTAGAAACTATTGATAGAGAGGACCTAATAAAATGGGATGATAGAAATACAAGAGGACATGGAAAGAAAATCAAGGACAGTTATAGAAGAGATCTGAAAAAGAACAGCTTTCCCCACAGAGTAATAGACATTTGGAACAAGCTAGATGAGAAAGTGGTGTGTGCAAAAACAATACATGAATTTAAAAACAGTTTAGATAAAATGAGATATGAAGACGGGACATCACGAGCATAGCTCCCCTTCCCGTAAAATACAACTAGGTAAATACACCAGAGCATACGCAATAGATATTGCCACGCCACAACATGTTTTCGGCCTAGACAACGCTACAGACTCTCTTGTCTACATGGCCCTACGCGTCACTCCCTTTCTCAACCCTTGCTCTCCTAGAGGGTCAGCCATTCGAGCTATAATAAAACACTCCACAGCTCCTTAGCAGTTAACGGGTTGTTTCTTCCAAGTAATATAACATTTGTGTAATTTATCAATTTAAATATAATCTTAAGATGTCTTCACTGAATGCTGCTATAATGAAGACGTACATTTATAAACTACAAAATTATGAGAAACAATGGCGCATTGATACACAGACGTACCAACAGTTTCCAAGTCTTTTGAACAATGTGTCAGAGTTTAGCGTACGATTTCTTACCGATTCTTTTTTGAGTGACTGTACATATGTACATAGATATACCAAAGGCTTTTTTCCCCTTTCAAGGGAGGTAGCCAAAAACCAAAGGCGTAAAAACCACTTCCAGCCGTTCCATCTCAAACATACTCCACTCCCATCCACCACCTTCCCTCCCTTTTATCTTGGCACCTCCTGGATGACGTAAGGTAAAGGAGACAAAGAGGAGAGCAGATGTGAAATGGGGTAAGAGTATAATAGAATTTTTCTAAAGTAATAAAAAGATGTTTTGGAAGGAAATTAAGAGAGAAAGAGGAGGTGAATCAAGTAGAGAAGAAAAGGTAAAAGATGCAGATGGAGAGATGATAATGGAAGAGACGGCAGTACTCGTAAGAGGAAGATGAGCAAAGTATTTTAGGGGGTTGCTATATGTGAAGGGTGATAGGGAGGGAAAGGTAGTTGCAGTGGGAGGCGCAAAGAAAATGACAGTGATAAATGAGGACAATGGAGGAGAAATAAAGAAAGATGAGGTGAAAGCAGTTATTAAAATTATGAGAGCAGGTAAGGCACCAGGGTTAGATGGGTGTCATACGAAGTGTCTAAAAAAGGAAGGTACAGTGATGGTGTACTGGTTGGTAAGGTTGTTTAAAGGTCAACTGAGAAGGTTTTCAAAGAGGTGGTGAATATTTGCTAGACGTATGGCTTAGTCATTTTTTTATATAATAATACAAAAATAAATCCTAATTATTACACAATGTAATAAGAATCTGATATACCCTGTGATAGACGCCAGGAGATTTCTTTCATATCGGGTATGAAGAGAACTCTCAAAAGGCCCTTCAGCCAGGCATTCAAGGACATTGCTCGCCCGGCACCCTTTGATTGGCCAATTGTCAGAGAAGGGCCAAGGGACTGGACAGACTCCAAATTAACTTGTGGTCGAAGCGAGTCAAACGGTCAGGCGGACGCCTGGGAAAGCTCACGCCGTGGGACCGGGACCCAGCTATCTTCACATCGATACAGTTTTTCCTTTTTGGCAACCCTCAAGAGTGCCACCATTTTATACATGACCTATGTTCTTATTGGCCACCCCTTCGCGGGGAACGCCCCTTACTTTCTGTAACTTTTAGCTAGGGAAGTCTGGCAACCTCCGGAGTTTTCCTCTGGACTTGCCAGCACTTTTGTATTAGTTTAGAGCTAAAGATTAAAGAGTTCAAAATGAACCATCATCTTTGTCCATCCTAAAACGGGCCTCCAACAAAAAGGCCTATCAAAATATCGGTAGCAGACAAGCTTTTCTTTCGCCGATCTTCGGTTGTTCTCGTAACTCTCTATCGGCTGAGACGTCAATACTGCTGTTTACATTCTGATGCATGCCATATGCGTACACTATAAAATGCCGTGCTGCGCTGTCAACTTGATCAGTGATCTGCCATATTTCATGTGTTAGCAAGGTTTTATCAAGTATTTAGTTCGAAAATGGTTTATTGTGTCGCCGCAAATTGTAACAGTGATTCGACGAAACCTGTTGCGGATGGACTTCATTTTCATTCTTTTCCGAAAGATCCTGTTCGCGAAAAGGACTGGATTATTCGTTGCAGATGGCACGAGTCATGAAAGCCTGGATTGGAAGCGAAACTGTTCGAAACATTAAAAGAAAAAACAGTACACTTGGGACCTTGGCCTTGCCGAGTCACTAGAAATTAGCATGAAGCCCATTCTAAAAGAAGATGTAACACCGACAATTTTTGTCATCGACAAGACCCCAGGTTCGGCAAGCAAACACCGTCGAAGGAGCACTGCTATTGAAAAAAAACAACGCTTTGAGGTAGGTGTATCAGTCTGTATCATGTGCAGAGCGTGACCGGATGGACAATTCGTCGACAGACATTTCGTCGAACAGACATATCGTCGCCGGACGATTCGTCGAATGGATGTTTCGTTGAACAGCCTTTTCGTCGAAAGCGTTAAACAGGCAACCAGGTATTTATGTAACTATAGGCTCGTACGGAAAAAATATCACGGTAGGATATAATGTCACTGGAGGACAAATATAATTTTAGAAAGGGATGCCGGACATAATGTCACTGAACGACGGGAGGGCGGCGTGAATCACGGTGACGTAGGGGGACAAAATGTACAAAAGAGATCGGATGACCGTGATCGACCAGATGTCCGTGATGGGGGAAATGTTAATTTTGATAGGAGAAATGTTAATGAGGCATTGAATGTCAATGAAGGACCAAATAATAATAATATAGAGCAAGGTATAAATAAAAAACAAAATGATAATATAAGACATGATATTGAAACTCAAAATGTGTCAAAAAGAAATAATCACGAGTTTCTTAAAACCATGTAATTTAATGCTCGTAGTATTAGGAACAAATTTCAAGAAATACAGGCGTATGTCAAAAGCGAAAATCTCGATATGATAGGAATAACTGAGACATGGTTAAATGGTACAGAGTTCGAAGCTGAATTTAATATTGCGGGATTTAAACACTTTCATCAGGATAGAAACCACAAGAAAGGTGGGGGTGTTCTATTGTACGTTAAAAACAATGTTCATACTTGTGTTTTAGAGAAAGTGAAACAGGATGCATATGATAGTTTGTGGGTTGAGTTAACCCAAACAAATGGACAAAAAATGAATATAGGTGTAATATATAGGCCAAAGACATTATCATTAGCAGACGACAAACTGTTATTTCAAGAACTGTCTAGTTTCTGCAACCGGGATTTATTGATAATGGGTGATTTCAATTTTACTGACATTGATTGGATGACCCTTGAACATGGCCATATAGGTAGTCGCTTGATTGATTTTCTTGGTGACAATTACTTAATTCAGCATGTAAAAGAGCCCACAAGATATGGAAACTTACTCGATCTTTTGATCACTAGCCGCGAAAGCATGGTAATTGATGTAGAAGTCGGTGAATCTGTTGCAAATAGCGATCACAACTTAGTCAGATTCAAACTCCTAAACAATTTTAGAATAGATACTTGTGCTTCTAAAATACCCGATTTCAGTAAAGCTCAGTTCATAGGACTACGTCAGGAGCTTCAGCTTACAGATTGGGAGGCAAAATTAAACGAAAGACCTGTAGATCAGATGTGGGAAATATTTCAAAATACGCTCACTAAGATGATTCAAACTTACATTCCTTTTAAGGACAGACGTCCCCCAAATCAGGCTCGCCCAAAGTGGCTCGACAAAGAAACTGAAAAAAGTATTGCTAAAAAGAGACAGGCTTATAAGAAATATAAGTGCTCGGGTGCACCTAATGACTATGAAAGTTATGTATCAATACAGAGATATTTAAAAAAGACAATAAGAAAAAGAAAACGACAATACGAAATGAACATCGCTGATAAATCCAAAGAGAATCCCAAAGAATTCTATAGTTACATTAGAGATAAAAAGGTTGTTAGGAATCACATTTGTCCACTATTATCTGCTGACGGTCAACTTGAATATTCAAATGAAGGAATGTGTAATATCTTAAACAATTATTTTAGCTCGGTATTCGTAAACGAAACACCTCAAAGTGAATTCCAAACTGAAACCTGTGAAAAGTCTAGGGTAAACTTACTACGGTAAATATAACAAAAGAAAAAATTAAAAGGTGTATAGACAAACTCAAAGTTAATAAAACACCAGGGCCTGACGGTTGGCATCCAAGAATCTTAAAGGAAATGAAAAATGAGATTGTTGTTCCATTAGAAATTATTTTCAAGAAATCCATCATATCCGGAGATGTCCCAAGAGAATGGAAGCTAGCTAACGTTACTCCCATATTCAAAAAAGGTGACAAAAAGAAGCCAAATTACTATAGGCCTATAAGTTTGACTTCAATCGTAGGAAAAACAATGGAAACTATCATCAGAGATGCTATCGATCATCATTTAGAAAGTAACCGTTTGATAAATGATAGCCAGCATGGTTTCAGACGGAAACGTTCTTGCGTGACTAACTTACTCGAATTCTACAACACAGTTATCTCGAATTATGACAAAAGAAACAATATAGATTTAATATATCTAGACTTTGCAAAAGCTTTTGATACCGTCCCACACGAAAGACTACTTACTAAACTAGCTTTGCATGGAATAAGTGGTAGCCTATTAGGTTGGACTAGTAATTGGTTGAATGATCGAAAACAGAGAGTTGTTTTAAATGGAAAAACTTCTGAATGGAAAAGTGTTGCAAGTGGAGTTCCTCAGAGTTCCGTTCTTGGGCCACTTCTATTCATAGTATATATAAATGATATAGACCATGGACTAAAATCTACTGTTTCCAAATTTGCTGATGATACAAAACTGTGCGGAGTGGCAAATGATCACTCAAACCAATTAGATATTCAAGAAGATTTAGATCAATTACAGCAATGGTCTGAAAAGTGGCTAATGAAATTTAACACGAGTAAATGCAAGGTAATGCACATAGGTAAAAATAACAGTAAGTACGATTACAAGTTATTTGGAAATTCGTTAACAAAAGTGGATAGTGACAAAGATCTCGGCGTAATTATCAGTAACGACCTCAAATCATCCAAGCAGTGTATTTCAGCCTCTGAGAAAGCAAATAAGATTCTAGGACTGATTGCGCGATCTTTTGACTTCAAAAGTCCATCACTCATTAACAAGCTATATAAATCGTTAGTTCGTCCACATTTGGAATATGCTGTTTCCGTATGGTCACCGAATTTCATTAAAGACATTGACAGACTGGAAAAAGTACAACGGCGAGCCACAAAACTGATTCCAAATATCAAAAATAAATCATACGAAAATCGACTTAAGCACATGAATCTGTTTTCCCTAAAAAAGCGTAGACTCAGAGGTGACTTGATACAGGTCTTTAAGATTTTAAAGGGAATTGACAACATCAAAAGTGACCAAATTTTCACATTGAATGAGAATCAGACAAGAAACAATGGTCTCAAACTGTCCGGAAATAGATTCAATTTGGAAGTAGGTAGAAACAACTTTGCCAACCGTATAGTTAATGAATGGAATAAACTTCCTGCACAGGTAGTGCAATGTAGTTCAGTTCGAAGCTTTAAGAATCATTTAGATAAATACCTAAGTAAGATGCTGTAATGATTATAATTTATCTTATATTATTTGTTTTTGTTTTGTTATCATTTGTCTGTCTGATTTTCATTTATTATTAGTTATATGTCAATTTATTATTATTTACTATTTACCTGTTTATTATTTTAACTATACCTATGCATTTATTTATGTATTTTATTTGTTATTTACATTATTATAGTTTTTATTTATTATTTTATTATTAATATGATTTTTTTTTTTTTTTTTTTTTATCCGACCTAAAAGGTCGGCATGCTCCGCCTTTGTAATCCTTTGTAATCCTTTGAAACAATATGGCATTACTAGGAAGCTGAAAACGATATACATACATTATAAAACATCAAATGTACCTATTTGATACTAAATTATACTATTTACCTAAAATATTTTAAATATATAATGACCATATTCCCACATCTGGAAGGACATTTTGCAACATTCTCAAACAGATGTTATTTATTAATTAGACATTCTACATCTATTCTTGAGGTAATTATTTCAAGATATGAATGATGATAAGGTGATAAATGATGATATTAGTACAATTTGATATGCTTAAAGCAGCTGGATATCAGTAAGTAATTTTATCTATAATTTATTATTTAATTCTTCTTCTTTAATCTGAATACACAATACATACTAAAAATGTGAGCTGAAGTTAAGTGTACAGTTAGTGATATGGCGAGTGATTGTGTTACCGTGTTCAGCGCCGAAGAGGTACAATCTCTTCTTAGTAGAATTGAAGCCTTGGAGGATGCTGTTAAGTGCCTTAAAGAGGAGAATCGAGTTCTCCGCTCGAAGGCCCATAATACGGAAGACAAAATTAGTGATGAGCATGGATGGAATACGGTGAAAAATAAGATGCGGAAAAGTGGAAAAAAGTCCTCACCAGCCCCGCTGAAATGCAAGAACTCGTTTCAAATACTGGCAAATCTGCAGGAAGAAGAAACTAATGAAATCCAAGAGAAGAAGGAAAGGGCAGACGCTGGATCCCTGCCCACAGGTAAGATTTTGGTAGTAGGTGACAGTCAAGTGAGGTATTTAGACAGGGTTTTCTGCGACAAAGATAGGAAACATAGGACGCAGGTGTGTTTCCCCGGCGCGGGCATAGGAGATGTTAGAGATAGGATTGAAGAGTGTCTAGTAGGGGAAGGAAAGGACCCAGTAGTTTGCTTGAGTGCCGGAGGAAATGATATAGGTAAGTTAGGGAGTGAGGAATTATTTGCGCGGTACCGGGATGCGCTAGACAAGATTAGAAATAGGGGAGGTGTTCCTGTAGGATGTGGAATCCGTCCGAGGCGTAGAGTTGGAGGCATGTGGCATTCTAGGGCTATTGCAATGAATTGCAGGCTGGCAAAACATTGTAAGGCCAATGGATGGGCATTTATCGATAACTGGGACCGCTTTTATGGTAAGAATCACCTATACACAAGGGACGGAGTGCATTTGTCTCCCAGAGGATTTCGGCTCCTTGCTGAATCCCTTAAGCGAGAAGTAGGCATCCTACAGTTTTTTTCGGGTAGATTACGTGGGAGTAGGGGGGGAAGTATCGGAATATAGTTTAGGCAATAGAAGCAACTTAGAGAAGGACTGTGTAAAGAATCACCAAAGCAGGTGGAGGGAAGATAAACTTAAAGTTTACTATACAAATAGCAGGAGCATAATTAACAAAATTGATTTGCTGCGAGGTAAAGCATGCGTAGAAAATTTCGATAATATAGCTATTACTGAATCCTGGATCAACATGGCTGATAAACATTTCCTTCCGGAAATCGAAATAGAAGGATATAAGTTTTTTCATAAGGATAGGGTTGGCAGAAATGAGGGAGGTGTAGCACTTTTCGTTAAAAATACATTAAACTGTATTATCAACAATTCGATTAAGGAAGAGGACTGTACGGAATCTATTTGGGTAGAGATTATAGGCAAAAATAAGAAAGTTATTATTGGCGTCTTGTATAGACCTCCTAACCTCAGCACTGAGCAGACTGATCCCCTGATTCATGAAATTCACAGAGCATCCCAGTACAAAAACGTTGTGATCATGGGAGATTTTAATTATAGAAACATTGACTGGGAAACTTTAATAGGTGATCATGAATCGAAGAAATTCCTAGATGTGGTGCAGGATAATTTCCTAAAACAAGTGATTACCGATCCTACGAGGGGACAAAATACCCTGGACTTAATTTTAACAAATAATGAGCACCAAATTAGCAGCGTAATAGTGGGAGATAGTCTAGGCTCTAGCAATCATCAAGAAATAAGATTTAATGTTATTTGGGAAAAATTAAAAAGTACGAATAACGTTCAAGTACCAGACTTCAGGAAAGCAAACTTTAACAATATAAAAACCTATTTGAAATTGAATACGAAATGCCATGCGGACGTTTGGAACATTCTTGGTTCTCGGAGCGGGGCTGGGAGTGAGGTCTGGGTCACGGAGGGTAATATGCATACCTTAGGTCAGGTCAATTGGGGGCGAGGGCCCAACAGTCAGGTCAGCGATTTAAAAGAAATGTATTGCAATCTAACTGATCTAATTATTAATGCACAAAACACATTTATCCCCCTAAAACCAATACGGAAAAATAGTAATACTCCCAAATGGATGACGGACAGATTGAAACATGAGATCGGAGTGAAAAGAGGACTTTACGTAAAAATAAAAATCGGGGAATCACACCTTAGATCAAGATATAACGAAATGGCAAAGCTGGTTAAAAGAAATACACGTTCAGCGAAACGTAATTATGAAATCAAGGTTGCCAGTCAAGCAAAATCCAACCCGAAGGGTTTCTTTCACCTCTACAGAACAAGACATAAAGAAAGAATAGGACCAATTAAAAACGAAGAAAATGTCATAATAGAATCGGAAGAAAAAATGAGTGAGGAGTTTAACAATTATTTTCTATCGGTGTTTTCTAATGAGAGGTTAGATAAAGTACCTGACTGCGATCCGATTTTCAGAGGGGATGAAGAAAGTAGTCTATCTAATATCAGCATTAGTAAAGAAGAAGTAGTCAAGCAGATTGACAGACTTAAAGCTACAAAATCTCCGGGTCCAGACGAAATTTTTCCAAGAATGCTTGAGGAGTGTAAATTTGAAATGTGCGACCAGTTAACTGAAATATTCAATAAATCGGTAGACACTGGTTTTGTTCCAACTGCTTGGAGGCAGGCAAACGTTGTTCCTGTTTTTAAGAAGGGAGATAGATCGTCTATATGCAACTACAGGCCAATCAGTTTGACATCGGTTATAGGAAAAATGCTTGAATCAGTAATAGTAAATAGACTCAGAAAACACATCGAAGGGCATAATTTAATTCGTGATTCACAGAATGGTTTCTCCAAGGGTAAGTCATGTGTGACTAATCTTCTATCCTTTTACACTGAAGTATATAAGGCGTCAGATAACAATGAAAATTACCTTGACTTTAGCAAAGCGTTCGACAAGGTACCACACCGGAAACTACTAAATAAAATCAAAGCCCATGGCATAGGAGGAAAAGTGTTAGAATGGATTAGAGCTTGGATTAGTAACAGAAAATAGCGGGTCACCATAAATGGAATAAAATCTAGGTGGGGCAATGTTACTAGCGGGGTCCCCCAGGGCTCGGTTTTGGGTCCCTTATTGTTCATTATGTACATAAACGACTTAGACGATGGGATAAATAGTGATGTTAGTAAGTTTGCGGACGACACTAAAATAGGACGCCTAATTAGGTCAGGAGACGACGCAGAGATTCTGCAGGATTATCTTAATAAATTGTTAACATGGTCGGTGAAATGGCAAATGAACTTCAATATCTCTAAGTGTAGCGTGTTAAACGTAGGGCTACACAACCCCGAAAATAGATACAATTTAGATACACGTTTTTAGAAAAACCTGAATGTGAGAGGGACTTGGGTGTTCTGATGAGTCAGGACCTCAAAACCAGGAAACAGTGCATTAGCGCCAGAAATAAAGCTAACAGCGCATTAGGCTTCACTGCTAGGACGGTAACGAATAGAAGTGCAGAGGTAATTATTAAACTCTATCTAGCGATCGTTCGACCCATCCTTGACTATGCGATACAGTTTTGGTCTCCGTCCTACAAAATGGACATCAATTCACTAGAATCAGTACAGAGAAGAATGACCAAAATGATACATGGACTCGGAAATTTGCCTTACGAAGAGAGGCTTAGGCACCTAAACTTACACTATCTGGAAAGACGTAGAGTGCGGGGTGATCTAATAGAAGTGCTCAAGTGGATCAAAGGCTATAACAAGGGTGAAGCAAACAAGGTCATCATAATAAAACAACAGGGCAGGACTCGCAGTAATGGGTATAAACTGGACAAATTTAGATTTAAGAAGGAAATAGGCAAGAATTGGTTTACTAATAGGGTGGTCGATGAATGGAATAAACTTAGTAACCATGTAGTAAGCGCTGAAACTATCCGTTGTTTTAAAAAACGATTAGACAACTTTATGGATGGGGATGACAGGTGGTGATGGATACGGAGCTGCCTAGTGTAGGCCTTATGGTCTCTTGCAGTCTCCTTTATTCTTATGTTCTTATGTACTAGTTTATATTGTTCGTCTGAAGATCAAAGTAGGGCAAACTAATTTATTAATTAATCATTCTTCTTTAATCTAAATATTCTGAATATATAATACATATGCGACTTGAAGTCAAAAATACTAATTAATATTGTTCGTCTGAAGATCAAAGTAAGGCAAACTTATTTATCATTCTGTAATCTAAATACATAATACATACTAGAAATGTGAGCCGAAGTTAAGAGCACTAATTTATATTGTTCGTCTGAAGATCAAAGTAGGGCAAACTAATTGATCAATTTATTATCATTATTTAATCTAAATATTATAAGTATATAATACATATGCGACATGAAGTCAAAAATATTAATTAATATGGTTCGTCTGAAAATCAAAGTAAAGCAAACTAACTAATCAATTAATTATTATTCTTTAATCTAAATATACAATAAAACGCAATACATACTCATGGAAAAGTGAACTGAAATCAAGACTAATTCATTCATATTGTTTTTAAGATCAAAGTAGTGCAAACTAAGTCACAATACCTCTGTTATTTTTATCCTTAATTTTTTTTAGAATACAACAGTAAGAGTCAGTTACTTTATATTGTAAAGATAAACTAATGTGGGAAAATGTTCTACAAGATGTGGGAATATGGTCATGTGGGAAAATGGAAAATGTCCCGTTATTCGTCCTGCTGGTCTGGTTAGTGGGCTTTCTGTATGATTTAAATTTCAGCTGGTTACCATGTTTTGAGATGTGTGTGTCCAAGAAAGGAAGGGAAAACAGTGAGAACCACTTGATGGACTGGAAAAATGCAGAGCTTCTGATACGTGAGCCCGACAAGATCCGCAGAAAGTGTTTGGAAGCAGCAATCATACAAGAAACCAACACAATTGAACAGAATAGGGGCATGTTCAATATCTTACCTCACATAATTCCTTTAATACCCATTGCCAAGAAAATTTAAGCCATCTTTAGCTGCCCCCCAAAGTCCCCTTTTCCTCTCAAATACGTTGTCCATCCGCAGTTGACATTTGCTCACCCTTCTTATGTTTCTCCCACCTTTTCTCGATTGTGAACCAATGTTCGTCACCCACCCATTTGCTCTTTTCACACCTTTCCTAATCTCAGACATTTGTGCCAGCCTTCTCCTCAACCTTTCCTAGTATTCAACCCCTCTCCTCCTCCTTCCCTACCTTCCTCCCTCCCCCCTTTCCCCGTTCCCCGTATTCCTCTTATTTAATCTCAGTCATGTGTATCACAACTATATACCTGAATTTTCCTAACTCTCATACATCTGGATGTTTGTTTGTTTTTTTTTTCATTTCGGACAATGCCTTTGGAGAAAAGTTCAGGCATGTGGCCTGCAAAATTGGTATAATGAGTCAAGGAATTATTTCCTAATAAAAAATCTTACAGCACTGGCGTTCGTTCCAAAGGAGGATGTCATTGGCATATTTAATGAATTAATGGCTTAATTAGATGAGGAAACATACTGTACGAAGTCCTAGGAGAATTTCTCGTCTACTTTGGGACTATTTGGTTAGGTGCTGTACAAAGAGGAAGGCGACGCCGCCCAAGTTTTGATATCTCCTTATGGAATGTAAGAGAAAAGACCGTGCTAGAAATACCACGCACAAATAGTTCTTTTGAATGTTGGCACCGCGCTTTTCAACAAAGAATGTCAGTCGTCCATCCAAATTTATCTCGCCTTATGACCAAACTCAAAAAAGAGCAAAATTATTGGGAACTAACAATACAACAGGCTTCATGCGGTATTATGCCTAGAAACACTAAAAAGAAATACGCAATTATGAACGGTTGAAAAAACTCACGAATGACTATGCAAACAGAGATACACTAGAATACCTACAAGCATATTGCACATAATTTGTAAGTTTATATCTATTTTTATAAAATGTATTTTATATTTCAATAGAACCAGTACTAATCCTCAAATAAAAATGTTTGATAATTTTTCTATTGCGTTTTATCTTAATATGTTAAAGTTCCTTTTAAAAAAAATCTGAAGGAAAAGCTATCTCTCTCTCTCTATATATATATATATATATATATATATATAGAGAGAGAGAGAGAGAGAGAGAGAGAGAGAGAGAGAGAGAGAGAGAGAGAGAGAGAGAGAGAGAGAAATTGCTTTTATGCAACAAAACAATCGTTCGTGACGAAACGACCGTTCGACAAAAAGGGTGCTCGACGAAATGTCCATTCGACGAATCGTCTGTTCGACGAACTGTCTGGCGACGAAGTGTCCGCCGACGAAGTGTCCGTCGACGAATTGTCCGGGCACCGTGCAGAGTCCTTTCATGCTAAGTGACGCCCCGGGGCAAAGTTCTCAGTGACGTCCCATCTCCCCCATCACCACTTCCCATCTCTACCATCCCTTACAACCTGTTTTAGCTATTGGCTTGCAAATTAATTAAACAGATTTTAAAAACTGTATTTAATGTCCCTATCACAGAAAGGATATTTCATATTCTGTTAATTCTAATGCAAAATTCGTATATTACGGTAAAATATTCAAGGTTCCTTTGACCTTTTTTTATTATAATTATTTTGTCAGCCTTGTGGGCGGCATGTCCAGACTAGAATTGCCGCCCTAGGGCATGTGCACTCCCTGCCCCCCATCCCCATATGTATAGGTAGGCCTGCGTTATCTATGTTGTAACTGACAATCGTTAACAAGCATGGTTAGGCTTGACTTGACCCACATTGGAACACGAAAGAACATCCAAATCCGATAAATCTTCTTCACTCAATGTGAAGTCACTTTTGTATTGCGTGCTGACCATGTTCAAGAATGTAAACAGCAGTCGTTACGTCATCAGTTGCTCTAGCGGTGAAAAATCTAACTACGACATTGAAAAGTTCTTCTAGTTCCCCTTTACAAGGGGAAAGGGGACAAGTGTGAGTGTAGTAGTTTCAGAGGGATCAGTTTGTTAAGTGTAGTTGGGAAGGCTTATGGGAGGGTTTTGATTGAGAGAATTAGAAGAGGAACAGACGGAGTAATTGGTGAGGAACAGTGTAGGTTTCGGACAAGTAGGAGTTGCGTGGATCAGATTTTTGTGGTAAGGCAGATATGTGAGAAAGCTTTAGGAAAAGGCAAGTTTTTTTTTTGGGGGGGGCTTTATGGATTTGGAAAAGGCTTATGACACGGTAGACAGTAAGGTACTGTGGAAAGTATTGCAGATATATGGGATAGGAGTAGAGTTGTTAAGACCAGTCAAGAGTCTTTATGAGAGTAGTAGAGCCTGTTAGAATTAGAAATGGAGAAAGTGGTTTGAGATAAAGGTGGGACTTCGCTAGGGATGTGTTATGTCGCCTTGGCTGTTCATTTTATATATGGATAGGGTGATGCGAGAGGTAAACGCAAGGGTAATGGGTCGGGGATTGGAGATGGTTAAAGAAAATGGAGAAAAATGGGAGATAAGCCAATTGCTCTTTGCTGACGACACTGCGTTTGTGGCAGGATCAGAGGAAGGATTTAGGAAATTAATGACGGAGATTGGAAAGGTGTACGAAAGAAGGAAGTTGAGGATAAATGTGGGTAAAAGTAAGATAATGAAATGTACAAGGGGAGAATTTAGTAGGAAATTGGAAGTGAATGTTAAGGGAAAGAGACTGAAGGAAGAGGTGAATGTCTGTTGCGCAAGGAAGGGAGAAGACAGAAGATAGGGTTGAGTGGAGAATGCATGTGTATGGATGATGCTGTGATGCATGTAAAGGAGTATGTGGTGGATGGGGGATGTGAGAGAGTATGTGTGAATGATATTTTGATGCAGCCTGAAGGGATTTTTCCCCGTGTATTCATATACAATTACTAACAATACCAATAGATCACACGCTATGACACGTATTTCCCAGCGTACATGAAGGCGCTAGCCTTTAGCAATCTTGCTGACTACACATTTTCTATATCAAAGTATCTGACTCAGAGAATGCAAACATATCACAACAACGCCATCACGCCATCGTCCAGCAAGGAACCGATATAAGTACCTAATGTCACCAAACAGTTCATTAACCTTTTCCCTATACCTACCAAGCTACATAATTGTAACGACAATACATACATCATGTCTAACCACATCCACGAACGATAGATATCCATTACAATACAGCTAACACATATATATCGTATTAACCCTAAATGTATTCGCTTACTAACAAACACACCAAAGGTACCTAGACGGACTTATCACCCTTTATAACAGGCGACTGTGTTCGCCAGAGGCAGCGGAGACTGGGGAGACTCTCCCCCTTAGTCTACAGAAGTGAGCCTAGGTGAGGAACCTAGGAGAGGAGCTCAGGGAATCTCTCTCACTAGACTCACCTTGGGAGATTATATCTCAAGCTGCAATTCTAGATCATCTTGTTAATAAAAACCAACAACACCGAAGAAGGTTTACATTACCCGCAAGCACCCTTATGTTGCCCCACCTTGGTTATACCCTCCTTCTCTTTTTCTGAGAGGGGGGTCGCCGATTAAATGAAGCGGCCTTTCTGTGGATGTGCTGTGTCTTGCTACATTGCTTCTGACCCAAGGCAGTGGGCGAGATGCAACGATTACCCGTCATCCAGGAGAAGCCAAGATAAGATGGAGGGAGTGTAACCATTACCTATAATCCCACATATTGCAACAACACCCATGGAAAACTACATCGCAACATACAAACGTTAATACATACGCACACGCCCCTAAGCTCTTCCTTCACGTGACCAAACCGTGAAATACCCCTGATTCCTAAGAACACCTTTTGTTCATACACACTCTACTCCATAACTTAGACTAATAACCTAATAATTAAATCACAAGAAACAACTAATGTCCAAAACTAGTATCACTAGGATAAAATGTAAATTATTTGTGAGATTGCCAACTCCTCAAGATACCCTGTCAGCATTTTCACCAGCTGGCAGTGATTAGGTGGACTGCAGACCGGGAAGGACTGCTGCTGCAATCGAAGGTTAATAGACTTTATAGAAAGGTCTCACTCTTTGATTTCACCCACCAAAGACAGGGAGGTAGGTGAATGGGAGTGGAATGTGTGGGGATGAAATGGGTGGGAGTGGATTTTATGTCTTTGTTTTTGGCTACTTCCCTTGTTAGGGGAAAAAAGCCGTTGGTATATGTATGTATGTATTTTTCTTAGGAGAATCCGGGTTTCGCGTGCCAGAGAAAATTTGTTGGCGTGCCACATTTGGTGTGTGTACCAATGGTTGTCCATCTCTGGAACAATACGTGAACTAAAATTTAGATATGTTAATTTGAAATCAAGAATATAGATAAAGCTAGAACCATACATGAATTTGAAGCTAGGTATGATAAATAGTAAACTACAATGTTGACGTCACAGTTGCCACGCTCGCTATCGGTAGTTGGGCAAACTACCAAGTAGCTGACAATCGCAGTGAATTTTTTATACGAAAAGAGAGTAACAATGGACATGCGACTCATTTCCAAATGTTTTATTGTAATTCCAACGTTCGATTGAAACGTTGGTTGGAGTGTCGAGGACTGAAAACGAATGGAAACAAGGCCGAAGCTGCGGAAAGGAAGTCCTACGCATCATATGGTCGATCTGGTCTTTTCTCAGTATGTCTAGGCTTTGTTTCAATTTAGCTTCTCCATGTATCGCATTACCCAGTCATTGTAGTGTTTTAAGGCTTTCAAGGTCATACTTCATCAGTCTTTATCTTAATCAGTATGGCTACAGGCCACAGTTTACGAGGGCCTGCTAATGGTATGCTATGCAGTGCATATTGCATAGGCTACAGCAAATTCATTTATTTGATTAGGTATGTTTGGCCAGGGGATTAATTCATTTACCAAGGGGATTTTTTTTTTTTTTTTTTTTTTTCAAAGTAAGCATGGTCCTAGTACATGTATGTGTCCTGTGTGTGTGTACTGACCTCCTAAACCTAGATGTCAGACTTAACTATTTCAGTTTAATAGGAGTTTAAGAGACGGTTTTATGTAGTTTCTATCTCTCTAACACATCTGGGGGGTGGAAGTTAATAGTACTATCATTGTTCAACTAAAGATCACCAGTTCACATACATACATATACCAAAGGCTTTTTTTCCCTTACACGGGAGGTAGCCAAAAAGAAAAAGTCATAGAAACCACTCCCATCCATTCCATCCCCTACACACTCCACTCCCCTCCACCCTCTTCCCTCCCTCACATCTTGGCACCTCCTGGATGACGGGTCATCCCTGCATCCTGTCCACTGCCCTGGGTCAGAAGCAGTGTCGCAAGACACAGCACATCCACAGCACGGCCGCTTCATTAATTCGGCGACCCCCCCCCCTCTCCGTCCCCATCATGCAGAAAAGGAGAAGACGGGGAGAAATCCCTTCGGGCTGCGTCAATATATTTCTCATGCATACTCCCTCACCCCCCTTCCCCCACCCCCTCATGTATCACAGCATCATCCATACACAACCCTTCTCCATTCACCCCTATCCTCTGTCCTCTCCCGTCCTTCCTTAACAGACATCCCTCGCTTTCGTAATACCCCTTTTACCCCCATCCATCCATCTCATCCTTGGGCGCCCCCTCATATTCACTCCTTCCACCTCTGCCTTCCACACCTCTTTTACTAGTCTTTCTTCACTCATTCTTTCCATATGTCCAAACCAACCTAATACTCTTTCATCAACCCTGTCTCCCAACTCCCTTTCCACCCCTGTTCTCCTCACCTCCTCATTTCTCACTCTATCTAGCCTAGTAACCCCTATCATACTTCTCAGACACTTCATCTCAAACACATTCAAACTCCTTCTCTCTTCCTCTCTCATGTTCCATGTTTCTGCCCCGTACAGTGCTGTCGGTACAATCACCCCTTCATATAACCTCCTCTTAGCATCTATTCCCAGATATCCATTTCTCATTACACTTTTTAATCCACCAAGGCATTTACTCGCTTCTCTCAATCTACATTCTACCTCCAACCCCACTCCTCCCTTTCCTGCCACATTCGCACCCAAGTTTCTAAAACTATCCACTTCCTCCAGTCTTCTCTCCCTTGATACTCACTTCCAGCCTGCTGGCACTCTCTCCCCTTGGACATCAGATCACCTTACTTTTGCCCACATTTATCTTCAGTTTCCTTCTTTCACACACCTTTTCAAACTCTGTCACTAACTTCCCACTTTTCTCCATTGTTGTTTGCATTCAACAATTGGTAATGGTAAACACACGTAGATTCTTCAAGGTGTTTATTGCACAGCACAGGGAAAAATTTAATTCCACACTCACACTAAGCACTTGTCTCTCTCACAGGCTCGCTCCCTAATCTGACTATCACGCGTCACTCAAGCTTGGAACCGCGCGTCGCGAGAGTTGCATTTATTCCATTTTTCTAATTAAATCCTTGCACACACAAATTTACATACATCTAAATTTCAGTTAAACAATAATTTAAATTGACGAGTTAAACACCAAGAAAAATCATTTAAATTTAATAACATTAATAATCTATATACCATTCATTCAACTTCCGCATTACAAAAATAAAATTATAATTAATCACGTAAACAGAAATGGCAATTTGTAAAGTTCTGGAAACATCCATTACACGTACGCACACACACACATACAATGACGCATCACTTTTAAGTTGTACATCTATACATAATGATAATAGAATTATAATACAATACCATTTTCTTTAACCATCTCCAACCCCTGACCCACTACGCTTTAATCGGCGACCCCCCTCTCAGAAAAAGAGAAGGAGGGTATAACCAAGGTGAGGCAACATAAGGGTGCTTGCGGGTAATGTAAACCTTCTTCGGTGTTGTTGGTTTTTATTAACAAGATGATCTAGAATTGCAGCTTGGGATATAATCTCCCAAGGTGAGTCTAGTGAGAGAGTTTCCACGAGCTCCTCTCCTAGGTTCCTCACCTAGGCTCCCTTCTGTAGACTAAGGGGGAGAGTCACCTCTCGCACCACCCCATCCATGTATAAATTGAACAACCAGGGCGACATATCACATCTCGGACGAAGTCCCACCTTACTTCAAACCATTCTCTCTCTCCATTTCTAATCCTAACACAAGCTCTACTACTCTCGTAAAAACTCTTGACTGCTCTTAACAGTTTTCCTCCTATCCCATATATCTCCAATACCTCCCACAGTGCCTTCCTGTCTACCCTGTCGTAAGCATTTCCAAGTCCATAAAAGCCCAAAAAACATCCTTACCTTTTCCTATAGCTTTCTCACATATCTGTCTTACCACAAAAATCTGATCTACACAACCCTTACTTGTGCTAAAGACACATCGTTCCTCACCAATTACTCCCTCTGTTCCTCTCCTAATCCTCTCAATCAAGACCCTTCCATAAGCCTTCCCAACTACACTTAACAAGCTAATCCCTCTGAAACTACTACATTCACACTTGTCCCCCTTTTCCCTTGTAAAGCGGAACTATACAGGCACTCCTCCAGTCCTCCGGCACTCTACCCTCTCTTAAACAAACATTAAATAACCTCACCATCCAGTCCACCATCACTGTACCTGCTTTTTTCAGACATTCCGCATGACATCCATCCAACCCAGGTGCCTTATCTGCTCTCATCATCTTAACAGCTGCTTTCACTTCATCTTTCCCTATTTCTCCTCCATTTTCCTCACTCATTACAGTCATTTTCTTAGCGCTTCTCACTGCAACTACCTTTCCCTCCCTATCCTCCTTCACATTTAGCAACTCCCTAAAATACTCTGCCCACCTTCCTCTCACTGCCTTCTCTTCCATTATCATCTCTCCATCTGCACCTTTTACCTTTTCTTCTCTACTTGATTCCCCTCCTCTTCCTCTTTTAATTTCTTTCCAAAACATCTCTTCATTACTTTCAAAATTTTATGTCATACTCTTACCCCATTTCACATCTGCTCTCCTCTTTGCCTCCTTTATCTTATGCTTTACTTCTCTTTACTTTGTACCTCTCATACGATTCCCTTGTCCTAATTTGCAGCCAATCTATGAAAGCCTGTTTCTTCTCTTCTACACCCTTCTTTGCTTCCTCATCCCACCATTCCCTACCCTTTCTTCTATTTCCTCCCACCCTCCTTATTCCACATATCATCTTTGCACACCTTATGACTCCCTCCTTGAACCATCCTCTTTCCTCCTCCACTCCTAGTTCTACCCTATCCTTCACTCCCTATCCTTCTCTCAGCCCCTACTATCATCCATCTGTTACCCGCATTAAATAAATGTATGAAATGTCCCCCTTAGTCCACTTCAACAAACTGTCCGAAATGTCCTCCTTTGTCTCCACCAAGTCCCACCCGTCCCCCCATCCTCCCCCCCTCCCCCTCCACCTACCACCCCCCCTCCCGATAACCTCTCCCAGTTCCTTCCCTGTTGGCTTATATGTGCTCAGAGTGTGTCATGTCTGTACTTGAAAAAGCTGTAACAAGTGAAACGTAGTACCAATAAAGGTTTCGATCTCACAAGGTGTTTATTCTCACAGTCTTGTCGGCTTTTGCCATTGTGATTCATCTTTGGTGCTCGTTGTCTCGATCATTTTTGGCGCCTACATAGTTTATGGAGAAATTATCGATCATTTACCTGGTTTCCGTAGA